>NC_087062.1:38286329-38631329 GCF_963678635.1 Symsagittifera roscoffensis
GAGGATCTTAACTTGGTCTATGTGGTAAGAGGGATGTTAACTCTATCGCTAAAAGTTTTTTAGACAAAAATGAAACTGCTTTTTTTTTAGCTCTCTAACTCTATTTATTGTCTGGCACCTCTCATGTATCAAAGATAAGTAGTCGGAGCTGTCCGTACTTTTCACAAACACAGCAATTCTTGTTTGAAGTATTTTTTTTATCATTTTGTATAAGCATGGGGAGCTCCGATGAAAATGAAAACCAAAAAAAGGATAAAAAAACGAAATTTATATTCCATTCCAAGCATTCCTTCACTCTACCCCTTAAATGACTTCCTTCTCACTCTTTTGTGTCGAGTTTCTTTTTTTAAAAGAGCAACAAACAATGGTGATTTATGCAAAAATGTCCGATTTGTTCACCCGTATACCATGACGATACAAATGGCATCACAGAACACCAAACAAGGAAACAGGAAATAGTTAGAGGGGAGAATTCACTTTTAATGGGTCGCCTCCTGGCCAAGTATGCTTGTCATTATTGTTTTCCAATTTCTCACCTCGCCCAAGATAGGTCGCTAAACCTGCGTCAGTGCAAACAACAGATAAGAAATTAACCCGACAACAGAATGAAAAAATGTTGATCATTGAAAAGAGAACCATAAATAGACGAAAAACGAAAGCTTATTTTGGACAAAGGCTTTCGAACAACTAGGGTTTTTGCAATTTTTAGCTGAATTGTCGTTCACGTTTTATATCGGGTGTTGAATAAATTGTTTTCTCATCTCATTGTTTTATAGAAGCACCGTTGAACGGAGTAGTTCCTAATTATTAACCTAAAAATAGGCTTCTTGACTGGTTTCTTAGCCCTTTAAACGTATTTTAAGATGAGATCAATCAGCCTTCCTTTGAAAGAAACGCTAAAAGCAGATGAAAAATTGAGGGTTCATTTTTTCGCTTAATTTGTCTCCTTAGCATTATGCTTTAAAAAAGAAAAATGTGATTACTTACTCAAATGGAAACGGTACGGTTACCCTTAGCACAATAACTGATGACGCACACAAAGTGATGGTTATGTTTATCTGAAGTGGTCACATAATTGCTCGTTCATTTAATACTCATTTGAAATATTGTTTGTATTATTTACGTCAAAATAATGTTTTTTTTTTACAAAAAGGGAAGTCAATTTATCGGAAAAAATATTGACGCGTTCTTAAGAAAAATAGCTTACCCAAATATTCTTTTCATGCCTAATGGAATGTGACAATTGACAAATTAACATTCTCATTGTTTTTTCAGCCTTACAGTTTTATAAGCTTGTACATTTTTCAATTTGTCAGTTTTTACTTAAATCTTAAATCAAAAAGCTTATTTATGGTCATTTGAAAGTCAGATTATCGCATTACCTCCGCCCTTTTAAAAGATTTTGCACCTAATTTTCAAGTTCAAATCGATGCCATTTCGATCAAGCGTAATCATTCAGTCCTAAAAAGCTCACAATTAAATGTAAAAACTAGTTCAAACACTGCAAATGCTTGAAATATAATCACTTCTGCAAAGATAACTGAACAAAACTGCTTCAGAAAGCTCCAAACAGCTTATTTGGTCAATTATTTCAGTTACCATTTGATATCAGAATATAGAAAGATCCCCAAACCTATTATAAATTATAATTATTGGTATTAATCAAAAAAGCATGGCAGATTTGGAGGATTTGCAGGAGATATTGGAGGCGTGTGTAATGAGTGGGATCTATGATGCCCCCCTCTGGATGGAGGAGGAGAGGGAGAGACGGAGGCGGGTGGGGGAGGGAGAGCCAATGGAGGGGGATGTGGACTGCACTGTCACCTCGGATGACATCAAACAACTGGCAAGGTAAAAGTATATTCAAACACTTAATACCACAAGCATGTCCGATTGCTCTGTAAATAGCACAGAATGATCCTACCACAACGATTGAAGAAAATAAACTAAGAAAACAAGAAAAGTTTTTCAAAATCGAAAAAATTCAGTTTTTTTTGTTCGGTGTTCACTCAAAACTGATGCTCTTCAAATCTTAAACTATAATGTTTTATACATTTCTTGTAACACTCATAGCTTCAAAATCATTTTTTTGTCTTCAAAACATTTTTCGTTTTTTGGCCAAAATACTTCCTTTTCTTTCATTAACGGGCAATTGAATAATGTAAAATTTGCAAAAATGAAAGGTAATATTAGTTAAGTTAAAGTAAAAAATTGCAAAAGATATAAATTGAGTTCAGTTTCTCCTCGTGTCATTCGTAAATTTCGTGTCAATTAGTCTGTCAAACCGTTTTTTTGAAGCTTAGTCAACATTTTTGCTTTTTTTCGGAAAAAGCGAGTCACGTCTAAAAGTGTCTTCCGATAATACCGCGCCTGACCGCTACAAAATTTCTTTGATGAAAACCAACATCCCCTAGGAGAAAAGCACAATCTACACCATAGCTCCTCCTCAACTATAGTTCCGCCATAGTTGTGAAGTGAAATGGTTGTTACATTAACTAGAGAAATAATTGTATACCTGGAATGAGGGGCGGATCTAGGATTTTTTCGAGAGTCGAGAGGGGGAAGGGGGGGGGGGGGTTAATTTTCGAAAAATTTTCGAAAATTTTGTCTAACTTTTATTAATCACTTTACGTGTAATTGCGAGCTTTTTGTAGCTAAATTTGCCATTATAGAAGAACAAAACATATCGTGTTCTGAAAAGCTAGATGAACATTTCGGCATGGCCATTTAGTGGTAGATGCTTGACTTTTTGATCATTTTCACTATTTTTCACCAAAAAACTGCATAAAAGTCAAGTAATTTTTTTGTTGTGCTCAGTTACAACCAGTATTCCTATATGAAACAATGAAATTGATAGCCGCAATGTTGTGAGTAGTTTTAGTATCATGAAATCCGATCGGCTAATAATTAATTAGACACCTTTTTAAAATTTCAATTTTTTTTATTCTATTTTATCTGTATGCTAAATTTACGGTCCCCGTTGAAACGTAAATTCGACCAACAGACAGACATAGATTTTTGCACACTTTTACAGAGCAGGTAGGATTTGCTCCAAGGAGTTATCGTTCTTGTTGCAAGATTGGGTTTAGGCATTGAAATCGAGGGGAAGGGGGATGGGGTTGGTGTGCATTTCAATTATAGACAAAAATTTAAAAAAAACACCACGTTTTCCCCTTTTGTGAGTTTCCGTTTTTTGAGAGTGTTGAACATTACAGATCCACTTAACAATCTGCTCGCCTATGGTATCCACTAAAGAATCTCCACCACGTGCCTCACGCACCAAACGGACCAAAAAATAGTTCTACATCTCTTGAACTGAAATTAATGTAGTCGAATCTGGTTGGCTAATTAGCCAATTGGTACAAGTGTGCTAGAGGGGTCCCAGCAAACCAGGACCCAAAGATTTTGGCAGAAATGGCAGAGTGCGGCTTATAAAACAGAAGTGAAACCAGTTTAAAACTAGTATTTATAACCAATTATATTCTTGATAAAACTATCTCTAGAAAGTATTTCTTACCAACCAATCATGATCCATAACTAACACTGACAAATGTTTGTAATGCTGAAACTACTTGTAGTTTCAGCACCAGAATAACTTAAATATATTTTAAGAGACAAGGAGGTTGTTCTCTTTTGGAAGAAATTCCAGATACATCAGCCGCAGATACCAGTATACACTAGATAAATTGAGACAAGGAGATAAAAGAGTAAAATTAGGATTGGTATTAGACTAAGAAGTTGCACGAATCTATCCGGTCCAAAATAAGATGACGAACAGACGCTGTACATTATCTGAAATTACTCTATGAGTAAGCTACTCTAGGCATAGACTAATCTGGTGCGACCAAAATGTCTCGAATAAGACCTACTAACAACTTTGATTTAGCAGTACAGAATTAGAAACAAGATCAAAATCTGATTAGCAAAATTGCAAAATGTTAGATAGCATAGGCACTCTAATAGATATGGCTCTACGTCTCAAAACGTCTACTCCCTTATTTCAAAAGATACGGCAAACACTAGGTGAAAAACTGAACAACAAACCAAGCTTCTACATCATGACACGACGCAAACTGCAACTATTTCTCTACAGACTTCTTCATGCAGTATTTTCATTACCTAACATGAAAATAAATTACTTGGCGCAATAATATTTTTTTCGAAGCAAAATATTTCTTGATGATGTATTGGCATATTATATAACCATAATAACGCCTGATGAAAAACACAGAAGTCGTTCCTTTCATCAAATTTGCAGTAATTTGTAATTTTAAAGGTTTTGTAAAATTAAAATGTGTTGATGAAAAAACAAAAAAATTAGTTTTAAAATTAAAGTAAATTTAAAATTAGTTTTATTTAGTTTATCAAAGTTCTTTGCTTCTCATGGGATCTTATCTTTTCACTTTTTTAAATTTTTTCATCCCTCCTCATCCTTGTTTCCTCCTAAAATACAAACATAATTCTTCAAAGTCTAATGTCATTTAAATTTGTAATCTTTAAATCACTTCTTTCTAAAAAATTTAAACTATTTTTCTTAACTTACAAGTATTTTACTGAAAATTAAGTAATGCCACAGCCTTCCTTGCTTTGTACTAACCTAAAACATCAGATTATGAAGGCTATCCTTGGATCTTTAAATTTTACCCTAATCTCAAATTTTAATTCTTGTTAATTAAAACTATTTGAACATCAAGGCTTCCCCTAACCTCCTAGATAAAATAACTAACGACCTCAAACATCGATTCACTTTCCAACCCTTATCAACGAACCAGGACTAAAAGAAAATTTGAAAAACTAACCAATTTAACTAAGATAAACAGTGAAGAACTTCGGTTACTCATCCTTCACTTGAGCCTCGCATCTTAGTTGACCCAAGCTAAAAGAATCACAATATTTAAAAGATCTAAAATAGTATCTAACGATCTACTTGTGTTCCAATCATACCTGAATTTGTGGATTGATTTATTATTCTCCAACCCTCAATCACGAAATCACAACACTAAGTAAGATTTTAGATCTTAAAACATTCACAACACTCACCGATAATGAAATATCACAAATAGTAAAATTTGATCTACGAAGAATCCTAGCATGCATCATGATAGATTGTTTTTTACACAATTTAGATTTAACCTCAACAGCAACAAACATCAGACGATTAAACAATATTAGCAGACCAAACAGATTTTGCATGGGATCCTGAGTGGTCTCATTTATTATTTGTCAATATAGCTAAAAGTATCTCAAGTAGAGCAATCGCCACTGTCTCCGTGAACAAAAACTATTTAGGAGTAACTCCAATCACCATTGATGCAACACTTTTAAACTATAACACAATATTTTATGATAGAACAAGTAATAATTGTTCAAATTGGACATTTGTAAATACACAGGAAACCCTTAATGGTAGTAGAAATCTGACACTACAAAATGTTCAAACCCCATCGCACTTTTTAAAGGAAGAAGTAGTTGTAAGTACTTACAACAACACAACAAAATATCTCTGTGGTGTTCTGAGTGTTGGATGAATAGGAGAGATACTTTGTTGGGTTGCCCGTAGGTACTTACAAACAGCAAAAAAATAGACTCGACCATGAATCCTTTCGTCAAAGTCTTAATGAAAGACTTTTACATCTCAATCCTCAAGATTTCAAAAACGAATTACAACATTTGAATCTCGTCACAAATAAAGGCACAAATCGTAAACTAGTCAATTTTCAACTTTTTCAGATTCTGCACACCAAGCAGAACTTGAACGATATCAAGGTCATATTAAAATTGATATAAATTCCCCTATTATGGCGCTTACGGATGTTTAACATATGACTTAAATGACTTAAAAACTGGCGATCACACATCAGAATCAGTATCGTATTTTGATTCGCTGAAGACACATAATTGATAAAAACTACAAAAATATAGAATTATAGATGGTAAAGAAAATAATTTAACACGCTTTCAAATTTACCCTGAATTGGAAGTAGCGTGAAAATACCCCTTAGCACTATTCAAAAAACGTTTTTCAGAAATTCTTGTCGAATATGACAAAGGTTTCGACATGAAAACAGGTGAATTAATTATTGACACAGCACACCCATATCAGAATTGGACGACGAAAGATCCTACATCCCAGTATATTTTACAAGAAAGCAGGAAAAACTGGCGGAAAAATTCACACTGAAGATAAAGATAGCAGTCGACTACATAAACGTACGCTAATAAATAACACCCATTTGGTGCAATCCACTATTATGTAGATCTTGATATCAAATTGGACTACACAATCAGTTAAACGAACTCAAATACTACAATCACTCGCTTTAGCAGTACTTAAAGTACCCTACGCAGGATACTTATTATCAGGCAACCGCTCTAATTTCATTGACTAAAGGGAAACAATCTTTGTTATCACACACGCACTAAACATTTTTACCGCTTTATGTTTTTGAAGATAAAAGACGCTACCAACGAACGCCTAAGATAATACAAAACAAAGTCAATCCATTGATCAAAATTTACGAAAACTAGCTGAAACAGCAGGCTGCTCAGATGTTTATAAACAAAAATATAGAGGATACTTTAAAGATATTAAAGATTTATTATGTCTTAACGGTGAAAAAAAAAGTTCGTAAGATATCTCAGAAATTAATAATTTTAGTTTTGTTAATATAAAAAACGAAATCCTAGCTTTTCTAAGATGGCCCTACCTCATATTAGAAAGGTTGACTATAATAAACGCAATTTGTAGTTTTGTTGGATTTATCTTTTTACTACTCAAAGGAATTTGTAATACATGTGCAACACACAAACACAATTTGATAGCCAAGCAAGCGTAGCACGCATTTAATTTGCAGAATTTTTAGGAATATTTTCTACCCTAATTACTAAAATCCTTCTTGAAGCTCAAATTGTCGAATATAATAAAAAGTTGGCTACAAAACCAAATACATTTGACACTCACAATACAAAACAAATACAACACCCACAGCACCACCAGTAATACACAATCTACAAAATAATCACCCTTTAACCTTAGTTCCACAAAATTAATACAGTATCAATCACTGAATATAATTCTCAAGGTAGTAACTTCCCACGAAGTCCATTATCTCATATAACATTCCATCAACCAAATATTGACAACACATACGAACAAATTGCAGAACAAATTGCAGACACATACGAACAAACCTTTTTAGCCCACGATGAGCCGACAGATTGGATCCCTCAACCGTTCCTTTCCTCACCTTCAAACCGTCAACGCCACTCCTCTCGCATTTCACTCTCAGACCTCACCTCTTCTCTCCTTCCCACTTTGTATTCTAACTCACCTTGCATGGATTCAGACGACTCAACCAAAACAGTTATTAACACCATATCTAATTTTAATAATTCTGATAGAGAAAACCCTGATGAATTCCTTGACTCCGAACCTAGCCCTACAAGTTTTTCCCAACCACTCTTTCAACCCATTGCTTCCCATCTTCCCGATAAAACTTCTCCCTCCCCCTCTTCATACACTGACGCTGCCCCTATCTTTTCCCCAATGTCAAGTAAACAACCCGACGCAGCCAGCCCAATGACCGACAATCAACTAAAGCTTGAACTAGATAATTTTATAACTCAACAACACCTTCATGGCACAAATAACGCATTAACAATTCACCAGCTAACTCATTCAACCTCAACATCCAAATGCTCAACTCATTCAGTTGATATTGCACCAACAAAAGCACACCGAGTTTTCAAACGAAAGCACCCTAATACTACACCTCAATTTCTCATTAGAAGTCCACGTTCATCCCGACTACAGTCCCATCACCCGTAACAAAATTTGTTGATGCAAATCTGCTACTTCCTTTACTCTCCTAGACTTCCTTCTACAGTTTTACTAATCCACTGAAACTCACTACAAATTAACCCCAAAAACAACGAACTCTATTCACTAAGTAACCAACGATGCACTTAACGAAAATCAATTCACTACCATCGGCTTAAACCAAACCCTAAATAGATTTCTAGCACCACGCGCAAACAAAACTTCCATTAACTTTTACGATCATGCTGTCACCAGATACATGGAAGATACCCCAAACGAAGACGATCCCAACACTAATCCTCAAACCACCGAAAAAAACTTCATCAGATCAGAATATATATTCCAAATTAGATAACACTAAGAAAAAAACTTGAGTACACAATCGCCCGCGCACTAACAAACACCAAAGCCTCCGAACCATTTTTCAGTAAATTTAACCATTTTGGGCTCACATTTCATTCCTTACACCCAAGGAAAGAGGCACTCACTGTTCGCGTGAAATTATGGTAAAGAACAAACTAACCCGCACTTACACATATTATAATTTAAACAAAAACATTATATCACAAACACACCACCCCATTTTATGTTTATCTATTCCAAGTACAGGTCACCATATTTTTTGATTTTCACCTATTGTATTAAATCTACATAATTACCCGGCATCCTCCGTAATTATGATACCGTCAGACAGATGTATATACTCTGCCCACTAACCAAGACCTTTCCCATTGATGACGCTCGCCCAATAGTAACTCCCCACAAATATGTACAGCCAAATGAAATAACTCTACTCAAGCACATTCATATTACTAAATTTAATCACAATCATTATAGCCTAAACCAAAACACAAATCATGAATTTTCAATACCTACCGAAGAAGTTAAAATCATCAGAATGCTTGAACTTCTTCGGCCGTTGCTTCGCACTAAAAACGTAATGAACATGCTCTTCAAGCTTCTCATAGCACGCGCCACTATAAAAATTAACTTCCCCATGGATTATTCTAAAACAGAACCCTCGTAAGTATGTATTTTAATATAGACACTAACAAATAAGACAAGACACTCACCATTACGATTCGTTTTATTCACAGTTCTTTTTTTACGTTCCACCGGTCATTCATCTAAAACAGAAAAATCCAATTAAAAATCACGAAATCTTTTTAAAATTTTTATTATTTAATCTTACAATGAACCTAAATTATCCGAGAGCAAAAAATGTCATAACCAATGCAATGAATTCATAAGTCAGTAGTGAAAATCAAAAAATACGAGATAGTAAATTAATGAGATGCAAATAATTTACAAGAATGTAACCTTTTTATGTGTGCTTCTGCTATAACTTGATATTTGTCATTTACTTGACCACATTTCACACACTCTATCCACCAAACTCGCATAACTTGCTCACGTAGAATTAATTACATAATGATATTTTTTCAATCATAACTGAAAACAAATCTAACTTGTTTTCACGCGTTTTGAACTGTCATATAACCCAGTTGGAAGGATTATCAGTAAGTTTGAACTAATCAACGCAGCCTACTCATACTACAAAACCAATCGCATGTTAAACAAAGTCCCACGGTACTCAGACCAGGTTAAACCCAGACTAAAACTGGATAAGTTATTCTTTTGAAACCCACTTCCAGAATTTATTGAAACCACTAGAAACACTAAAAACAAAAGAAAACCCAAAACAAAACAATCTGTTTTTGATAGAAGGACACAAGCAAAAACAAAAAATAGAAAAGCACCTCTTAAAATTGAACAAAAAACTGAACACAAAAAGAGGCTCTTCTCAAAAAGACGGAAAAACCTTACTCCCTCAACTGGCTTCACCACCCAGCTGGACGTCCTGAGCATGCTCTATAGCCGGCCTAACCCACCGCGTTGCTCTAGGGTGAGTTGATCTAGGGTGAGCGATCCTTTACAATAACCGAAACTAAATAAAAACGCTTTTGCGAAAACAATTAATAAACATCAATGAACTGCCAATCTTCTCTCCACGAAGACAACTACATCTCTCCTTCCGTCACTCAGTCACTGCTTCAAAAGAAAAAAACTCCGATAAACAAAGAAATCTCTCCATCCATCCTTCACTAAAATAAACAACCTGAAAACTAAAATCTATCTAAGCCCCGGATAAGTGGAAGCAGTTTAAAACTAGTAATTTTAACCAATTATATTCTTCATAAATCTATCTCTAAAAAATATTTTCTACTAAACAACCATGATCCAAAACTAACATGGACAATTGTTTGTAAAGCTAAAACTACTTGTAGTTTCAGCATCAGAACAACTTAAATATAACTTAGTAGACAGTTGTTCTCCTTTGGAATAAGTTCCACATACCTAACCCGCAAATACCAGTATACACTAGATCAATTGAGACTAGGAGGTATAAGAGTAATTTTAAGATCGGTATAACACTAAGAAGTTGCACAAACCTATCCGGTCGAAAATAAGATAGCGTGACGAACAGACGTTGTACTTTATCTGAAATTATTCTATGAGTAAGCTACTCCAGGCATAAACTCAAAATACTTTACAGAGCAAAAGATAGAGCAGAATTTTAATCATTCACCACTTTTCAAAAATAATAAAAATTAAGCTGTAATTTTCTTTCTCGGAATTACCAAATACGCATCTATGCTCTATCCGACTAAATTTCGAACAAAAACTGCTCTGTTACTCAGAAACATAATAAATGAATCTATCCGCGGCTCCAAAAATCTACTAGTTTGCTTCCTGAAAGAGCCTTACTAGTTGTTTGATTTTTTTTTTGTCGAAAAGCGATTGGAACAATATTTTTTTTTTGGTATTAAACGCATGATTAAAAATAATTTTCATAGAGCAGAAAAAAGCAGAATATTTTTTACGAAGCCACAGAATTTGCTCGATAGAGCAATAGAAATGTTTGGGGCAAACAGCTAACAGAGTCCCTAATGTAAATACAGTGCTTCAATTTAGTGCCTCCGCAATTGGGCTTATGTATAAAATGAGGTAGCGCAAATGGGACAAGTTTTTTTTTGTTTTTGAGAAAATAAGTCTTGAAAAGGATCGAGAAACATTTGGTTTTTACCAGTACATTTCCCGCCATTTCAATCATTGCCACTTCAGTTGGCATATTGATGAACAGTTTAGAATTTTTATTTTGTCAAGCCGTTTTACTGAATTTTTTGTCTGGGCAAAGTTGCTCAAGAAACGCAAATTTTATTTTAACTTTTTTAAGATCCACTTTTTTGGTAATTTTGCCTAATATTTTTTCATCTGCAGGAAAAGATGATTGGAATGCCAAAATTAGTCAATCAGATTCGGTTCTCAATTGCAGAAATTTTAGCTAACGATATAGAAAAGTTGATTTTGGGACGTTAAGTGCATAAGACCCCCTCCACCCCTATAAGTAAAACCAGTAAATTAGCACTAGAGGCATTCTGATTGGCCGAAAATTCGACTAACTTAATCTACTTAACAATATCCCCTCCTCTCTTTCTTGAAAGGGGGAGATTGTTCAGTAGATCCGACATTACTATAAACAACCTTTCCCGCCAATATGTTGCGTAGATTAATGAGAATAGACAGCGCAAACCAATCTCAGTTCGACCAATCTGTGGACCAGATGTACGCCAGGTGTATTGACACCTCCACGGTCTCTTCATTTTTACCCGCCTCCATGATTCCCTCCCCCACCAAAAAAACCTCAAAGACGACTGGGACCAACAAAAAATGCGACGCAAATAAAGGACACCACAAGGGAAAGCGTCACTCAGTTGCAGCAGAGTTAGTAGGAGAGATTAACAAAATGGGAGTCGGAACTTCAAGGTCAAAAGAGGAGGGGCAAAGAGGAGAGGTGGATTTCCCGGAACTGCTTTGTGAGCTGGAGAGAATGTTCCCGGACCCGGTTGATTGTTTTGATATCGAGAGGGCATTTTCTGTGCTGGATGAGAATAAAAACGGAAATGTGAGCACAGATTTTGAGATACCTAAAGAGACACTTGAATTTAAAGTATAAAAAAAACAAGAAAAAAAGTTGGGAAACACAATGTCAATTTTTTCCGACTTGTCTTCAATGTTCTGAAAAAAATTTTCTTTATGAAATTGTAATGAAACACTTTTTGAGTAATTCTGTTCACGTGGCTGCAAATGGTTTTCAGGTTTCACTAGAAGAGATGAAGGAGGGCATGGGTAAGTTTGCGAGGGAGAACAACCTCGTGCACTATGTAGGAGGTGCGGCAGCTAGCCCCCCGTCACTAGGGGCAGTGGGGGGAAGAGTGGGTAAAGCGAAGCAGAGGAGGGGTCACGTGGAGACTCAGGAGGTGGAGGAACTGTACTCATTCCTCGTCTCACATCACACGAGTCAGGTAGGAATTCCGAAAATATGCAAATTTATAAAAGGGCAGGGGGGGCTTTTTGGTCGTCAACCACCCTCTTCTAAAAATTGAGACGAAACTGTGACGACATTTTGGGTCGTCAGCCACCACATTCTCCCCCCAGAGGCAACCATCCCGCTACCCTCAAAAATTATCGATTAGAAACCAAGAAGTTTTCAAATGTTTCTTTCAATAGTTTGCTGGTGCGCTTTTTTATTAGGGGCTCGACCCCCTCAATAACCAGAAGGTACATTTTGGCGAGCGGTGGTGAAGTGGTTACGTCTCCGCCTCTCAATCGTAAGGTAGGATGTTCGAGGCCCACCATGATCCGTGCTCGTTCCTTGAGGGTGAAGCAACATTACCCAGCCCAGAAAAATAACCAAAAAAAAAACATGTAGTTCTTAAACAGGGGCACAACAGCTGTACAGCTCTTGTGTTGGTCCTTTCCCCCGTGGATAAATGGTCTTGAAAATTTTGGTACTATTTGAGGATAAATCTGTGTAACTGTATGCTACATGTATAAAATGAGATGCCCGTTTTTGATAACTTTTTGGATTGTTTCCAACAAAAAATTGCTCGCGCTTCCCCTCTTTTGCGCGCGCTCCCCCTCAAAATAAGTACATATTGGCCACTTTACAAAAAAATTAGGGTTGGACAACAAAATGCCTCAATTAGTACCAAAGGGGGGCAAAGAGCTGTAGAGAGGTGGGGTGGGGGGGGGGAGTTGCAAAATTAGCTTGAGTTACTTTAAATGGGAGGAAAAAATGCACACTTTATAACATGGTGTCCTACCTGTCCGTGAAGTGGTCTGAAAAAAGTCCTTTTTTCAGAGAGTAATTTTTCATTTGAAGAACTGATCGTGATAAAAATTTATCGGTGTTTTTATCAGGTGCAACTGCAGGATAACTCTGCCATCGTAATCTCCCGCCGGAATTCCAACCGAAGTCTGCTTGTTAAGCGCTCTACGGCCAGCAGCTTCAGCGACCTAACTGAGACGGTAGGAAATGAACTAATTCCGTGTAATGGGACGCAAAATGTAGCGAGCGGCGGAGGAGCAGGAGGAGGAGGTTCGGGTACGGGATGCGCTATTGAAGACGGGTTCACTATAGATGCCATGTTGAGCACACTTGAACCACCGCCAGATCAGAGACAAGTGTAGAGGCTGAACCCTATGGACATACCGAAAACATATCGAATGGTATCCTAAACTACCAGGAACAAACTAATGGCTCGCTCTATTTCACCATTATTACTCTTAAATTTTTATCATCGGCATGCATAATAAATTTATTCAAAAAATATCAATTGACAACGCAAATGCTTCTCAATTGACAACCTAAAGTTCTTTTGCTTATTTTGCAGGATCGCAAAAAGCTTTTTGCTGGATCGCTTTTTTACGCAAAGGCGTATTTAGAGATTGAGTAGGGGGTTGTCTGGTCGCTATTTCTATTTAGGGTTTCAACACCCTCACCACCCAGAGGGTCCTCCTCTGGTACAATTTTCAGCCGGCCGAACATATCACTTTAAGAAACGTGCATCTGCCACCATTATACACTGACGTTAATGTGGGAGCGCGCGCCAAAAAAACCACGCAATTTTTTGTGAAAACTTTCAAAAAATGCCAAAAAATATACTACCGTACATTTTTTTAGTCAAAACAGGATCTTCATAGTGTTTTGGGAGAGCCCGAAAAATCAAATTTTCAAAAAATCTCTCTCGAGAATACTCTGAATCCAGCCCTGATAATATGTATAGCGAGCAAACTAAGATAATGTTTGTTTTTTCGTAATGGGTGAAGCTCAGACAAGTTTCTTGGTCTATTTTTAACATGTATTGTAATTCCAAAGTTTGTAAATTTAACAATTAAAAATTAACTTAAATGATATAGTTAAAATTTCAATGGTGGCGTGGAATATCAATTGACAGACTCTTAAGTGTAAAACCAATTGTATAAAAGTTGTATTGAATAAAGAACGTTATGATATCTGTATCTTTCGCCAGATAACTTGAGAGTGATCTTATTCAAACATTAGATCATTAGCACTGTCGTCTAGTACCGACCTTGACAATCAAGCTCACTCATTCTAACAACTAACACTTTGACCTTCAGGATCAACATAACACAAATGCACTTTCATAAGGGAAGGCGCACACCACGCCGTACCACATTTAAACTCATCGTAGTAAATAGCTATGCAAAATAGCTACCCGCACCGAAGTTTCTCGGATAAAAATAGATTATCTTGAGAAAATGTTGCCAAATGTATACTTATGATTTATGTTGTTGTTCATTTGACCGGTTAATCGACCTTGAGAGATCCTATCTCAAGACGTTGACCGAACGGTCAGACCATAAAATACACGTGGTTCAGAATAGACGTTTTATCTCGCCCCGAATTAGATTATCTGTTTGTCAATCCATTCGGATTCTGGAACTCAAAGATCATACGTTGAGATATGACAATAATAGAAAGAAACTGAATTATTTTCATAAAGATTATATTGCATTTTAATTCCACTAAAATCAATTTTTTATCTCCACATAATCTCAACAAAATCTATTTTTTTGCCCTGAAACCGCCATGGAATCGTAATCTTTGGCTGATCAGTGGGTTTTCGTTTTTTTTTTCCATTTTTTCACTTGTAATTGAATAAAAGCGCAATTTTGTTGGGATACTAATCAGTTATCAAACTGGGTAACACAAAAACTAATGTTCCAGAAAAATGAATTTTTCGACGTAAAAGTTTGCGCAAGACGTATTTCAAATAACTCTTCAAAATAAGATTGGAAAACAAACCATTTTCTGTAATAGAAAAAAAAAACGGACTGATTCTTAGAAACAAAATAACCTACCAATCAGAAGGAACCAGTTGTGTGAGTTGCAACCGATTTGTGGTCATAGAGGAATTTTGAATACAAAACAGCGTCTGTTTGTCACGCTAACTATTTTCGGCCGGACAGGTTGATGCAACTTCATCGTTGGATTCTGATCCTATGATTACCCTCCTTTCTTAGGTCTCAATTGATCCTAATAAAAACTGGGGGATCAACTTTGTTTGGTTTAATCTGAAGGTGGTCTGACTGCGCACAGTCCGAATTCACAAAACAAGTATATAAGGGTTTTATTTATTGAATAAGTTATCAGTAGATGCTTCACAATAACATGCAGTACAAAAGATATATAACACGAGAAGCAATACTTCAAGTTAACACTCCGAACGGGTCGCACACAATCGGGGCTCAGGGAAAGTTCCAAGAGTTGTAAAATATCGAAATTCTTCAATCTTTTTCAAAAAACTAAAACTATCGAGCTTTGTTTATTCTTCGATTCATGTTCAACAAGATCAGATTGTAAAATGCATCCCTTTTTCCATTTGAGTCCATGGGTTCGTGTAGGGCAATACTTGCATAGCGAGAAATTCTTCACTCGTCCAGAAAGAGCATTACTCGGAGAAGTAGACTGTAGAGTTCTGCTCGGACTTTCCATGAGGCAGTCTCGAACGTGGTAGTTCATATACTTTTGAGTGAGGAGACTGGGCAATTTTTTTTCTGTTTCAATGTGATGTCTCAGTTTTTCCCTCTATGAAAATAAAAATTGGCGGTAGTTTTCGAAAAAAAAACCTATACGCAGTGTTACGTGCTTTCGTTTCGTTCAATGACGTGTTGGTTCAAGTTCTGGCAGGCACAACATTTGCTTTACAACATTGAAATTGTTGCATCGGTTTGTGTTGAAGTTGATAGTCATTTTGCAGTAGCTTTTATTTATTAGTTCGTTAATGTTGAATACTAGTTCACGCTGAATCTACTCACAATAACGGTTTCAGCACGTATGGTTGGGCCGGCCTTAGAGCAAGCTCACGACAACCTAACTAATGGGTAATATTTTTAATTAAGACAATGGATTTGGAATTTAGATCAATCTGAACTTCGAATAAAAAAATCAATTCCGAAAAATTGACAAAAAAAAATTAATATCTTTTTGCAAACTAATTATACAAACCAGTATTGAAATAAATCGACATGTTTTTGTAACAATTATACAATTTTTCGTGAAAATATGAAAGAAAATACCCAAAAATTGTAATTTGTCAAATAATGCTGATTTTTTTCCCTAATTTTTGCTATTCAAATTTTTCTTGTTGTAGAACTTTTTTTTCTTTTCAGGTTATTTCTTGAATGTATCTTTTTTTTTCAAAATAATAAAAGACTATAGTTAATTACATGCCATATTTTTTATCACTTAGGGTTCAATAGATAGGAAAATAATTTAGGAAATTAACAAACAGAATTATTAAAAAACAAGGTTTTGGAACAAAAAATTATATCAACCTCACAACGATTTTGAAAACCTAAAATTTCTGTAAATTAATTTAGCAGCAATGAATGACACAAAACAAGAAAATTCGCAGCCAAAAACCTGTTTTTCGCGGTCAGACAAGGCCGAAATTCGTTGATTTTAGTTTCTTTTACGTTTATACGAGCTCCATATACAAGTTTTCGCAGTTTTTACACAATTACATAATTATTGCATAACTATTACATAACAATTACGTAATAATAGTACGAATAACTGAACCCTAAGAATGACTGAATAACTTCAACTCTCACATAATTTAACGAAAAGTTGTTGCAGTTAAAATATTTTTCATTTTGAGCAGCTAAAATTTTTTTTGACAAACTTTAAAAAAAATTCAAAAAGTTTGAGCCTTGACTATTTTCCCTTAAACTGCGGGAATTTGACAATTATCAGTTTTTCCAATTCGAGACAAATTAACGCGCGATGCATTTTTTTGTTAAAGCGTGAGCGACGATTCATTCCAGCTAAAAAAATTCCAAATCACTTTGAGGCAAGTTATTTACTTTGGTTGATACCTTAATAGAAGAAAACCAATGTGTTTCTATTTTACATGGCAAGGAAAAACTTAAAATGTCCAAAATCGTGTATTTTTTTCTCAGAAAACAGTAGCCTTCTATAGTATAAAAAGTATGTTATTTAAGGGCAGTCGGTTTATTAATGGCAAAATTGTATCTTATTGCCTGCTGAGAAAAATACTGAAAAAAGTTAGTTTTTGTTCCGACTTTCGATAGGAAAGTAACGGAATATTTGTGCTCGGAGTGGGTTTTTTTTTCTTCAGACAAATTTCGACTTTTTAACTAGCCATTTTTGTCGAAGTTTTTTATATCATTGAAAAAGTATTGTTGTCCTGAGCTCAAATTTTAAATTTTTTTTTACCTGTGTTCATTTTTCGTAAAATTATGGGAGTTTAAAGATTGCCATTTTGGCCAATTTGGGACAATTAACGCGCGATATATTTCGCGCTATTAACGCGTAAGCGGAGAATTAATCCGTCTTAAAATTGTTCTAAATTGGTTGAGAGAAGCTTATTTGCCGTAATTGATTTGTTGCACGGAGCGAAATTTATTCTTTTGTTCTTATTATGGCGTGTGGGGGGATGATTGTCATTAAAAAGTTTCAAATTTTAGAAAAAAAAATTTAATTTTATTTTGTTACATTTATTTTTTAATGTTACTACTGCTCCATAAAATCTTAAAAGGCAGTCGGAACATTCAGAGCTTGGCCCTGAACGAGCAGTCTTGTTAGTTATTTACGATTAATTGATAACTTAAGGACTACACGATCTGCCGGTCTCAAAGTGAACGCCTTACCACTATGCTAAATACCTATAAATGATAGAAGACAACTGTAATCATTATTTGGGAGTGCAGCCTGTATTTAAACAACCGCGTTTTCTTACTCGTCAGTATTTAGACAAATACTGTATGAACCAATCAGAATCGAGAAAAGACTTAACTAATCAAAAATAAATCATAATAATTTATTAGTTTCTTCTTTGTCTCGATTCTGATTGGTTGAAACAGTTTTTGTCTAAATACTGACGAGTCTGAATACGCGGTTGTCTAAAAACTGCTATGTAACCATTATTTGTTATCACAATAACATCATTCATATGTTGGCCCTCAATTGTCTTTATTCCCAAAAGTACATTCTGTAAAATTTAATAATTTTTATAAGTTTTCATACGACGCAAATTCGATGCAATGAAAACAAACATTTTTGAATTAAAATACTTATTGAGGTTTTTTTTGAAAAAAATGTTTAGTTGGCAGATAATATGTTGATTGGCATTCGTCTTAAAGGAACACAAAAGATTAATTGGGAAAAATGCGCAAAGCCAAAAACTTAAATTTTTGCTGTTTTTGCTAAATGTTTTGCCTTATTCGACGCGATACTTTGCTATCATGCTCTCATGCTTTATAACGCGACACACGAGTTTTATTTAAGAGAAAAATAGATCGAATGTAACTTTTCTGTTTGGCGTACTGCATTACCATTGGCACACGAGTACTTCGATCTATCTGCGCAACTGCATTTGTTACAACGCGAATTTATGAACGCGCCATTTCTATGCACTGGCTGTCAGGCAAACTTGACAGTTCGACACGCGTTGGCATGCAAAAAAGAAAGAATCTGATCCTACACAACAAAGTTGGTGCTGCTTTATAGGTATTGCCATCAATGATATGAAAACATATGATCGGCGGGAAGCTATAAAGAAGATTTTGATTCAGAAAGTAAACTTCCAGTTCATTGTGTCTCTCTGTTTTTCGGGGTGGTCTATGGACGACATGGAGATCCGTCTTTCGATGTTCGTTTCATTGACACCGACGCTTTTTTTGTGTTGGCAGGCCACCATTTTGTGTTCTGAAATAATGTGAAAGGGAAACAAAACAAGTTTTCAATGACCGACATAAATAGTTCACCCCGCTATTTTTTTTGTTCTTGCAGGTCTTTATGGGACAGACCCTACAGTAAAGTGAGGCACTGGACAAGCTATAGATTATCTTTTGCCGTCTTGCGATCTTCAAATATTGTTTCCATGGTACGAAGAACTGATTATAATCTATGTGCACTCCAACTTCTCTCAATAAGTTTTCCTTAATTTTCTCAATATCATCCATGCATCTACAGATATCTAGGAAATTTTGTTTGCAGCAAAATATGGAGTCTTAGACTTGCAGTTATAGACGACGGGAATTTATGATTTCGTGATATCAAGAAACTCTAGGTAGCAACACGGTACAAAATTCATGAAAATGACCGTTAATTTTTTTGTCTGATTTCGTAGTCTGACTTTTGCGCCTAGGTTTTTTATCCGAATGCCAACAACATCATTTTTTTTTAGAACTCTTTAGCTGTAATGTAATAGAACAAAGAAACGCTGGTAAAATAGAAACGTCGTTAACCATTTTACATCATCCGAAAGCAAAAACATCCGAAAGCAAAAACATAGCTAGAGATCATTTTTTTGAAATCGCAAAAAAGTGATGTGGGGATATTCAATATGAAGCCAAACTGTGCAGTGGATAGGTGCTTAAACTGGTGTCTACAGATAACTGGAATCCATAAACGAGTCTTTACAATTTTGAACATGCTCCAAAACGTAAATATATTCCGCTTATAAAGCTTAAGTGGATTCCGGGCACAAATACCGGTAGCGTAAGGTTTGTCAGCACAAACTTTTTTCGCGGATTCCACAAGCGAATAAAGCTAGTAGTTCCGGACTCCGCATTTTTAAATGGATTTCGCAAAATGCTGATGGTTTACTGGATTCAGCTCACCTTTTGCTGACATTTTACGGTTGTTGGTTATCATTTTCGCGTTCCGCTAACAATTTGCAAACTTTGCAACAGCGGATTCTGCTTAGAATCAGCAAATATTGCGACATAATATTTTAATCAATTATGGGTTCCGCAAAATGATCTGGATTCAGCTAATTTTGTTGCGGCTTCTTTATAAAATATTGCAGATTCCACAAACTTGTCTATTTTGGATCAATTTGAGCGATAGAGTGTTTTAGCTATTTGTTTGTTGAATCCAAAACAGCAAACAAGGTAAAAAAACTGGCGATAATGCAATTTCAGTAAAAAAATATGTTCTAGGCCCGTTGCAGAGTCTGCTTCAAATCACAAAATTCACTGTTATCTACTAATCACGTTCAATTTTGGTAAACATTTTTACTTTGATAAGATTATCTTGCAACTAAATTTCAAATCATATTTGCTTAAATTTCATCTCATATACTTCAAGTATACATACATCGAGATTGTCTTAGAAATTTACATTATCGATTAATTTTGTTTTATTTGAACGTTTCCTTCTCAAACATTGCATTTCTCACATACCGCAAGATTCTACTAGAAGTATACATTATCGTCTAATTTTTTGTTTTAAACATTTTCTTCTCACTTCTTGCATTTTGACAAAAAAATTTCCAGAATTAATTTTAAAATTTTTCCAAAAAAAAGGATCAAACATGCAAAAAAAATTTTGAATATTTTTACATAAGAAAAGCTAAACGAAATTTGTCGTCCAGTTTGTAATTTTCCTGGAATTTTCAACAGACAAAACGGAAGTTATCAGACAAAATCAAAATTAACAAGACTGCTCGTATCAGTGCGAAGCCCTAAATGTTCCGACTGCCTCTTAAGGTTTATGGAGCAGTAATAACATAAAAACATTAAAGGTAAAAAAATAAAATAAAAAAAAAAATTCTAAAATTTGAATTTTTTTTATGAAGTCATCCCCCCACACGCCATATAAAGTACAAAAGAATAGATTTCGCTCATATTAACAATCAATTATGGCAAATAAGCTTCTGTCAACCAATTTGGAAAGATTTCTAAGACGGATTAAATATCCGCTTACGCGTTAAAAGCGCAAAATATATCGCGCGTTAATTGTCCCAAATTGGCCAAAATGGCAATCTTTAAGCCCCCGTAACTTTACGAAAAATAAACACAGGTAAAATTTTTTTTCAAATTTGAGCTCAGGACAACAATACTTTTTCAATGATATAAAAAACTTCGACAAAAATGGCTAGTTAAAAAGTCGAAATTTGTCTGAAGAAAAAAAACCCACTCCGAGCACAAATATTCCGTTACTTTCGTATCGAAAGTCGGAACAAAAATAAAGAATCAGCTTTAAGCAGAACGGTTTGTCTTAACTTGTTTGTTTCCTTCTTTCATCTCTCTTTTTTGAAAAATTTGTCAGTGCTTTTTGCCATTTGTATCGAACATTGAAAAAGAAGATAAGTTTTTCCAGGCAAAATCATGTGCCAGAATTAGTCATCGGAATGGATCGAGTGATATATTTTATGTTTGAACCCTTTCAGTCATGAAACAAACGACATTTTAAGAAATTTAAGAAACGTTTTGGTGTCGAGACGTTTTGGTGTCGAGCAGTGTCGAGACGTTTTGGTGTCGAGCAGTAATAACATAAAAAAATTCATTGAAATAAAACAAAATGAACAAAAATTTTTTTCTAAAATTTGAAATTTTTATGAAAATCATCCCCCCCCCCACACGCCATATAAAGTACAAGAGGATAGATTTCGCTCCTTGTAACAAACCAATTATGGCAAATAAGCTTCTTTTAACCAATTTGGAACGATTTCTAAGACGGATTAACTCTCCGCTTACGCGTTAATAGCGCAAAATATATCGCGCGTTAATTGTCCCAAATTGGCCAAAATGGCAATCTTTAAGCCCCCGTAACTTTACGAAAAATTATCATAGGTGAAATATCTTTTCAAATATGAAATCAGGACAACAATACCTTTCGAATGTATAAAGAATTTGGTAAAAAATGGCTAGTTAAAAAGTCGAAATTTGTCTGAAGAAAAAAGAACCCACCCTGAGCACAAATATTCCGTTACTTTCGTATCGAAAGTCGGAACAAAAACTTAGTTTCTAGAGAAAAACTCCACCATTTCCTCATTTAGTACATTGGATAATTTTGTTCAATCTTGAAATGGCTAGGAAGTCAATACATGAACGTTTTAAGAAAGAAAACATTACTTTTGGTTGAAAATGTGTCGTCTAGTTGATGCAGTGATTAACCTCATTTTCTTTTTTTCTGAAATAAATTTAATGCAGGTGGTTTCAATTTGAAATTATTAGATCAAGAGAAAATCTTAAGATAGATTTTTAAAAAATTTCATGGAATTTTCTGAAAACGGTTAACAAAATGATTTTATTGCAGCGATTTAAAAAATTCGAAAAATTAATCAAATACTTTAGCGATGATAATCTATTTCTAATATAAGGTCCATAATTAGCAGCATAATTCTCAAGTTGATTTAATGATCACAAATCCGATAAATATTTATACGAAAAGCTTCCCAGAAGGCCTTAGGTATCTGTTTGCAAGCTGTAACTTTTGCTATTTTAGACAAAGAAAAAGAAAACGAAACTGCTCATATCAGGGCGAAATTTTTTTGCAAAAGTCATCCAACCACGCGCCAAATAAATTACAAAAGGATAATTTTCGCTCCCTGTAAAAATCAATTATGGCAAATAAGCTTTCAACTAATTTGGAACGATTTTCAAGATGGATTAAATCTCCGCTTACGAGTTAAAAGCGCGAAATACATCGCGCGTTCTTTTCCCAAATTGGCAAACATGGCAGTCTTCAAACCTCCCATAACTTTACGAAAAATGAAAGGTGAAAGATTTCTTCAAATTTAAGCTCAGAACAACAATCAAAGGCTAGTTAAAAAGTCGAAATTTTTAAGAAAAAAAACCCACACCGAGCGCAAATATTCCGTTACTTTCGTTACGAAAGTTAGAACAATAATATCAAAACTTTAGTGTAAGCTGAGTACTTCGGCCAATTCGGAATGAAATTTGTTAAATATTAGTCACGGATATTGTCACGAAGTTAGCTCCAAGATTGTCTCAGCTACGTAAATTGTGAACAGAGGAATTTATTCCTCAGTATAAAGGTCTGAATACTGTCCTTCATACGATCTTGGACGATCTCAGGAAATTCAAGCACGCAGCCCTTAAATAATCTTTTTTTGAGGTTCACTTCGGTAGAAAACCAAATACGGAACTTTCCTTGGCTAGAGATAAAATCCTTGCTAATGCTTCAGATCAAATTTCACTTGCGCGGAGTCTCTTAAGACCGGAAGACCGTCACAGCTAAGACTATATCCTGGACAGGGTTAAAGTGGTGAAACGTGGTAACTACAGTCCAGATGTGCCATTCCGCTTCAAGAAAATTGTCCGTGGACAGTAAATTGCCGACACCAAACAATACAAGGACCTTGAAGAACTTGCACGTGCTGCTAATCGATGGAGTCAACTTAAATGTAACATTAACGTGGAGACAGGACGAAGTCTAATGCGATAACTTGGATCACGCAATAATGAGATTGCTACTGCCCTGAAAACGGGCCTCAATAAAAGTACCCTAAGGTTCTACGACCGGGTTGCGGATACTCCGAGTAGAGAGCGTTCGGCTTCACCGATCACTTCGAAGGAAAGACCTTCCGGTACGAGTACTTTAGAATCTCTGTTGTTGCATAGCCCTGATGGTGTAAAAATTTTTAGAAAATGTCTAGACAGAAAATCAGGAAAACCACTGTATAAACCGGATGAATTCAAGATTTTTTCAGTCACAAACAACACATACAATACGAATACGGGAAAAGTATACCGGAAGAAACATGTAGCCTTAAAACGCAATGTTAATAAACAATAGATTTTAGCTAAAAGATTAGCAGCAGCCCCTGCGCGGGCAGTCACGGTTGGACAAATGCCTTCACGGAAAATTGCGCCAAGAGGCCAGACTATTACGCCTACGCAACGCTGTCCTATGACTATCATATCAGCCTCTCATCAACGGTCAACCACTCCGCCAGTGGTTCTGTTGTCAGACTCGGACACTCACGAAACTCTGCCCGAACTCGGTCGCCCATGAAGTCTCCTTGTGCGATGTCTACGCCCCATCAAGCCTCGATCAAGCAGTTCCTCCGTCACTCCAAAGCGACGCTTCGTTAGAAGAAATACCGAGGATTTCATTCAGCCAAGTTCTTCATCTAATCGACAATCCCCAAAAGAAATCGTGTTCAAAAAGTAAACAACTATCGTATTTAAAAATATCTTTAAACTCTTATCAAAAATCCGTTTAGTACTGTCGTTATAAGCTGTTATACTTTATGCTTTGTCGGTGAGTTGTCCATGTTATGTAAAATCATATTGCATAAGATTTTTGTTGCCCCCGGTATTTCATACCACGCATATAACATAGCATGTTCATACGTTGCATTCTCGTTGCAATTGTTGCAGTGGCGTCAAGGCCACCCACCAGTCGTGCTAAGCTATCACACATGGTGCTAAAGTTTATGTTCATCTGTCTGTTCATCTGTGCTAAGATACATACCTATTCTATCTTGTTACGTTAGCTTACAAACATTTGAATCTAGCCTCTTGAAAACCCTTGTTGAAAGAGTTTTAATTCTGGATCAGATAAGATCCTGTAAAAGTACGATACTACTCAATTACTACGGTTTTAGTTATTTAATTCAACTGTTCAATTTTACCGAGTTTTGTCAGTCCCAGAGTTCGGTAAATGTCATGGCGCAGCCAGCAGTTCCTGTTTCGGACGACAGGACGGACCTCGCTGGTTTACCTCCATTTTGGACGAAGACATCTCTTTCCCCACCTTACAGTTGGGATAGCTGGTTTGGTCAGTTCAGCCTAGCATTAGGTACAAAAGACAATTTCAATGTCTCGGATATTGTTGTTGAGCCCGGAGATGTACATGACGACCCCCTCCCAGACCGGAGTCTCGGCCGGACCCAGAGACTCAACAAGAATCGGATGATCGCCTTCGAAGAGATGCCGCCGCACGACGACGGGTGGAAGAAGCAAATGCAGAGAGGAGGAAGAAACGCCCGCGTATCGGAACGAATTGGTTATTCCTTGAAGCAGAAGCAAGAGCAAGATCCAGACTGTTTTTCGCCCTAGGAAATGAAGGCCGAAAGAAATTGGTACAAGTTTTTTCACATGCTGATCTCAGCCGACTTTCGTTTGGAGAATTTTTTCAAAACTGCATTTACGCTTTCAAGGTGGAAGTTCATGTTACCATGGAACGCATTCAACTATACAATTCGTGGTACATGGAAGCAAATGAGTCATTTTTGTCATTTCACTCAAGACTGTCGGCTCAGGCGGCGTGCTGTAATTGGACAGATCAGGAAGATCGCAGTGTGGTCAGAGATTTGTTTGTAGGACGTATCCGCGAGTCGGACGTCCAAAAAACTTTAATTCGGAAAACTCCCGATGCCGCTGGAACTTTAAAATTAGCGTTGGAACTGGAGAAAGGTGCTTCTACTTCAATGGAGTTCCAGAACATCTTACTCCACAACAAGAACGTTTCTTTTTCGTTCAGCTTGCCCAAAATCAATCAAGAGCCGACTTAATCAGTTCATCCACGTCGGGGTGGTGGACAATTCTCTACCGGCAAACAAAACATGGCGGACAAGAAAGGTCAGAATTCATCACGATTGTGTTATTTTTGCGGTAACACGTATTCTCTGGATCATCGAAAAAGTTGTCCAGCACGTAATGTCGAATGACGTCCAAGTAAGAAAAAAAGGACATTTTGCAAAAGTGTGTAACTCTAGACGACAAATTAATTGCGTAGAAGAAGAGGAAGCGCAACCAAGCCTGGAAACGGAAATCGATCATATTGCGCTGGATCAAGATGATGACAGTGAACCTGAATATGGAATCCTTAGCATCACACCGCGATGTAAACGTAATTCCGTGCAAATTTTTAGTTTGGAACTGCTAAAGTCTAACCGTGGTACACTCCGTAATTTGAGTCTGATGTTACGTTCAAACGCAAAGTCATTCTATGTTACGGTTGACACAGGAAGTCCGGGGTCTTTCTTGAATAAAAGGACGGCGGATGTGTTGCTCCGACAAAATCCAAAATCACATTTCATCAGCGTCCACAACTTGTCTAACGAGACTTCGTATGTGGATTATAACAAGAATTCTATCAAAACTTTTGGAATTCTGACGATACGAGTCTCCTCTGGGGGATGAAATAATGATAATGCCACATTTCTAGTTTCAGAAAATAAAACTAGATACTTAGTGGGGTTGGATCTACAAAGCTCCATGGGCATAGATACCGTCCATAGAAATCCACCTCAAATGAAAACAGTACAAAATTTGGTGGAAAACTTAACCTCCGAACTGTTCAAATCACATTTCGTCAAGACGTACCCGTTGTTGTTCACTCGGTTGGGTAGATCTAAATCTCATCAAGTTCATAGTACGTTCATGGAGCCGTTGATACCCAGACAAATAAAGGGCCGGAAGGTGCCAATCCATATTCAGGACCGTGTGTCTGAAGAATTAAAGTCATTGGTCAGTGATGGCCACATTACGAAGCTGGAAAAATGCACCACAGATCATTTTATCAACCCTATTGTGATAACAGCCAAGAAAAATGGGTCGATTAAACTCGCAATGAATCCCAAAACCTCTCAATGCTGAAATTTGGAAAAAAAAATCAAATGCCAAATATTCAAGACCTAATCGATTCGGCAGCTCAAATCATTTCTAGTGATGTTCCTGGTTTGGTATGGTTTACCTCTCTCGACATAAAATATGCGTTCAGTCAAATTAAACTTTCGAAATTAATTAGTAGTCATTGTAACTTTGATATCATCTGCGGAGAGTCGACAGAAACGTACAGACTCAATACTGGGTTCTACTGGCTGACCGATATGCCATCGGAGTTTCAAAAAGCGATCGACTGTACGCTGCAACGAATTCCGGGAACTATTTGTTACTTGGATGACATTCTAGTGGTCTCAAAGGGGACGCTGTCTCAACATCCTGAATTTGTCCATAAAATTCTCTCCAGACTGGATGAAGAAGGTTTTGCGTTAAAGTTGTCCAAATGCGAGTTTGCAGTGGATAAGCTCGACTGGCTGGGTTTCGAGATACACTTTTCAGGTTATGCCCCAAAGTTTTCTTAGGTTGAAGCAGTTCGCAACTTGAAGGCACCTAGGACGCTTAAGCAAGTCCGGTTTTTCATGGGAACGCTCAACCATTTTCAAAAATTCATGCCTGGTTTACATAGCCTCATGTGCGAATTTCGGGAATCTCTTAAACTTTGTAATAAGAGGAAACTCGTTTGGAACGAACCTCAAGAGACAGCTTTTCAGAAGATTCTGGATCTCGTTGCCGATTTTACCGACTTGTTTCACTAGGACCCGGCTAAGAGGACGCACGTCAAGTGTGATGCAAGCCTCAGTGGTTTGGGAGCTTGTCTTGAGCAAGAGACCGATGAAGGTTTGTGGGTACCTATATCGTTTGCCTCAGGTTTTCTTATTTCCGCAGAAATTTAATATAGTACTAATGAACTGGAATTGTTAGCAGTGGTCTGGGCGTGCGAGCATTTCCGCACCTAATCGTTAGGCAATAAGTTCGAGATACTTCCAGACCATAAAGCAATTATTTCGGCTCTTAAAGAACACAGAGGAAATAAACCCTGTCAGTAGCGTTTAACACGCTGGGCGGACAGGCTTTTACCGTTTGATTATGATATTAGGAACGTGCCTGGTGCTACGCTTGGTATGGCCGATTATCTTTCTCGACATCCATTATTTGACGCCCCCCCCCCCCTAGTTCTGTTTACGATGAGTTGTTTGTTCTCAAAACCATCGAAAATTTTACTCAAGCATGTAATTCAATTAAGGCTGGTGCCTGGGCGCCGCCTTCAGATCTCACCAATCACACTTTTGTTTCTCATATATCTACTGAGGATTTAAGTCTTGTCCAAAAGTCAGTTGGCATCGTAATTCCCGGTGCACTGTCGCGAGAGGGCGCATTTTCAAACTCTATTATTTTCGACCAATCAGAATCGTTCACTAGTGGTGGACACACATCGGTACGGGAAGATGAGTTTCTATCGCATTAGTATAGTGATGTTGGTAGTGGCTCTCCGCAAGGGGGCGTCGTTTGTGGAACTGGCGAAATCCACCAATCAAAATTCAGTGTGGTTTCCAGTAAGCGGACACCAATTAAGTGGCGTTCGCTGACGGAAAATAATAACCAATCACGTGCGGGCGCTCGTTCAAGTTTTTCGCCGCGCGAGGGCTGTGTAAATTTGACGAAAGTGCTAAGCCAGCAAGCTATCTCACCCGGGAGGGCAAGCTATGATAGTGGCGGCAGAATATATCTGGTGGCCTTATATGAATAGCCAAATCGTCGAAAAATGCCAGGGGTGCATGGAATGTACCTAGTTGGGTAAGAACCTGAAGTAATCTAACACCTTTAATTCTTCGCTACCGCTCCCTCCCCTCGTCGCTCCTAAAGAAGAATTACAGTTGGATTTTGCTGGACCGTTGCAGGGCGAAAAAGGAAGAAAGACTTTCATCTTAGTCGCAGTAGACCGGTTCTCAAAATTTCCGTCCGCTTCATTTACAAAAAATCTGGATCCAAAAAACTAGTCAAGTTTCTAGAGGCCTATATACGCATCCACGGTATACCAAAATCTATACGCATGGATCACGGTTCCGGTTTTAAAACTACGTTGCTTAAGAAACTCAAAAATTTAGAGATTTGCAAAAATTTAGAGATTAGACACATACTCTGTCCAGTCGGTGATCACCGTGGCGGCGGGTTAGTGGAAAGAACTATCCAGACTATAAAACGTAAATTGTGAACAGAGGAATTTAGTCCTCAGTATAAAGGTCTGAATACTGTCTTTCATACAATCTTGGACGATCTCAGGAATTTCAAGCACGCAACCCTTAAATAATTTTTTTTCGAGGTTCACTTCGGTAGAAAACCAAATACTGAACTTTCCTTGGCTAGAGATAAAATCCTTGCTAATGCTCCAGATCAAATTTCACTTGCGCGGAGTCTCTTAAGACCGGAAGACCGACACAGCCAAGATTATATCCTGGACAGAGTGAAAGTGGTGAAACGTGGTAAGCACAGTCCAGATATGCCATTCCGCTTCAAGAAAATTGTCCCTGGACAGAAAATTGCCGACATCAAACAATACAAGGCCCTTGAAGAACTTGCACGTGCTGCTAATCGATGGAGTCAACTTAAAAGTAACATTAACGTGGAGACAGGACGAAGTCTAATGCGAGAACTTGGATCACGCAATAATGAGATTGCTACTGCCCTGAAAACGGGCCTCAATAAAAGTACCCTAAGGTTCTACGACCGGGTTGCGGATACTCCGAGTAGAGATTGTTCGGCTTCACCGATCACTTCGAAGGAAAGACCTTCCGGTACGAGTACTTTAGAATCTCTGTTGTTGCATAGCCCTGATGGTGTAAAAATTTTTAGAAAGTGTCTAGACAGAAAATCAGGAAAACCACTGTATAAACCGGCTGAATTCAAGATTGTTTGAGTCACAAACAACACATACAATACGAATACGGGAAAAGTATACCGGAAGAAACATGTAGCCTTAAAACGCAATGTTAATAAACGTGAGATTTTAGCTAAAAGATTAGCAGCCGCCCCTTTGCGGGCAGTCACGGTTGGACAAATGCCTTCACGGAAAATTGCGCCAAGAGGCCAGACTATTACGCCTACGCAACGCTGTCCTATGACTATCATATCAGCCTCTCATCAACGGTCAACCACTCCGCCAGTGGTTCTGTTGTCAGACTCGGACACTCACGAAACTCTGCCCGAACTCGGTCGCCCATGAGGTCTCCTCGTGCGATGTCTACGCCCCATCAAGCCTCGATCAAGCAGTTCCTCCGTCACTCCAAAGCGACGCTTCGTTAGAAGAAATACAGAGGATTTCATTCAGCCAAGTTCGTCATCTTATCGACAATCCCCAAAAGAAATCGTGTTCAAAAAGTAACCAACTATAGTATTTAAAAATATCTTTAAACTCTTATCAAAAGTCCGTTTAGTACTGTCGTTATAAGCTGTTATACTTTACGCTTTGTCGGTGGGTTGTTCATGTTATGTAAAATCATATTGCATAAGATTTTTGTTGCCCCCGGGTATGTCATGCCATGCATCTAACATAGCATGTTCATACGTTGCATTCTCGTTGCAATTGTTGCAGTGGCGTCAAGGCCACCCACCAGTCGTGCTAAGCTATCACACATGGTGCTAAAGTTTATGTTCATCTGTCTGTTCATCTGTGCTAAGATACATACCTATTCTATTCTATCTTGTTACGTTAGCTAACAAACATTTGAATCTAGCCTCTTGAAAACCCTTGTTGAAAGAGGTTTAATTCTGGATCAGATAAAATCCTGTAAAAGTGCTATACTACTTATTTACTACGGTTGTAGTTATTTAATTCAACTATTCAATTTTACCGAGTTTTGTCAGTCCCAGAGTTCGGTAAATGTCAGTCAAGTGTTTTTGAAAAGTAATCATTTCTACATTTTGCTCGGTCTCAAAAGTTTCAGCAATGTTTTAGTTTGTGTTTAGGCAAGTGTCAGCTACAGCTTCTTATAGCTCGAAATCTAGAAGAGTGATTAATCACAATTTACATCAAACTTTACCGTAATTTTAACGTTTGAAAGAAGAACTGTTGAAAGTTAACTCACTTTTCGCAACACTTTACAAAAACTTTTCGCAACACCTTTAAAAATGCGGGAATTATATAATAGATTGTTCAATCATCCCGGGTCGAGAACAAGTTGAGAGCATATAAACAAGTTCTTTGACCTTGACCTTCAGTTCTGCCATCACTGTCAAGTCCATCGGCTCGCCTATGCTCATGACCACGCCGGCACATGTTTGTTGGTGCCATCAGCTGCTGAACCGTTGGTGCGTGGACGAGTACTTTTTCATTTTTTTGATGAAGATCTTCCAGGTTTTATCGACTCCTTTTCCTTTCTACTCATCCTTCTCCTGCCTCCTTCCTTTCCCACCTAGTTCCTTCTTTTTAAATGCCGGTTGTTTTTGTGTTCTCGCTTTGTCTGCTCTCTGTTCTTCCCCCAATTGTTCTCCACCACGCTCGTCTATTTTCTCCAGTTGCTCCTTGGAGTCTGGGTGCAAGTTGCCGGTTTTGCTAGCCAATTCTTTACGTCGATCGAGAGAAGCTCTTTTTGCCTTTTCCCAAGACGCTTTTTTTAAATAAAATTCAATACTCCACCCTCACTTTGCAATTTTTCTATTTTCGAAGAAATTTGGGCTGTTTTTCTATTTCCCCACCTTACATAAGCAACAGTTGTGATAAATGAATCTAAACAATTTAAGCATGCATGCACTTTTCGACGCCTTCTCGTCTTTCAAGTTTTCTGTTTTCAAAATTGTGTTACGAGTCATCATGGCTAATTGCATAATGTTACACTTTTACGTACATTTCTGCAAGGACAGATAAAAAATAAGAAGTTAATTCAAAACTCAAGTATTTTTATCTTTTCCATACAACAATTGATCATCAGAATTACAACTTGTAGGCATTCGAATTATCTGAGAATTTTTTTAACATGTCAAAATATCACTCAGATCATGGCAGAAATTAGCTGAACGATTTCAACAAAAACTGGCTACTAAATTTATTTGATCCAAAAAACCCTAATTTAGTTCATGTGTACAAATATATTCCAAAAATTTTCTTTAGGTAGATTTCAACCAAAAACGTTTGTTCATAGTTTTATAAAATCGGCAGAAATTTTAAAAATTAATTGCTTGTCAGCGCGCGCAAACATCCTCCGCTTAATAGAATAAACTCGTATTTCAGACAACAACGGATGGCAGAGCACCGTCGTTACCTAAGGTCAACGATTTGAGTCGCGCTGACGTGTAATTGCCCTGTGGACCATTATCCTCAATGATCCAAACGAGGTGTCTAGTTTTGAAACATGCATCAGGAGAAGAAAACCATTTCGCTCTTCTAAGTCGTGGCACGTAACCAGGGAGTCAACGGTTATAATTGACTTTGCATATGATTGCGCTCAGAGGTAGCGCTTTGGTGATTGATTTTTTGTTGTAAGGTTTAAGGCGCGATGTGCAGGTACATAGTGACTCGGAAACGGATGTAAGTGGGCGTTAATTGAGACACTGCGCAACTAAACCCAACTAATTTATCAAAATTTTCTTACAGAATTTTTGTTTTCCTAGGTTGTCCCAGAAAAAAATATTGGCGAACTCGGTAAGCCTTTTTATACACTTTCGTGAAAAGCAGCCCTGAGTGGCCGAAACTTCTAGGTAACGTATGTATGAGCAAGTAGAACAACAGTTTCTCGGTGCACGAAAGCATCTCTTTGGCCGAGCCAACGAAATTCATATAGTAGCCGCACAAGACGATGGAAGACGTTCCTCGTCAAGCAATGAAGCGTTACACAAGAATTGTTATCCCATGACAAATCAACCTCGGGAGGAACGGCACCTGTTTTCATTCACATGAAAAAAAGCCAGAGTTTCTTTGATCTTTGTCATTTTGCAAAAGGCGTTTTTCGGTAACCAGTTGTTCTAACAGAAGGTCAGCCATCATAAGCGTGATTATCTTTAATTTGCATTTTCGGCAAAAGATACTATGGTGTTCTTTTGATCGGAAAAAGTTACGCAGCCTCAACACAAAAAACTCTAAATGTATAAGGGCTTGTTGGTAACCAGCACCTTTTTGATGTTTCGTTCGGTAAAAGAAAATTGTGAGTGGCAACAAAAAGAGTAGATGAAGGCTTTTCGATACGAAGAATTGATTGAAATTCACTGCTTCGTCGACGGAAAAGTCCCGTGGATTGGAATAAAGCTTTGAGACCTATAAACGACAAAATTTAAGCCGTTCTCTTAGACTTTTTGTTTGACTGCTTGTTGTGATTCGATCTGACTTCGAAAGGGAAAGCTCCGATTGAGCCAGAACCAAAAAGTTTTGTGTGCCTAAGTCTAACTCGAGCAGATCGGTTATCGAACGAACCTTGCAGTATTGACGTGATAGCCTCAACATAAATGCGGTTCTTAGATCTTTGGGAGAAAAACCAAGTTACAACTTAAAAGTCTGGATTGGTGGTTTTCGAAGAGCCAAAAAAAGTCGACGATTGGTCAAAACCTTAATTTAGATCATATGAAAGCTCTTTGAGTTTATTTCGTCGGGTAGCTGGTTTTAAGTTTAAAAGGCTTATCGAACCAGTTGCTATCTTTCACTGAATCGTCGAGTAGTAGTTTTAACTGGATTACAATAGCCTGGCAAATGAAACAAATCATTGCTCTTGGTGCTGATTCGAATTAGTGAAATTCGAATCAGCGATTTGTCACAAAAACGGGAAGTCTGTATGTTGAAGTTGTCCATTGGAGAACAGTTAGACTGTCTGTCCACGTGAAGGCAATTGTGTTCACTAAAGAGTTTTTTCTAAGCCGTTCTCATAGGTTTTCTACTAGTGATAATTTTACCTTCAGCTTTGGCATTGACAGCATTTTTATAAGACTCACTTTACCAAAAACCAAAGATAATTTTCTTTCGGAGCGCACAAAATTTTTTTTTCAAGCACATGAACTTCTATGTTGTTGATATGACAATCCATATGACAACAAAAGGGAAGAATTTTATATTCGGGTGTGTTTTAGTCTTTTTTCTTTTTGTTTTTTCGTAAAATCAGGAACCACAAATAATGATTGAACTGTGTTGAATGATACATCGCTGAAGTGATACATCATTTCAGTCGTAATTACAATCCCAAAAAAATCCAAAAAGAAATCGCAGTGTCGAGAAAACCGGTTTAAAGTTTTAAATTTTTCGTCCTAATTCGACAGAGCTGAATTATAGCTAATTTTATACCTTAGAAGTTAATTTTAATCAAGTAAAACCAGTTTTTTACTCTTATTTTTTGAACCAAAAACTTCCAAACACTCAAGAAATTTTTGCTATTTTTAAAATTTTTCAAAATTTTTAGTCATTTTTCTACATATTGTTTTGATTCAATTTGCCTATGAAACTTTGATTGTTTTTTATGCCCATATTACATTTTTACGTCAGATCTTTATATCACTCAAGCAGAAAAAACTGCATTGATTTGGAATAAGAGTTTTCTAAACCGAAGTTTTCTAAAGATTATGGTCTTGCACAGTAAACGGCTATCCTTGTTTGGATTTATCATTGGATGATGTGGTATTTCCATTATGGTTAAATGCATTTATTTGGATCGTATGTACCAAGAGGTGCCTATCTTTTTTTTCTCGATATCGTCTATGGTGTCTTGACTATAGCACTTTTTCAAGTTGGTGTCTTAAGCAAGTTTTTTCGAGACGTGAAATGTTGACGAGTTGAGTGTCCGAAGAGCTAGTTTGTCCGCAGTAAGCAAGGAATAGCCTTTTTTTTGTGTTCGCTTTGACTCAAATTCATACCACTGCTTTACTTGATTGACAAGAGATTAGCCTCAAAACCGCATCAAAAAGTTGTTGAACTAAGTCTTGAGGAGGCTGCTTGGGGACCACTAGGCATTCAACTAACAGGAGATTAACGCCAAAAGGAGCAATTTTATTTTGCCTTTAACACTCGATTAAGTTAATGACATGGATGAATGTCTAATGACGTGGATGAATGGTTTAAGGTCTTTTTCTGGTATCATTTCCACCTCGGAGTGTAGATTAAAAATTAGATCGAGATGTTCAAGTTGTGGGCACAATATTGAGGCGCGGTGACATTTACAAAATTCTTGCCCATGTTGGTATCTTCTTTTAAAAAAATTTGAATGAGTAGCCCTCCAGTAGTGAATTGACCATTATTTTGACTTATTTCGTTGTGATTGTCTTCTGGGAATGGATTTTGTTCTAAGTCAAATCTATCGGTGGTCAGGACAATTGAGAACAGTTGAAGAATTTAGAAAACAACCAGGAATGATTTCACAATGTATCACAGAAAAATAAGCAATTGCTTGTCATGGTTGGCAAAAAAACTGTATGTTTAAGAAGATGAGGACGCTTCTGTACATTTACAGAAAACTCAGCTAAAAATCTTTTTTGTGTGTTGTTTGAGTAGAACCACGCGTTCTGAGCCGTGCAACAAAATATTAGGAGTGCTCTCTTTTTACTTTTTGTACTTTTTCCAGCTTAGGGCATCTTTGAAACAATTGTTCAAATTCCAAGCGAGAAAAGCTAACTTTCTGTTTTTTGCAAACTTAGCAAGCCTGCTTGAGTTTGCCACTTTGGAATTTCAAATTCTGTGCTGTTTCTTGCAAAACTTACAAGGAGGATACTGAGGTGTTTGCTTTTAACGCCGATGTGTTGCTTTTTTGTGCTTCTTTTGTCTGCAGCCACAATGGGAGTTTTTTGTTAGAGCGTTTCAAATATGTTTAAGCGAAGGCGCTCATGTGTTTCGGCTTTTTCACTCAGCCAAACGTTGAAGGCTTGACAAAGACGCGCCTGAAATATCGGCATTATAAAACATTTAATTGAAAGAATTACAAAATTAAAAATGGTTGACAAAATGGATGATGCTTTACGAACTGTGAGATTCGGAAAGGGACGTTGATCTTTTGGTAGACGATTTCCTCCTTTTTTATAACAAAATAAAGAAAACCTTTCGCTGCAGTATACCATTAACATGTCAATTTTACCACAGCCCTTTTTTCCTAACGGCCTCGAGGTGGCATTCCTGGAGGACGTAGAGCTCATGTTTTTCCCGACTTTCGATACGAAAGTAACGGAATATTTGTGTTCGGGGTGGGTTTATTTTTCTTCAGACGAACTTCGACTTTTTAACTAGCCATTTTGACAGAACTTTCTTTAACATTCAAAAGGTATTGTTGATCTGAGCTTAAATTTGAAAAGGTATTTCACCTGTGATCATTTTTCGTAAAGTTATGGGGGTTTAAATATTACCATTCTGGCCAATTTGTGACAATTAACGCGCAATATATTGATTTGTTACAAGGAGCGAAGTCTATTCTTTTGTACTTAATATGGCGTGTGGGGAGATGATTGTCATTAAAAATTCCAAATTTTAGAATTTTTTTTTTCATTTTAGTTTATTACATTTGATTTTTTCAGTTTATAACTGCTCCGTAAACCTTAAAAGGCAGTTGGAACGTTCAGGGCTTCGCCCTGATACGAGCAGTATTGTCTCAATTTTGAGTTTGTTCCTATGAGAGAACGGTTTAAGTTCATGGCGGGTAAAATTTAGGAAAACTATCATAAGCATACAAATCTAACAAAAGAAAACAAAGGTAAGAGATAAGGACAAACACTTTAAACCTGGGCTCGAAAAAAAAGAAACAAGACTGAAGGTTCCGACTGCCTTTTAAGGTTTATGGAGCAGTAATAACATAAAAAAATTAATGTAATAAAATGAGATGAAATTTTTTTTTTCTGAAACTTGAAATTTTCTACGAAAATCATTCCTCCACACGCCATATTAAGCACAAAAGATTAAATTTCGCTCTTTTTAACAAATCAATTATGGCAAATAAGCTTCTTTCAACGAATTTGGAAGGATTTCTAAGACGGAATAAATCTCCGCTTACGCGTTTATAGCGCGAATTATATCGCGCGAATTATATCGCGCGTTAATTGTCCCAAATTGGCCAGAATGGTAATCTTTAAACCCGCATAACTTTATGAAAAATGATCACAGGTGAAATACTTTTTCAAATTTTAGCTCAGATCAACAATACCTTTTGAATGTTAAAAAAATTCTGTCAAAATGGCTAGTTAAAAAGTCGAAATTTGTCTGAAGAAAAAAACCCACCCCGAGCACAAATATTCCGTTACTTTCGTATCGAAAGGTGGAACAATAGTAATCTGAAATTCAACGCTAAAGGCCTAAAGGCTAAAATAGAGAATCAGCTTTAGGCAGAACGGTTTGTCTTAACTTGTTTGTTTCCTTCTTTCATCTCTCTTTTTTGAAAAATTTGTCATTGCTTTTTGCCATTTGTATCGAACATTGAAAAAGAAGATAAGTTTTTCCAGGCAAACTCATGTGCCAGAAACAGTCATCGGAATAGGTCGACTGATATATTTAATATTTAAAACCCTTTCAGTCATGAAACAAACGACATTTTAAGAAGTTTAAAAAACGTTTTGGTGTCGAGAATAACTAGTTTCAAAATTTTGAGTCTAATTTCGAACAAATAACGCGATTGAGTAACGCTCGTAAGCTAGCTATTTGTTTTTTTCCGGACTTCAAAAAGAAAAATGGATTTGCTTATATTGAAAACTAATTATCTGTTGTTTCATTTAGCGCTTATTTGACAAAAAAATGTGTCTCCTTAAATTAAAATTATTGTGCAACAATTTAGCAAAAAACAAAAACACCTTTTTAAAGACTTTTTTCATTATTTAATGTGTTGTTCAATTGTTGTTCATCAAAATAACCTCTGCCTTAGATTTGCTTATGGTTTTAGTAAAAGTAAAAATTGCATGCCGTTGAGAATGAAAAACTGCTCTCATTTCGTCCTGATTATAGTTCAACAGTTTTGATAAATGTGTCGTAGTGAAATCATTGATTGTTGTTAGTTCGTACTGAAAAATCGATTGTTAGTGCAGACATTGAATCAAGCCACACAACTATATAAGGTCGTGAAGTAATTTGAGAACAGTTGTGCGCCGAGATATACTAAACCGTTTTACGGTAGTCTTTGCGTTAATATCAAACTTTAGTTTTCAATGGAGGCAAAATTGATCTTTGATTTTACTGGGTTGAGCTTCAATAGCATAAGACAAACAATTTGACCCAACAATGAAAAACGTGGCTAAGCGAGAAGTTGTTACAGACTAAAAAAACGGCTCGTTTGAATTTAAAGATCGCTTCGGCAAACGGGGCAAGGAGAATTTTATGAGCTGTTCATCACAAAATTCAATCCAGGAACAATCCGGCTCTACAATATTACATCGAATCAGAACTTAAAACATTGAAGTCGCGGTGCGGTAGGTAAGAGTCACGTTTTTCGGAATGAAAAAAGTTGGTTTTGGTGGTCAATTCCGGATTGGAGTGTGTTGGGTGAACCTTTATGGGCTTCAAACAACCCCTGAGAAAATCCTCGAAGTAACCAATCCACTCATATTTTTTCATTCAACGGACAAACGCAAATATCGAAACAAAAATTTTGAATTTTATGTAAGCAAGAACAAAAATTCAATCTTGCGGTATGAATTTTTGGTTTAAATTGGAGGTTGAAACAATTTGTTAAAAAATCAAGTGAGAAGCCCTTAAAAATGAAGATTGTTTGTGGATTTCTGGTTTGTTCGGAAACTAAAAGTTTATTCTCTTTTGTCGGTATATAGTCAAACAATCTCGTATGTAAGTTTGCAGCAAAGAAAAATGCTTAAAGTTTACAATTTGTACTATCTTTTTGCTGTTCTTTGGCTGCGCAGGCTCACATAGTTGGGTCTTTTTTTCACTAAACAACGCTTAGTTTGTCGCTGCTTGTCATGCTAACTTAAGTAGCAAAACAAACAAAAATTTTCAAAAAAATCCGGTCATGCTAATTGTTGTAGCATTATGAACATAACTTTTTGAAATAAAAGTACACCGGGGTCGAGAAAAAAGAGCACATTTTGCACTCTGAATGCATAATTTTGCATAACTTTGCAAGTTGTTTCTTTGCGCATCAAATTATTACGGGTTGAACTCCAAAGAAGGAAAATACTAATCATACAAATTTCATACATTCTGCCAAAATGGTGTCGTTGAATTTTCAAAGATAGTTTTTTTGGCATAAAATTTTGGGTTTTATAGTAAATAAAAAAGAAAAACTTCTGTCAAAAAATGTTAATCGTACAATTTCCATATTAGGAAACTGTATAATTTTAGGAAACTGTAAACTGCTTAATATTTTTTTTCACAAACGCTAAAACCACTTCTTTTGCAGGGCATGTTCATTAACGTCTTGCTCAAATTTTGATAATTTAAAAATTCAAATTTTAAAAAACAATATTTGTTGAAACTTTTTGATAAAAAGGGAAAGTTTGTTACTTTCGTTATACCAGATGTATAAGAGAGCTCTAAGACAATTTAGGTCATTTCTATGCAATGTAAATGCTATACTGTCCAACTTTTTGTGATTCCACCTTTGAGTAAAGCAAGGTCTGTGCCACTTGCGTTCGGTTACGAATACAACATAAAAATTTTCAGAAATTAATTTTAGAAAATAAATCAAATTTTTTGGTTCACAAAAAATAGTTGTCACACAATTTTCATATATGAAAAAATGCTTATCATAAAAATTTCATGGAGTTTTTTGTACGTATGATTGTATCGATTTGTAGGGATTTGAATGGTAAGAAGTTTTTCATATTTCACATATGGAAATTGTATGATAAGAAGTTACGGTCATCCCGGGGTGTTGTTACAAAAGTGAATTTCAAATGTGGGGATGGGAGTTAGATATAAGATCATTTAAGTTTAAAAAAAATTTTTCTTAAAACTAGTCTCTCTTTCATAATTTTACCATAAATTATTTTTTAGGAGGCTTCACAGTCGGCTTTAAAAAACGAGCGCCCCTTTTCCGCTTCCCTCATTCGAAGTCCAATTTCGAAAACTATTTTAACGTTGTCATAATGGAATGAAACTTGGCATGGTGATCGGGTCAACATTTGTAACCAGATTTGTTCTTCAATTTTATGCGTTTAGCCATAATTACACGTAAAACAACAATAACAACAAAAGTTTCGAAGTCAAGAATGGCAGTGGAAAGAACCAAACAAGCTTTTGGGTGGCGAGGAGTTGCTTTTTGTTTGATAACTCTCGGCTCTTTTTCTTTTTCCTCCACCTCGCATCAGTTTTATAGTGTAACAGGGGGTTTTTTAGGGTTAATCATGAATTCTAAATATGTTTTTCATGGCCTATTAGGCTCTTTTTCCTCCCCCTTCACCTCATACATGCATAAATTTTATGTTGTAACGAGGGATTATACTACTAAAATTCTGTTCACATTATTGGATTGTTAGAAAAACTGGCATGTGGACTGACGACTAGGCAAACATATTTGGTATTCATACTTAACCTTGTAAAACCCCTCGTTAAAACATAAAATTGATGCATGTGTTTAGCAAAAACTTGAACAAAACTTAATATGTAAAAATTTTCAGGTGAGGGGAGGGGGGGGGAGATGAAAAAGAGCTTAACTCTCCAGTCTAATCTTAAAAACAACACAGTGGTGTCTTTATAGGTTAGTGGAAGGGGTAATGGGAAAGGGTATGATGGCCAAAAAAATTACGAGCACGTGCTAAATTACAATAATTCTCTTATACCAATTTACCCATAAACGATCCTTCTCTTTTTATAGTTCCATTATCATTACTCTGAAGCAAAATGGGTAGTGACGCAAATATAGCCTCTGGCTCCAACTGCCCTCAAAGAAATATCGATGAGCAACCGTGTTCAGTGTCCGAGATATTTCTGCAGCTTTGTGTTCCATTTTTGGGCAAACAGATGGAACTGGACGAGTTCAAGGTCACCATGGACACCATTTTACATCAGTTCCTCGTCAGACTCGAGTCACAAAGAGGGCATTCGAGTATAGATGGGAAGTTCAAATTCCAATTAACCTCCAACCCCCTCCTCCAACATAAAACCCTGTAAATCGTGTGACCGTTACAATTTAGTATGCTCTATTAAAACGTGTAAGCAATACAGCAATACGCAAAAATTCACAAAAATTGTTAGCTCTTTTCTTTTTTAAGTTTGTAAAAGTTTTAGCTCTTCCCCCCTCCCAACCTGACACGAGCATCAACTTTATGATGCAACGATTGTTTTATGATGTAACCGAATACGCTTGTCATGGACTAATTAGTCCGTTTGACAAAATTTATTTATACCAATCGGACAATTTGAACAGAAAAATACCTTAAAAAAAGTTGCAGATAGGGGCGGGGAAATCAGGGGAGCAAAATTTTTCACCATGATATCCATTTTTACGTGTTTTACATTTCCACTCCCCTCGTAAAATTACATTATAAGGTTGCTTAAAAATTGTTCAAATTACATTTTACATGTAAGAAAAGTTGAAAAATCTGTTCAAGTGTTCATGCTGACATGTTTCAATGCTGTTTCGAATATCAGTCATCATTTTGATCAGACTCGTAAATCGATTTTCAGAAAAAAAGCCCAATTTTATCATCTGAATCTGAGCTTAACTTTTACTTTTATCACACGATGGGGAAGGGGCTGGAAAAGGGCAAACGTATATGCCAGGCGCAGTAGTAGAGGAGGGCGGAATATTCTGGGACCTGAAGCAGTACGTGAACGCCCTTCGAAGAGAGTTGGATCTGTGGAATCATGTGATGGTGAAGACTAAGTTGGGAATCCTCAAGAGCAAAATCAAGAAGGCTGGTGAAGTCTTTTCCCTATTATTATTCCAGAATCTTAAACGTAATCGTAGAATGAGAAGCATAAACAAAAAAAGGCTCTTTTTACTGCCCCTATTCACCTTTCAAATTTTTTAAATTTAAAAAGAAAAGTAATATATAATCTACATACATATGTTATTGTGATATGCGTTGCGATATCAAATTGAAAACAAGTTGGAATTCAATACTGTATTCTGAATATTGAATTTAGATTTTCTCTTTTCTTTGTTTTCTTATGTACTGAGAGATAGATCATTGTTAAGTACTCTGATCTCTCACTTGGTCTCAGTGTCATCACTTATGTATGACCTTGAGCGTACCATAAAATAATGATTTAACACCAGAGGTTGGCTGTACATACGTATAATAAATACTGCTACTGCAGTAGCGGTATGACACACCCCCCTCGGTGAAAGAAATAAATTATACAACATCAGTAGGATAATTTATTTAAAAGAGTTCAATTTACTCAGTTCTGAAGAAAGTCTTTTAGATGGATTATGTAAATTTCAGTTTTCCTCCAGCTCAATTTCCCAACTCGGGTTCCAATCTACTCCTTCATCTAAAGTAGCATATCCGAATTTCCGCATAAATAAATGTCTTTCGAGTCGTCGCACTTTTGACTCCAAGGGTCTGTCGTCCCGATCTTTGAAATCTCTCAGTTGGTTTCTGTATTCTTTAAGTGCCTCCTTTAAAAGACCTCTTCCTGTAAGATTTTCGGATATTTCTTTGATTGAATGTTTTATCGGATCTCCGAATCGTTTGGGTTCTTTGTTCTTTGTTTGTCTAGAACTTCGTCGAACACCTGACTCTTCCGCACTTGATTCGTCCGAGAATCCTTGTGGTGGTTCGAAGTTTGTATCCAATTCTGCGCCTTTTTGAGGATTTTCTCTAAGTTCATCCGCAACTCGCTGCACCCCTCTTTTTAACAGTTGGTCCGCGTACTTCTCCCAGTCAGACGGTGCCAAATTTCTATTGTGAAACGTCTCCACTATATCTTCCAAAGGGGTGTGCGCGTCAATGCCCTTCAGTTTCGGACGCTGTTTGGTTTTCGGCGTAGAGCTCGACTGGATTTTGGTATCTGCTGTGACCGAATCCGGCTTAGATATTGCTTGCTCTTGTTCCGAGTTGACTGCAGTCGCAGTTTGGTTTGCGTTGGTTCCCTGTTGTTGCTTGCTTCGGCTTTTCTTCTCTTTTCCGCTCTTTTCCGGCTTATTCGTGTTTGTTTCCTCTGCTGATTTTGGTCCCGCCAGGTTTGGTTTAGCTCTTTTTATTGCAAGATTCAGTCCTCCCCCGGCCTCTGTGTCCTTAGAAGTGACTATTGTTTGGCTCTTCTGAAAGCGCTCTGTTGGGCTCATTTCATTTGCAATTTCCATTTCTCCTTGGAGTTCATCCTCCGATTCCAGTTCCTCTAGTAGTTCTGGAGAACTGACTCGCTTGAACTTTCTTGTAGGTTCCGACGATGGACTTTTACTTGTGCTTCTCTGTTTTTCTTGTGTAAGTACGGTTTTTGATTGAGCTATGTCCGATTTTCTATAGATCGAACCGGCCGATGTCTTAATTGTTGAATCCGTTTCTGAAGCTATTTTCCCCTTTAGTGGTCTGGTTAGGGCTTGTCCGCTTTTCCTTAGAGGGTCCTTTCTAAGTATTGTCTTGGGTGGTGACTTGCATTGGTTTTCTACTTTATCTTCCACGAATCCTTTTTCCCAAGAGTAAATTATTTCTTTTCGAAGATCGGGATTGAGTTGACCTGTCTCGTCCACTAGTTTCCTGATGTCATTTTTAGCTGCATCCCTTCTTTCGTAGTTCCATCGGGCATTTGCCTCCAACAATTCCTTTAGGGCTTTGGCTCTTTCTTTGTCTCTGTCCGATGTTATCTGCTGCTTGTGCAGTGGGCTTGTATCCCTGCTCAGTTGTCCCTTGCGCACTATCTTGAGATTCTCTCTCGACTGATCAATCCTCCGTTTCATTTGAGACGCAGTCAGTGCTGAGCGTTCCAAGTGTTGTTTGTCTAAAGAATCAGAATTATTTAAAAACCTATCCCTCACAATTTTAAATTCTGTTTTTGGTAGTCTGCCGAAATGTGCTTGGAACGGGGATACTTGAATTGTTTTCTGCTTGTTCCATCGTAAATCTCGCATTATAATACTGAGACATAATTTGATTGATTTATTATTTTCATCGAGCATCATCACTCCCAGTCTTCTTTTTATTGTTTGAATTGTACGTTCAACCAACCCACAACCTCTGTGATCCCCCACCGGACAGAATTTTTGTTCGATATTAAGTTCCGAACAAAATTTTTTTAGAGTTTTTCCCTTAAAGCCTGAAAATTGATCCGAACGAATTGATTCAGGGACTCCATGTGTGTCGATATATGATCTCAAGAATTTTGCTGTGCTCTTTCCACTTGTGGATTTTGTAACCTTCACTGATGGAAATTTTGAGAATCGATCAATAGCTACTAAAAGATAGATTTTTTTTCCTTTCTGATTTTCTATAGGCCCCGCGTAGTCTAGTTGTACCTCCTGTCCCGGCTGCGTGAGCAGTGGTAGTGGTTTTGACGAATTTTTCGAAATAAGGTATTTAACATTCTTACCATATCTGGTACAACTACGGCACTCCTCTGCCAAATTCACGATGTCCTTATTCATGTGTGGCCACCACAGATATTGCGCTGCTCCCAACATCGCTTCCTCTCCTGGGTGTCCCCGATGTATTCGTTTGAGGACAGCTTGTCGTAGTTGAACTGGTACCGCTAGCCGATTATTGACTAAGATGCAGTCGTCCTGAACTGCCATCTGCGACCACAACGGATTTGTATAGGGTCCCATCAATTCGAATCCTTGTTTGTCCCCTCTCTCTACCACTCTCCTGAGGCGGTCCATCCACGTGTCTTCTGTGGTCAGTTCTGCTAGTAAGTTTTTGTCGAACAGTTTTGCGAGGTTGTCCAGAGTCTCTACTTGTTGCTGCTTTTGCAGTCTTGATTTTCCTAGACCCTTTGGCGGTTGAATTGAGCATACTTCCTCCTCACTCTCCGCCTCTTCTGTGGTTGTAAGGTCGACTTCTAATACATTCACCTCACTGAGTTTTCGTTCTGTCGATGCGATCGGTTTTGACGATGTTGGACTTGATTCGTCTTCCAAATTGCCCCTGACTTCTTGAGTATCGGCCACCAGTTCTCGATTTTCCTGAACATTGTTTTCTCCGCCTATTAGCTGCCAGAACGAGAGCAGTCTTTGGTCCGCTATTCGTTGTTGTTCCGGTTCCAGCGACCATTTTACTCAATGTGCTTGACGTGTTTCGCTGTCTGAGCTGTCCCTATTTTTTCTGCCTCCTCGTATAATTTTTCTCGTACGTTGTACTGTCTCTGTGATCTCCTCCTCTCCCGAGAGTTCGTTATTGGTGGAAAATGATCGGTTCCACTTTGGGCCCATTAGGCTTTCTTCACGCTCCTCGTTCCGCCAATCTTGTGGTGGGCTGGACCACCAGTCGTATGTTCTGTTTGCATTTTCTGACATCTCGATTCTTGAGTCTGTTTTTTCTATTTTTTTCGGTACTGGTCGTTTTTTCGTTTTGCAATTATTTAAGACTGACTGTTTGCTGGGTTGATTTGACAAAAGAGTGATTTGTTTCTGTTGAACTGTTGTGTTCAGCTGTTTTTGCAGTCGTGGAAACTGTTTTCTCTCGTTCCGGTCGAGCTTTGTTCGGTTTTGACCGTTTTGGTTGCTATAGCAACCATTACTTGATGACTGTTTCCTAACAATCCTTCTAGAACATTCTAGAACGTTTTCGTTCCAGTTGAGCGACCTTGAATCTTTAAGCCTACTGTTCCAGCAGTCGAACGCTTCATGAAAAGAGTTTATTGTTGCTACTACAAACTTTTCGTCTAATTCTGATTCGGGCTAGGGATCATTGAAAGGATCACGCGATAAATAATCAACTATGCCCATGTCCCTCCCCGGAATGTGAACTATGTTGAACTGATACGGCAGTAACCGGTCAACCCACCGGGTTAGGCGTGATTGGTAGGTCTTGTTCGATTGATTAACATCCAGTGCTGTTGTAAGCGCTTTATGGTCAGTTGCGATGGTAAATGGTTTCCCCAGAAGGTAGTGTTTATATCTATCTACTGCCCAAACAACTGCCAATAATTCCAACTCATTTGTTGAATATTTTTTTTCTTGAGCGTTTAGGTATCGGGATGCGAACGAAATTGGGACCCACAACCCTTCATCATTTTGTTGTTCTAAAGTGGACCCTAGTCCATCATGGCTAGCATCGCATTTAACTCGTGTTTCACGATTTGCATCGTAATAATGCACTTTCGTAATATTCGCCACAGCTCCTTTTATAGCATCAAATGCTTCTGTGTGAACATCCCCCCACTCGAATTTTTTCTACGGTAGTTTCATGTTTTTTAACTTTTTCTTTTGATTTTCTTCTTTAAGAAGTGGTCTTAATTTTTCTGTCAGACTTGCTACGTTAGGTATAAATTTAGCTAAATGATTTATACTTCCTAGAAATGACCTTAGTTGTTTTAGGGATTTGGGCGGGTTCAAGTTTACTACCGCTTCCGTTTTAGTGATCTTCGGTCTAACCCCTTCTTCTGAGAGATGATGACCCAACCAATTCACTTCTTGTTTGAAAAATTCACATTTTGATAGTTTCAGTGCCAAGTTTTCCGCATCCAATTTCTTTAATACTGCTTCTACTAGGTTGGCATGTTCGATTTCACTTCCCTTTGACACAATAAGTATGTCATCCAGAAAACAGGACGTGTTTTTAGCGTGATTGATGGTTCTATCCATAGCCTTTTGAAATTCAGCTGGCATATCTGCTAGTCCGTAGAATCCTGTCAAGAATCTGTAAGTTCCGGTTGCTTTTCCGCCCACAATGTTAAAGTTACATTGCCTAGCTGTATCCGCAGCTAATTTTAGTTGACTGTACGCATATTTCAAATCTAACACCGAAAAATATAGCGTACCCTTTTTGTTTTCAGTTACAATCTGGCTTACCCCATCAATAAGTTCATCTACATTTGGCATTTGGTATTTGTTTTTGAACAATTGTCTATTGATTGGTTTCGCGTCCATTGCCAATTTTATTGAGTCGTCCTTCTTTACTGTTATCACAATCGGGGCGATAAAGCAATCACTTGTACACTTATCAAGTTTTGTTATATGACCTTCTGTCAATAACTTCTCGATTTCTTTTTCGACTTTATCTTGTATATGAATTGGGATTCTTCTCCCTTTTTCTTGTATCGGACATAGTGGGTATTTGAATTTTGAACTGACGATGTGGTTTTTACAAATGCCTTGCCTTTCGAATAAGTTCTTAAATTTATTTAAAAATATTTCTTTCCAACCTTCCGACTGCTCGCACATGAGCACGTCAAACCTGGTGAGTTCTTTTGGCGCTGTTCTTTGTGTAGTCACTATTCCCACTTGTCCTTGCAAGTCTAATCCCATGATGCATCTAGTTTTTCGCTCTAATACCAGAAAGGTTGCGCCCTTAACTTCCCAGCCCGCTGACCTCAGATTGGTTTTTAGGGCTCCCAGGATACTGATCGGTTGTTTGTTGTAGTCCACAAATTTTGTTTGTAAGTTCAATTTGTCAGCCGGTATGAATCTCACTTTGTTTGATTTTTCCATGATTTCTTTCGTCGTTGCCCAGTTAAGAAATGAAACAGGACTACCCGTATCCACTGTTAGCTGAATAATCTGGTTATCTATTCGTACCATAGCCTTTAGTGACTTTACGCGGTTCAATGTTGGATCTCGAATAGAGTCTATTTTCTGAACTCTAACCACTTTTCCGTTTGTTTCTTTTCTCATCTCATTTATTCGATCTTTCACATATTTTGAAACTCGTTCATTTTCCGGTTGTTGAGTTTGTATCAACATGACTTCAAATTCACTACAAGACCCAACACCTTCACTGATCTGGTCGCATTCCACTATCGATTCTTCCGAATCTTCCGCAATTTCACTTACTTGTTGTGATCTGCACATTTTAGCGAAATGATTTGGTTTACCACAGTTTTTACAGTCCTTTCCCATCGCTGGACAATTTTTTAGGTGTCCTTGTTCAAACGTCCTTCCGCATCTATTACATGGTTTTGTTTTCGTGTTTTGATTTTTGTTATTATTCTGTCTGTTATTATTTTCTCTTCTATTTGGAGTTTTGGTTTTCCCCCCCAAATTTCGAACTGCCATTACAGGTTCCTGTTTTATTCTTACACCCGATGTGTAATTGTTACTTGATCCTCCTGCAGCCGCAGCATTAGTCTTTTGAAATGCCATTGTGGTTAACTTGCTATGTTCGAATTTTATAGCCCTTTTTAGAACTTCCTCTGGATCCAGGGTTTCGAATGTCAACGTGTCCTGTAATGTCATGTTCTTCATCTTCGAGATGAACAAGTCTCGCACTATTTCCTTTTCCAATGTCCCTAGTTCTGATCGGGCTGCTTGAGCAGTTAACGCTGCGTGGAATGATTCCAGAGATTCTCCAGGTTCTTGCATTCTCGTAAATAACTTGTATCTCTCGTATGTTACACATTTCACTTTTTGAAACGAGACTTCTGCCAACTCTGTTACTTCTCTGAACGTCATTTTCGATATTTCTGCGTGCGGATTCTTTTGTAGGAATCTTTTCTTTCCCTCAGTGCCCAAAGATAGAAATAGTCGTGACACCAGTTTCTTTTGTACTTCGTTGTAGAAGACATTGTGTCCGACTCTTGGGCCTCTTGTTCTTTTCTCTTCGTTCTCCAATGCTACTCTGTCTCTAGCTAGTTTATCTCTAAGAATTCTGGCGTTCCTCGCATCTTCGTTCTCCCCATCCCTGGGAGTTTCCGGGCGTGGTGGTGGTTCCTCTAATATGTCTTTTGGTTCTTCCAAAATAATCTCTGGGTTCACATTTTCTTTGACCATAACCGCCATGAGAAATTGTTCGAACCAGATTTTAAATTGCCACGGAGGGTCTAGATTCGCTGATGCCCAAAATACCGGGATTCCCATATCCGTTCTGTTGTCTTGAGCTGCGAATCCTGCTGGCTGCGCCATGTGATATGCGTTGCGATATCAAATTGAAAACAAGTTGGAATTCAATACTGTATTCTGAATATTGAATTTAGATTTTCTCTTTTCTTTGTTTTCTTATGTACTGAGAGATAGATCATTGTTAAGTACTCTGATCTCTCACTTGGTCTCAGTGTCATCACTTATGTATGACCTTGAGCGTACCATAAAATAATGATTTAACACCAGAGGTTGGCTGTACATACGTATAATAAATACTGCTACTGCAGTAGCGGTATGACAGTTATATATAATCCTTGATAAATCACCCGTCCATAAGGCTCAGTAATAGCTCGAATTGCGCTTAAAATCGACGTTCATGAGATCAAAAACTCGGCGTTGATCGTTTAATTTCTACGGACACTGTTATTGAAATCGTCTACCGCTTGAATTACGAACAAAAATAGCTAGCCAATGTTTTTGAAAAATTTGAAAATTTACCCTTTTCAGAAAACATGTTTATCTCAAATGAAATTACAGTGGTTTTTGCCCAAAGGAGGTTTAACTTGAGGTTGAGGTTGAACGTCTTATTTTTTTGTTTCTAAAATAGGTTGTAGTAACGTACCATTTGAGGGTCGAATTCTACTGCTCACTGTAGAAAGAGTTTCAGATACTTAAATAAAGTCGTCTAGGAAAGAAGAGAAGGTGACAAGCAATACAGAACATTATGTTTATTGAGTTGACAGCACCTTACATGCATACCGTCGTACTTGATTCAATTGTTAACGGCTGTTATCTGAAACTGACAGACACAATTGTGGTGTTCTTTCCCGGAGCTGAACTTAGCGCATCAGCCAGTCAGAATGTTTTGAAAGATCTAAAGACCAAAAGCGTTGCAACAATGGGCGTAAACAAAAATCAAGATGAAAGGGATGGGATGGCTTTCATGGAAACTTGTTTGAATTAGAAGAAATAATTAGAAGAAAGGTAACAGTATTTAAGAACAAAATAATGAAACAGAAATGATGAAAATATTGTGGCTCTTTTCCAGTTCCCCCTTTGATATTTTCTGAAAATCAATATATGAAAACCTAATTAAAATGACTTTTCATGTTATGAACTGCGATAAAACGTGTGAGTGTGAACAAGAGAACAAATTTGTACAGCATTTTCAGCATTCAAAATGCCGTGTGATCAATTTTTGAACTTTTTGTAATTTTACGAGAGGGTGTGAAACTGGAAAAGAGTCAATAATTGTACGGTCTTTAAAAAATGAAAAAGTAAAAATGATGAACAATTTGTCCAAAGAAATAGTGCTTGAAACTGCTTACTATGAAACTGAGTTTGAAATGAGTTTTTTTTGTCATCCGGTGGTTTGTACCCGAAACGTGGAAAAAACCTGGAATGGTATGAGCGAAGATCTCTACTTTGTTTTCAAGCTTCTCTGCCAATGTACCTTCAAAACTCAACCTGCCGGGGCCAAAAAGGTGCTCTGATGTTCTTAACTGACTCCAGCCTTTTATGATTATTACTATACAGTGAATGTTACAAAACTTAGAAACGATTAATAGGAAACAACGCAACCCCCAACTACAAGAAACAGCCTTCAAAACTACTCAACAAGAAACACTCGAAAATGTATCAACTAACACGTTTGAAAACATAAAGAGGTGTCTAAAAGAAAAATGAGGATAATGATGATGATGAAAAAACTTTTCTAGCTAACATTCTGACTCGAAGCGTAATGTTACGATGCTAGATAAGACTAGCGAAACTGTCCATCGCAATATAAAAAACTTCAAAATTAAAATTGAAAGCTTGGGGGTAGTTGAAAAAGCCTAAATTTTTTTTTATTCTCTTCCAGAGAAACAGCTGACTTCCTGTGCCAAACCGAACAGCTTTGTGCTGATCCTTTTCATGTGATACATTGTAGGCTCTTTTCCAGTTTCCCCTTCTAAATTCAATTTTGAAAAGTTTATTTAGCGTTGGCAATGAAATTTGGCTTGGTGAACAAATCGACAACTGTGAACAGATATGTTCTTCATGCTTTACATCGTAACTTCACGCATTTAGCCTCAATAGCACGAAAAACGAACATAAAATATAAAATTCGATTTTTAAAGGCGGGGGGGGGGGAGTGGAAAAGAGCCGAATTGTAGAAACATTAACCTCAAAAAGCTGCAAGATTGTTTTGACGCAGAATAATCATTTATCACGCTGTGGTGTGAAGGGATTTTTTTTAATTTACTTTTTGTGTTTTGTAACATTATTTCAAATTATTTATAAAGAAAAATCCCTTTGGCTCTTTCACCCCCTTAACCAGATAATGGCAATGCATTTACAGAGAAATCCAGGTATATACAAAGTTGAATATGAAGATAAATGTGCTTGTGATTGTGTAATGAGCGAATCTCACAAAAAAAAACGGGAACAAACAAGACAAGCTTTAAAAAAGTGGTAGAAAAAAATCGGTAGAAAGAAAAGTTTCAAAACTTCCATTTTTGTTTAAATTGTGTTTGAAAAATGAACTTCAAATGTGGGGGAAAAGGGTTTATTAGAAAAAAAGATGCTGTCCATTTGTCTCTATGCAACAACTCAATTTTGCAGTAGTGTTGATCGGTAAAATCAATGATTTTGAAGTTTTTTTTCTAGATTTTTTTTCCTTTCAATGATCCCACCGCCACCGCCCCCCCCCAACGTAATTATGCTGTATCGAGGGCTGAGCTTAAAAGAATGAATAAAATTTGAAAAACTTCGTTAGTCAAGGTGCCAATTTTCATAGCAACAAAAAAATTGAACAAAAAGGGTCAGTCTCAAACAGCGATTCATGACATCAGCATGAGTTTGAATAACATGTTTATGAACGTTATAGTGAATCAGCTCGAAGCTTAAGGTTGTTGATTTAGTTTCGAAACCCTTGTTTGTTACCCCAATATCAAACAAAGTTCACCTTGATCTGCAATGAAAAAAAGTTCTCGCTGAAATGTCTTTCAAATTCGTTGAGTTTATTAGGAATGGGAAGCTCATTGACTCGTTTGTGGTTCTCTTGTGGTTTCCTTTTGTGAAAAAGAGTCTTTCTTGTTGTCCATCGTTAATAGTGTTTTATCCTCAAACTTATCTCGTTTTTGCAATCATTGAAAAGTTTACTGGAACAAGTTTAAAACTAGTATTTATAACCAATTATATTCTTGATAAAACTATCTCTGTAAAATATTTCTTACTAACCAATCATGATCCATAACTAACACTGACAATTATTTTTAATACTGAAATTACTTGTAGTTTCAGCACCAGAACAATTTGAATATAACTTAGAAGACACTTGTTCCCCTTTGGACAAGTTCCATAAACCCTCAAATACCCCTATACACTAGATCTATTGAGACTAAGAGATATAAACGTCAGGTTAAGATTGGTGTTAGACTAAGAAGTTGCACGAATCTATCCGGCCAAAAATAAGATAGCGTGACGAACAGACGGTGTACCTAATGTGAAATTACTCTATGACTGAGCTACTCCAGGCATTAACTCATTACGGTTCTCTCATAAATTCGGTTTATCAGCAGCAAAAATTACCACCATCAAATGTTTTGTTTCAGTACGCGCTCTTTTTCACACTTCTCCACATTTGAAGTTCAAATTTTAAGCAACTATTTTACGTTGTCATAATCCACTGAATGTACGCATTTTGAATTAACAAGCTATTGTTCCTAATACATCATTGTAAGATTACGCATTTAGCCATTATAACACGTTATAACAACTGAAGAATTGAAAAACTTTCAATTGAGGTTTGGAAAAAAGCCCCAGTACGAAACGCTAGTACGGAGGAGTTCTCAGTCAATAATAACCGAATTTTCTAATTATTTCTGAGCAGGGCACATGGCTCTTTCTTTTTCCCTTCGCCTCAAACAAGCATCATTTTTATGGTGTAACGAGGGCTTCTACAAGGTTGATTTTGACACCAAGTATGTGCGCCATGGAATCATTAGTCCGCATGCCAATTTTTGTAGATATCGGACTTCAAAAAATTAGAAAAAAGTAATTGGCAGGTGGGGAGAACGAAACACAACCTGGGAAAATCGCAGCGTAGCTAGAAATTAAAAAAAAAACTTCAGACAAATCTCTACGTGAGGGCTGTTATACTTGTCCGCAGGGCTGTTTCAGTGTCCGCGTTTAGTTTTGAAGCTTAAGTCAGCGTTCAGTTTTGAAGCTAACTAAAAGGGATGCATTTCATTTGAATGTACACGAATACAATATTTCCTCTGCGTTTCTCTGTTCGTGAGATTAGTTGCGAGAATAACTTTTATCTCCTACTTTCCTCAGTGAGGTTAATAGTTTTTATGGATAGTTATTGATTATAATCAGTTTTTGTGGTCAAGAATGTTGCCATTATAATAGATTATAATTAAATTTTGGGACCACACAATCGATTATAATCAATTATAATTCTTTTTTTTTCAAAAAAACGTATATCGATTAAAATCCACTTAAAGTCCAATATAATTGATCTTATGGACTATAAGGGCAAGAAAACCTTCTCAAAACTTTTTTAAAAACTAGTTAAAGTCAATTGTAATCAATTATAATGGATTATAATGAAATATAATGACACAAAAAACTCACAAACAAGACTGCTCGTATCAAGGTGAAGCTCTGAAGGTTCAGACTGCCTTTTAAGGTCTATGAAGCAGTAATAACATGAAAAAATTACATGTAATAAAGCACAACTATTTTTTTTGTGAACTGAAAATCCCCTTCCCCCAACGCCATATAAAGTTCAAAACGATTGATTTTGCTTCTAGTAACATATCAGTTACGGCAAAAAAGGTTCCTTCAACCAATTTGGAAAGGTTTCTAAGACGGATTAAATCTCCGCTTACGAGTTGATAGCGCGAAATATATCGCACATTCATTGTCTCAAATTGGCAAAAATGGCAATTTTTAAACCCCCATAACTTTACAAAAACTGATCACAGGTGAAATATTTCTTCAAATTTAAAATCAGGATAACAATACCTTTTGAATGTTATAAAAAAATTGGTCAAAAATCAGTAGCTACAATATCGAAGTTTGTCTGAAGAAAAAAACTCACCCAGAGCACAAACATTCCGTTACTTTCGTTACGAAAGTCGGATTATTAAAATCCATCGTAATTGGTTATTGATTAAAAAGACACAAAAAATGTCAAAAATATGATTTTAGTTTCTGATATATCCAAAAAAATTGTTTGTTGACGTTGAAAACATCAAGAAAACCGTAGATTGACATGTTAATTTTTACAAAAATAAACGTTTTCAAAAGTACCAGTGATTTTACGAAGTCTTCTTTGCTCTTGAAAACGATTTAGTAAACTAACTGCCAACTCGGTCCATTCAAATTAAAATAAATTTTAGGAGAAGCTGAAACGGGCCCTAAGGTCCGTCTCAGTAGGTTAATTTACTCAGGTCCCACTCCCACTACCACTAATTGTGCACAAGGTCCCACTCCCTCTAAATGTAGACATTACTTGCGGCCTACGTTCATCGGCTATACGGCCCGTATTCTGGAGAGACCCTAATTAATATTAAAAAATATTTATAATATCATTTTTTGGCTTTGTTAGGAATTTTTTAAGGTCGTACTATTTAAAAGTTTTCATTCGAAAAATTGTTTAAAAAATCGATTACAATGGATTTTATTGTTTTGAAAAAAGTAAAATTATAATCCATTTTTAATCGATTACAATCGATTTTATTGTTTTGAAAAAAGTAAAATTATAATCCATTTTTAATCGATTACAATCGATTTTTTTTTTGAAATTTACGGAGACTGACATTAAAAATCCATTATAATCACGTGCAGATTGGTCATTACAATCCTCCTCTTTCTGCCTGAAGTTTATAGCATCTGATTGTCAAACTTAGTTAACTAGCCCACGTTTAGGTTAATCAAGCTCCCGGCAGCCACCTATAGTAGTGAATACTTTTCCGAGCATGGTTCATCAAAATCTGCTTTAAAAATACCTACCTTTGTTTTCAATTGTGTTCCCGTTTACGCTAACAATTTTGACTCTTTTTTTTCGTTTGCACATTGCTTATCAAAGTCCTTCGGTTATTGAACTTACAACTACCCAAAATCAGTCCTTTTCTGGTTAAATATCTATTGATCTTTGCTCGGCCAACCGAACCGCACTTGATCATATGATCACATGTTTGCAGTTCTCTCCTGATCAGGGGTACTTTTTTCTATTGAAGTGGTGGTGAAAGTCAGGGGTGAATCTACGATTTTCTCTAGAGTGTGTGTGTGTGTTTGTGTGTGGGTGGGGGTAGTTTCGGATTTTCAAAAAATGGTGGAAAATTTTGTCGACCGTTTTTTTTTGGTCGACCAAATTGATTTTCCGAGCTCTCTCAAAGCACTATAAAGACCATGTTTTGGCCAAATTTTCTGCGCAACAGGCAAAAATATAAGGCATTTTTAGGCCTTTTTTGGAAATTTTTGACCAAAAAAAAACGAGTCTTCTCGGCGCGCGCTTCCCCCTCAAAATTACTATATATTAGCACCGAAGGAAACTGTAGAAAAAATGTTAGCATCCGTCATTCAAAAATGGATATCTCAAAATCAGTGAATTGGGAATTGACGCATTGACTATACGCAAAAAAGGGTCTCCTCTTTAGTACTTTTTTGCTACCTCCGTTTGTGGCGCTCAACCATATTTTTGCTATCGGCTATCCTTGTTGATTTTAACTAAATTGTCTGTTGTTCCTTTTTCAGTTGAACTTAGAAAAAAAGTTTTTTTTTCCAAATTGTAATTACAAAAAAAATACTTGAAGGCTGACTTCGTCTACAACAACTGCCCGCCAGATGGGAGACTTGATCCCCACCCAAATTCAAGCTCATCCTCGACTGGAGGTGGAGTGGGTATGGAAATGGACAGAGGTCAAGTTAGGTTCCTCCATCTGCCTCAGAGGTCAGCCAGGTTCACGATACTTGAGAGACAAAATAGTGACGAGCAGCTGGTGTCAGATTTAGATTTGATTGACAGCAAAAAACCAAAAAGAGGGCAGTTTTTAAATGAGGAGGACCAAAATGTCGAGCAAAGAACTCAAGGCCTGTTCCTCAGCTTCTGTTTACATTGACACCAATATTAAAATTTAGAGAAATTTTTTACGCATTAAGTTCACAGAAAAAATACAACGGGAAAGATAGATTAAAGATCAAAAATGAGATATAGACATTGAAGCAGTGAGCTATCACTCGATTTTTTACCTGAAAAATTGGGTAGCAAAAAGCATTTTGTTTCTCAAACTCTTTTCTAACTCTCCGATATGATATAAGAAAGATTATAAAAAAAAGGTTTTGTGTTTTACAGAAGCATATTCTATGGTATATAGAACTCATTGATGTGATGTGATGTGATTTTGAGATTATTGGTGATCAATTGATGCTTGTTTTAACAGAGCAGTTGCGCATAGATTTGGACTTTGACTGTTCCTCGACTGTTACAGACCAGTCAGGTCGGATCTCTTTAACTATTCCCCCTTTTGCAAAAAAAAGGAGATTCGTTACTAGGTACAAAAACTGCATATGCTGAACTGTTGAATTATTTCTTGATAGGGGTGGCAATTCGTTACTATTCGTACCAAAGTGCGGGGGAAATAGTTAAAGAGATCCATCAGGTCTATTGACAACCGTGAGACACAACAGGGAGACTGTGGTTGGCGCCAGCGGGGGAGACAGAAGGAGCACTAACACTAACGATACTAACGAACGAAAAGGCCAGTAGTCAAACTTTCATCAAAAATTCATCATGCGCTAGAGTCTAAAGTTGTCGTTTTTGTTCCGACCATTAAAAATGGAGAGGAACTTTGTATTCGGGTTTGTTTTAGTTTTTTTTTTCAAATTTTTTGGTTTTCCACGCAAAACAACAGGTACCAAAAACAATAATTGGACAGGGTCGATTGATGTATCATATTAAAGCCCTTTTAGTCGTGATTCGAACGACGCGTAAAACTTTCAATATCGAGCAAGCACGCGTGTAATTGGCTTTTTCATGAAGAAAGATGAGCCTATTCAATGAGTTACAAGCCCTGAAAATAGTAAATCCTTCTAGTTAAGAAACCTGCAAAAAAATTCAAATTTCAAAAAACTTTATAATTTTTTTGAGAAACTTTCCTTCAGAAAAAGAGCGCCTTTCAATTAATAAAAAAATCTTTTGAATCAGGAGACTGGACTCCAAACTGGAAAGAGTCTGACAGAGAAAGAGCCAAAGGAAGGGGTTCTCCTCTTGTAGTGCCAGTCGAAGTGAACCACATGCCTAGTATCTACCCAAAACTGACCCCATCACCCAATCAGGATAGCAGTGGGAGTAAACGCAGAGGGAGGGGAAGTAGGGCAGGAGATGTGCCTCCTCCGATGAATCTGTTGAGTCCAAAAAACAGAGCTGTTCCACTCAAAGATGCACTCAAATCTCTCGCGCAGTAAGTTGAAATAGCGATGAACTGTTTTTTGTAAAGAAAGACAACTTGAAACATACTTTTCGACAACCATATCTAACACTTAATCGGCAATAAATACGTTTCATCATCATCATCGTTAAATGTTACACCATCCTTGTTACTCGACGGTGAGATAACTGTCTAGTTTGGTGTTGGTCCCTTTTCATACATGAGGTAAATCAAGAAATTCGCGAAAAACAATTTTATTCCACGCAAAGTGCCTGAAGTGGCCATTGTTGCACATTCGTAAACAAGAAGGAACCTAAAATGTTTACAAAGCCTGGAGAAGCTTTTGTTTCGAAGCATTAGATGGAGAATTTGCCTAGTAATAACTGGGTTAATGCTCAAAGCCTCAATTCGCCATTGTTGCAAATGGATTCATGCGCCAAAATAAACCATTACGCTTGAAAAAATTCAAGCATGAGACCTAAAACCGGCCATCACTCACTAATAATCATCAAGCAGAAAAAAAATTAAAGAAAAGCAGACAAAAAAAAATAAAGAAAAGCAGACAAGTAACAGCATATTAACACAAAAATTTAGGGTAAAAAAGACCTTCAGCTAAGACCTAAAAAGGCGGTACGAAAACCCCGCTTTTGTTTTCGGTGGCGTTCCGAGCGAGCATGGAATCCATCCCTTGCAACATCTTTTCGACATCTAAACTTGGTTGACTATACAAATGGTATGTTGTAAAGTTCAGTCAAACGCATGTCACATAGAGTTAAATTTCGAATTGTCTATCTCTGGCTTCTGCGGCCAAGTAGAGAATTAGAGAAAGAAATGAAGTTCTGATCATCTTTTAAAGAAATTTTTGCACCAAAAACTAATTATTCAGCACCTGTGTCTTCGTTCACATTGTGCTCAGCGTTTCTATCAGAGAAATTAAACGTCCTCGCCCCAAAAAAAATTAAACTCTAAATCTGGTCTACAACATTATCCCATCAGAATGTCACTATTATGCCGCCACAAAAAAGTTCGTAAAACAATGCATTTTCAACGTTCTTTTTTAAGGTAACTTGAGGTTTTTGAACTTCCAGAAGTCAACAATTCTAGAACTTTAGAGCAACTTGACTGAAACGTTCTCTTTTCATATCATGAAGTCTAGTTTTATCTGCTGCTCATATTAAAAAAATTTGAAAGATATCCTAGATTTTTCCTTACAAGCTACATTTTTGTACATTCTACTATTTGGCTATTATTTAATTCGGTTGAGTGACATAGCGACTGCAAGTGATGCAATAAAGATTTTTGGACAAGATTATTAATCTAACTAACACAAGTTGGTTTGTTATTATGAAAAAATTTGATGGAATGAAGTAATTGTGGCTTCGTTGATACTGTTAGCCTAAGAGTAATAAAAACTGAATTATCACCAAAACATGGTTTTGTGAAAACTCAGAATTGCAAAAGTAAATTCTTATTTCAGTTGAATATGTTAACTAACTTAATCTTGCAAAGGTTTTAGTAGGAGAGTGGATAATAGAGGTCACACCGAAGGTGACAGACACACCGTTGGCTGCTACATGCAGGTATTTAATTAACACCAATAGAGTGACAGATGATTGACATGTGAATTGAAATGATGACGAATTGAAAGAGATGTAAATAGCACTATATGACATTTCCCCTCTTGTAAAAAAAAATGAAAAATTGAAAAAACTGGATGACTGAAACTGCGCGTATGTAAATTAGATTGATGATGATTTTGTTAAGCACTCAAAAGAAAGGCAAAATTTAACTATGGCTCCAACTAAACTTTAAACAACCTAAATACCGCCGAAGGCGATGAACCATTGAGTTTTTGGTAGACCCTTTTACAGAGCAACCAGCCTTCTCCCTGGACTCTAGAAAGTTTTAACAAGTTTTGAGTTTGATTTCAATTTTATCCTCTTTTTCTTTTTCTATTTCTTCCCCTCCTCGGTTTTCTTTGTGATATGGTCGACCAAGAACCCCCCTCCCCCCTGTTTTTATTTTTGTAACGGCCGTTCGCTTCCGCCCGCTCTTTCGCGATGTAGTAGTTTCGCAGCTATCGTTTGAATCCTGACTACTATTTGACACCAGTCGCTGTCTCGTTCCCCGTTTTTTCGTCGTTTTGGTCTCGTTTGCTTTGTTTGATCCTGCTTAGTTTTTTCGCTGTTTGCCTCTACAGTGTCCTTCGGTACTGACTCTACTAAATCCGTTGTTGACGCTTATGATCGTGCATTTTCTTGATGAATGTCGGGTAACGCCCCTTCTTGATGAATGTGGAATCTCTGGCTCGTAGTTGGCTTTTTCAGAGTTCTTGGCGAGGTACATTTTGTTGCGTCCATTTTGTTCTTCTTTTTTGTTAGTTCCTTTTGTTTAACGATTTGAGGCGTAGGCGGCTGAGGAAGATTTTTATGGACCTTCTTGGCTGGTTTCTTGGACGATGTCACCGCTGATTTCCTAAGAACCACGCAATTGTCCAGAATGATTGTGTGATTGTTAGTTGATTTTACGCTAGCATTAACTTTTCCATACCTTTGGAGCTTCCGATCTCCCGTGCGCTGGTACAATTGACCTGACGGCCCTGGTCTTGATTCTGATGTGTCGGGCTTATGTATTAGAGGTTCGTCCTGTTGACCCAACTGTTGCTCGTCGGTCAGTCTCCTAGGGTGGTTCCTACTCTTAATATCGTAGACCAGAACTCATAGAACTTCCCAGTTAGTGTCTGCAGGGTGTGGAAGGTCCTGCACCGAGGGATCGTTGTTATCTAAACGTGAAGATTTTTCTTTCAGTACTTTCGATCAGTTCAAATGCTGAAGGAAATTTTTTCGTGAGGTTTTTTAGAACAGTATTTGCTTTCCTCCCATGGTGCGCTTCAAATGTTGTTAGTTTAGTCGTAGCGTTAACAGAAAACCTAAGCACTCCAATTGCTCGTTCCAACATTTTCCCCAACGCCTCCGGATTTTCTTTTTTTTTTCGCGTAATTGAGAATTGAGTTTTTCATACTTTCTATTGTTCACTCCAGGCATCCCGTAGCCTGATGGTAGTTCACAAGCGATTTTAAGATTTCGATTTTCTCCGTGTTACAAAATCGTTCAACTTAACTAGACATGAAATTTGTTCCCTGCGAGGCACATCGTTGGTTACAATATATGTTCTCAAAAACTTTAGATTTTTTATTTGCACAGACCATAGCCGATGACCAGCAAGAGAAACAATCCACTGCTATAATAACAGATATTTTTTACTCCTATAGATAATTAATGGGACCCCAAAAATCAATTTGTACCGCTTCATTAGGTTCCCTAGGTTCTACAGTTTGTCCCATATTCTTTTTTGATATTAGTTTTTGATGTTCTTACCCAAATCTGTACACTCTGTACAATTTTCGGCCATAGAAGCTATGGACCGGTAGATATACGGGTACTAAAAATCCTTGGCGGCCTGGAACATGTTTGATTTTCCATGATGGTAATAGTGTATACGGTTGTTAATGGCTGTAGTCAAAGAGTTTGGAATCACAAATTTGTCGTCCATCCACACAACGTTCTCTCGTACATACAAATTGTTTATGAATTGCGCATAGCATAAGTTGGGTATCTTTCTTTTAAAATCTCTCGTATAGTGCTCAGTTGTGGATCGGATTGGTAATTGGTTTCAATAAATTGTAGGTTAAAAAGTTCCGGTAAAGAAGTAGGTTTACTATCTACTTTGTATCCCCGCGGTGCAATGGCCATTACTAAACTGTTAGGATCAACTGGTGGAATGGTTTCGCAGGCAAAAGCCGAGGGTAATGAAAGAACTGTGTTTTTTATTGTTGATCTAGATTTTTTAGTTATTGCTTCTAAATTCGGTGTTCTCGATACTAGTATTTCTTCTATTTCTTCACTATCACTATGTAAGCTAGGATGTCTTTTTAAAAATCGCTCTAGTTTCCAAAAACTTCTCTCCATGCTTTTTTCAATAACGTAATTTGAATTTTTCCAGCTTGATTTCAAATTAATAAAAGCCCCAGCTCAATTTTCATCCATTTTACGGGACCGTTGGAGTATTCCACGTGTTCGTTTATCATTGGCTAATTCATTCTCGCATGACACGACGCCCTCTAGTGGCAAATTGTGTGACGAGAATTTGCATAACGCATGCGTTTTAGTTAATTGTCTTTGATGTGCGAGAAATACCGGTCCCGCGGCGGAGTCGTTTTGATCTTATCCCAAGGCGCTACGTATTAATTTAATTTTAACCAGTGTGAACCTTCTATCAAACGCGCTGCCAGCACCGCGGCGCCATTTGGATTACGAGATAAGTAATGCGCCTAGCCACTTTTCGCCCCTGGCTTATGCTCTACTACGAAATCAAAGGGAATCAAACGATCTAACCATCTTGTAAGTCGGCTGAGCATCGTCTTATTTTCTTATTGTTTCCGTTCAAAAAAGATACTAAAGCTTTATGATCAGTAATTACGTAGAACTTCCTGCCCAACACATAATTTAGAAAATAATTGGCCCCAATACCGCCGCTAACATTTCAAGTTCGTTTGTTGAGTATTTCTTTTCAGCCTCGCTTAAGAATCTTGAAGCAAACGAAATGGACCTCCACCCTTCGGGGCCTATTTGTTTCAGCACCGCCCCCAATCCCTTGTGGCTTGCGTCACAAACAATGCGGATGTCACGGTGCACATCAAAAAGCCGTAGCTCGTCAATGTTTGCCATTTGCAGTTTCAATTTTTTAAATGCCGCCTAACACTTGTCCGACCATATAAATTCGTTTTTTCGACTAAGTAAGGGACGTATTGGAGCGGATGTTTCGGCTAACGCTGGTAAAAATTTATGAAGACTAAGTAACCCCATAAAAGACTTAAGCGGTAACAACGTCTGCGGCGGTTTTAAGGTTTCTATAGGTTCGGTTTTCCACACCAACGGCGTAATTCCCGTCAGTGTAATTTTATGACACAGCCACGCGCAGTCCTTTTGATATTTTTAGCGACATATTTTTCCGATCTAGCTTGCGCAAGATCTTTTCAACAGTGGAGATAAGATCAATCTCCGACATTTTCGAGACCACTAGAATGTCATCGATGAACGCGTGGGCTTGGGGAAACTTTGAAACAATTCTATCCATCGTTCGTTGAAATTCCGCCGGCAACGTTGTAAGGCCGTAAAAACTGGTTTTGAAACGGTACGTACCGGTCGATTTTCGCCCAATAAGTGAAAAATTACACTGAATGCTCGTATCCGCTCTTAGAGGAAGTTGCCCATACGCGTACGTCAAATCCATTGTTGAAAAAAAATCTTCCCCGGTTTTCGTTCACTTATCGTTTGTCCGACGGTATCCATTAGTTCTTCACTATTCTGCATTTGTTTGTTCAATTCCCTAGATTCCAATGCTAATTTAACTGACCCATCCTTCATTACTGTAATGAAGATTGGCGAAACGAAGTTTTCATCCAAACATTCTTTCAATTTTTCAATATGTCTCTGTTCCAACAATTTTGTAATTTCTTTATCTTTATTTACTTGTAGCGTGATCAGAACTCGCCGTTTTACTGTTGTACTGGGTTTCATTTTAAAAAAAAACGCCTGTTCTTTATAGTTCCTAATTTTTCCTACTATGTTAAACTGTTTCGCGAATTGCTTACTGAAATATTCCTGCCACGGGGTCAACTGTGGTCCCAGATTTTCAGCCGCGTCATGGTCAATCGTCATCACCGTGCCTTCAAATTGTTGTTGGATTAGTTTCAGTCCCAGTTTGTCCATTAAATCTCGTCCAATTATCGATGGTCTGATTCCTCCTATCACTCGTATCCTTGCCGTGGTGTTCCATCCATTTGATTCCAGTATTACTGTCATGGCTCCAGGCAACTTCAATGGGTTGTTACCATAGTCGCAGTACTCCGTTGTGTCAACTTCTCCAATCCAACGTTTAGTGAACCCAAGGTGCTTCTTAGTTCTCCCACCGTAAAAATTGAGATAGGCAATCCGCTGTCCATCCACACTCGCGTAGCTTTCTGGTTTATCTTTACTGATAACTGCGATCCCGTCACTTTTAGCTCGGTAGACTTTTTGGATCGAATTGCCATTACAACGTAAGCGCCCGAACTGTCCGCGTCCCAGGAAGGCAATTGGGCAGGCACCTTTGGCCAGCCGTGATCCACCCAGCCCACCGAACTTCCTCGCTCCAGTGGACCATCCTCCGCATTTTCGGTGTATTCCAAAAAATCCCCGTCTTGTTCCTGGATCATATGTACTCCCCCTCTTCCCCTACTGAGTGTACTTTTGCTTCGGCAAGTTCTTTCATAGTGTCCAACTTTCCTGCAGTGATTACAAGTAACATTCTTCGCTGGGCATTTACTCATATGCTCTGGCGTAAATCCCTGTTGTAGCATTTCTTACTACTTTAATTAAATCTTCCTCCTCTTGCAAATCCGCGTCCAGAATATGATCCTCTTCTTCGTTGCTGTGGGTTTTTGTATCCCCCTCGGATAATACCGACCGGTTCCTGCGTGATCTGTAGAACACCTCGCGATGGTCTTGACGTTGTTCCTCCTCCGGTATTTGTAGAGACATAAGACTTTGCGCATTTTTTGCCTCATTCGTAGGACAAAGCTATTTTGTAAACTTCTTCCGACGTCTTCGTTGGTTGACAGAAATCATTCTGTGCTTCACGGTTGTTCATATTAACAATGAAAACATCCCGCAATATCCAATCCTCCAATGTGCCAAAGTTGTACCTCGACTCCAATCTGCTGAAAACTGAGTGAAATTGCTCAAGTGACTCATAGAATTGTTATTTGCGTGATATTAGCTGGAAAATCTCATAAGTTTCATTTCTTTCCTTTTTGAATTCTGCCTCCAATGCGTCTACTGCCCTAGTACTATTACTCCTGCCGTTTCTCCCGCAGGCACAGGTATATGTTTGAGATGATTGTTTGCTCGCAGGTCATTCTGTTCTTGCCAACCACTTCCTCAGCCAATGCTGTTATCTGAGCCTCTGTAAGTGATCCATCAAAGTGAATGTTCTTAGGGTTAATTCCGTGTTTGGCCATTATTCCCCATTGAAAGCGTGTGTACCAAAAATCTCAGAGCATTGGCGGCTCACTGTTTTTCGTAGGCCATTATCCGGTTATTCCTAATGGGTTCTTCCCCCAACATGGACCTGTTGGCTGCGCCATGTGAAAAATCCAAATTGCAATAGCAAATTCCGGTTTCAGTGGAATATGTTAACTAACTTAATCTTGCAAAACATAGTACGAGAGTGGATAATAGATTTCACACCGATGATGACAGACACACCGTTGGTTGGTACCTGCAGGTATTTAATTAGCACCAATAGAGTGACAGATGATTGACATGTGAAGTGTTAATAATCAGTTTGCTAGTTCCAATCAAGCTGATTTTAGTATTTTAGATTTTTGTACTTTACCACCCCTTGTATATATGGATGACATAGCAAACTGACAATTGGAAAAGCGTAATGAACGCAAGAATTGGTAAAACATTTTAAGGTAGACAGATTTTATTAAAATTAACGCAAATTGAGAAAACTAGATCAATAGGCAATTTTTTTTGCTTGATAACTAATTTCCATTTTCGAAATTAGAGTCCATCACGTTTTTCGTGACCTTTACGTTTTTGCTGTTCGATAGTGGAGTTTGCTTTTCTTTTAACAGCGGAAGTGCACTGAACTTGAAACGAAATCACAGAAAAATCACTACGTTCAAAACTCTTAATATATATTCCAAAATTCAACTCTTGTGAAGAATAAAATGAAAGCAAAGTAGTTTTACATGTTTGCTCATGCCAAACTAACTGGTTTGAATGTCATTGCACATGCAAAATCACATGATCACACATCTAAACTTTAAGAATTAAACATAGGATGTTCTTGCGTACACATGTGAAATTCCGTGAGCGTTCATGTAAATCTTAACAAAAGTTAGAGTCAGTCATTACAAACGAACTTTCCCATGAATTCACATTAACAAACGTGTAAGTTAGGCGAACAATTTCATTCGTGAGGTTTTAAAAATACATTAAAAAAAGAAATTTTTATCCAATGCTACAACACACGTTCACTTATAGAACCTTTTTGGCGGAAAAACACCTGAATGATTTTTGTTTTGAAAACATTTAAATTGGACAGTCATCAATCAAAACATTTGATTTCTAGATAGCCAAAATATGATTCAATATTACACAAGAAAAACTTCAACGACAAAAAGCGATTTAAAAAAGAAAAAAATACAAAAGTTATTCCATGTTAGCACTTTGCGCGAAGATACTTGAAGTCAAGAACATTTGTGCTACTTGAAACACATCCAGGAGATTCTTTTTTTTTGGGTTTTTGGGCTGTGTATTTTGTTGAAAATTTTGTGCTTAAAAACAATGTGCAAGAGGCACTTAGCATAGTGGTAGGCGTTCACTTCGTGATCACAGACTGTGTAATCGATCCCCAACCAAGACAATGATAGTGTTTGAGGACAAGCTCTCACTTGACCTTCAGCTTCAGCTCTACCACAGCCTGACCAATTTTGGCTGCAATAGTGGTACCACTTGAAGATTCTAGACGCAAAAAAAACATCTCGGACCGCAAAAAAGAGCTTCACCTGCCATATTAACACAGTCTTGAATGTGGTGAATTAAGATAAGCGGACTATGCTTAGGCAAGCTGCAAAACCTTTCATAGATCTTCTGCGAACCGCAGAAACAAAAAACAAACTAGTAATGCAAGTTAGGACATTCTTTAAGCTATCGTAAAGCAATAAACAATGAAAGAACTTAAAGAGCTAAGTTTTTACATAGTGCTTTTTCACATACAAATTTAATTAGCGCTTTATCAGTTTCACATGTAATTTTAATTGAACGAGACAGACTATCAGGTTTTTTCTCAGGAAGTAGTTTTCGAAATGCGAACAGCCAAATCTATATTTTGTATAGCTTTTAGACTTCTTTCAATTTATTTATTGAAGAGAAGTAAATTTTTGCATTCCTATAGCCAGTTGCTTTTCAAGTAGCAGAGAATGTTCTAACCAAATTCATGAATATTATAAGCAAAATTTCTCTAAATTTTGTCGTTTTTTGTACGTGATCTGATAAAACAACTAAAAACATGCGTAAAAAGTTAGCAAAATAGGCACAATCAACAACAGTTGTCTTCAAAAAAAAAATAACAAACAAAAATTTGAACTTCAAAAAAACTTCAATTGCCAAAGAAGCGCTAAACGAAGCTTCCTGATTTAGTATTCCTTTCAGCAAAGTAAAGTCCTTCTAGTTCAGTAAGCCAATTTTTATCGTTTGTTATCTATAACGAACGTTACTCGCTCAAAATTAGACCGCTTTCGATTAGATCGAGTTTTTCTCGACACTCAGAAAAATTTTCCAATTTTTAAAATGTTTTTCGAATCACCATTGATTATTTGTGGTACTTTATTTTGCTCGGATAAAAAAAATTTAAAAAGAACAAATTACACCCGATTACAAAGTACCCACCATTTTCAATGGTCGGAATAATTGAAGAAAAAAACCTAACTAGTTGTTTCAAAACTGGATTCTAATATTCAGATTTTTCAGCAAAAAATATAGAGGACCTTGTGATAAATCCAGTTTTTCGGCCATACAGGGTTTTTGTTCTACTAAAAACATGTCAGCCATTAAAACTTTTTGGAATTTAAAACAATGCATTACGAGGCCAAACTGTGCAATAAATTGAATTGTAGAATGATTTTTGAAATTTAGAGGGACTTAATGGTGAGGAAAAAACCTACTAAATCAGAGTTCAGTCTTCAAAAATCTAAAACAAGCAGCGAATATCAGTGTTAGCGCATTAAAAAATCAAAGACAATGTTTTGCGGCCTGAGAAGTTGATTGACGACGGTCATTTAGTGAGATTTCTTTGCGGTTATTTAGCGAGAGTTTTTGCTGCGTCCTTTTAAATTACTGTCATTTTTCTACATGAACCAGTATACAGAGAATAGGAAATTGTTGGCAAAAAGCCATTGAAAAACAAAGCATGGTTTAAAATCATATCTTATTTCAGAGACAGTGGCGAAAGAAGTGAGAGTAGCTACAGAGTTAGAGTCGGTTCCCTGCCGGGCACGGGTGATGACTCACACTCCTGCGAGGATCCAGAATGGACTCAAATCAAACGCATCCGGAGCAGTCTGTCGCGACCTGTGCTCCTGAAGACCGCTTCATTGTCTCAAGGCATTCGCACGGTCAGGTGCACGGTGTGCGAACAGAGCAGTAAGCACTGCACCACTGGTCTGTACAATCTCACGCTTCCAGTTTTGACGACATATCACGTGACGCCGTCTGGACAACCAATAACTCCCTGTGCCCAATCTACTCCTCATGCTGCGCGAAGTAAAATGGGAAAAGTGGTGGTTATTTGCGGGGCCTGTCTCAAATGCAGTCAGTGTCACATTTCTTTCATAGACGAAGAGTTTGAAGGAAGTGTGTATGTACAGAACCAAAGTCAAAGACGCGACTCGATATCGGTGACAGGTTGTAAGCTACACTATTTCAGATGACTATAAGAATACGAACTCAAGGTGTAAAATATGTTTACATTTGCCATAATGATTTTTTGTTTTTTACTAGCTCACTTTAACACATTTTAACATCCCAATACACTCCCGCCACCTTACTAAGACTTTGCAAAACGTATTTTCACTCAATTTGAAGAAAAAAAAACGCCAAAATTTTTCTCAATATATATAGAACTTTCTTAATTAACCTTTTGGATTTCAAATGACGACTGAAAGGCCTTTGGACTTTAAGATGATCTCAAACCCGGCTTTCGCCAGGCACCTAAAGTCATGTGAGAAGGTTCAACCTAAAGCCATATTTCATCCCTAGTTCAATAGAGCGGTGACAACGATAACTGAACTGCAGGTATATTTTGTACAACTTGAGCTGCAAACACCTGACAATTTTTTGTTTCCGTTTTGATCATAGGAACAGTGGATGCTAAAAAGGGTGCAATACTAGCTGGTGAGCTTGAATTGAGATGCAGGGAATGTTTGCCTGTTAAGTGCGCAATCTGTATAGTTTGTCACCAAAATACGACAGAAGAAAATGTGGAACCTAGTTTCTACGTTCAAGTATGCCCTTCGCCCACTCAGGAAACGAGCAAGAGCCAACAAGATAGACCACCCATCAAACAAGAAGACATTAAACTCGGAGGTATCAAACAAAAGTCTGTGCATTCTGAAATTAAAAGAAGCTCGACACAGGTCAAAAAAAGAGTTCGAAACTGCAAAACAAATGAGAAGATTTGCCCGCAAAACGAAGTCGTGGGTGGGGCTGACGCACCTGTGAAGAGGGGGAGGGGCAAGACGTTCTCGGTGCACAGACATTGTCTGAAGTGCAGTGGGTGTCATTGTGGCTTCAAGCAGGACCAGTTGTGTTTCCTACAGTGGAAGATGGATCCAAACGATACAGGTAAATTTTCTCCTCTTCGCAGCAATAAAAAAACGTTTAGTTTTTGAATGTTTGAACTCAAATGTGAGGACGGGAACAAATGCAGAAAATAAAGAGCAGTAAAACAGCCCTATCACCTGGCTGGTGGTGATTAGAGCTAGAATTTGAAAAGTGGAACTTCGGTTAGCAAAAAAACTAAGCACTTGTCTCATTTAGTGGACAGTGACACTCCCAGTGTGGTACTTTACGATGCAGTCTGCAGACTAAAGAGATGCGACTTCTGCCACTGGAACCCCAGCACACACGCCTCACACGTGGGAGGACAGTCAACAGGCGATAACTCATCTCTTTATTCATTCTTAACATTTTTCCGCAATATTTTTGAAAAAACAGAACGGAATTAAAGACTTTCGCGAGAAGCGGATCCTATAAAAGTTTATGAAAAAGTATTTTTTTTGCTTTGCTTTTCAGGGCCAAAACTAACGTAATTTTTTGCACGGCAGGTAAACTTTTGAAGTGACCAAGAAAAGTATGTTGATGGTATTTTGAGCAGATTGATGTATCATTCATTGAAGGTCGTCACGGAAAAATTGAGGTTCAAGTGTGCTCGAGTACTTCATGCAGGGAGCGGCTAGCTCAGCTTAGAGAATTGTATGCTGCACAGTCGTTGCACGAGGGAAACAGTAATTTGATGAAGACGTCTCCGAAAAGTGACAAGAGCAGCAGAAGAAGTGACAGTACATCTCACTCCTATTTATCCGACAACAGGCTAGTTTTTAGATGAAGACTGCTTGTCCGCAGAGGTGAGGGGGGGGGGGGGGATGGATCAACACAAATCACAGCCGCTGTTTATCACTTTACAGATCTTACATTTATTGGGATTGGCTTCCTGAGCACTCATGGAATTTTCAAACATAATAGTTGAAGTTTAATCCACAATCCACATAGTATGATTTCTGATAAAGTTTTGCGCGGCTTTCTCCCCACCCCCCTTTTTTTACTACCTGAGAACTTGTGCAAGCTATTTTTGTTCACTTTGTTTGTTGTAACCAAAAATGGTATGCGGACTAATTAGGCCATGGCAAACATATTTGCCCGGGTCGATATCAAACATATTTGCCATTAAAAAATCTGAATAGATCCGCGTGGGGACCGGAAATTCATAGTCACCACGCAGTTCAAAGTCTAAACATAAGTCTGCAAAGTCTGAACATTTTGTAGGTTTCATGAGTTTGAATCCGAGCCTTGATCTCCCGCAATTTCAATCTTTCGTACACCCAGCTGTTGTTGGACCTCTTTGGCCTTAAACTAGTTTGAATGGTCCAAACGGCCTTGTGCTGAAATATTTTTCCATATGATCTGAAACCACAAGCCAGAGTTTTCCGGTCCATACGGTCTAAATCTGGACTCCTTTGGCCCACACTGTCTGAATCAGGGTTCATTTGGTCCACGCGTCCTAAACCAGTCTCATTCGATCCACGCGGTCTGAATTCGGATTTCTGTGTTCCACACGGTCTGAATCAGGAGCTCGTTGTACCACTCAGTCTCAAACCGGATTCTTCGGTCCACAAGGTCTATATTCAAACTTCTTCGGTCCACACGGTCTGAACCCGGACTTCGTTAGTCTACACGATCTGAAACCGGATTCTTTAAGTCCACACGGTCTGAATCCGGATTTTTTGGGTCCACAAGGTCTGAAAACGGATTCACTCAGTCCCTTTGGTCTAAACATAGTATTTTCTGGTCAATACGGTCTGAACATACCATGTTCTAGTCCCAACGGTCTGGACATGCTAAATTCTGGTCCACACGGTCTGAAGATAAAGTTACTACCTCAAACCAGGTGGTCTTCATACTTAATCTTGTTAAACCCTCGTTTTATCATAAAGTTAATGCATATGTGCGCGGGGACCGTTCTGTCGCTCAATGGTTCGATTACTTTATATCCGTCCCTAAAATTTCGTGTAATTTGTACCTATGATTGATTTTACAAGATTTCGTTTCTATTTGAGTAGTTTGATTTTTTTAAGTATTTTGATTTTTTTTTGTTTTCGCAGATTGTGGAGATGGGTCGAACACGGAATGCGTTGCGTAGAGCAGAACAGAAAAGAGAACTTGAAAAGACGACAATTCATCAAGAGGTCACAGTCTCTTCTAGTTGGTAGGCCAAAACCGAAGCACCTCAGGAACACACAAGGAACCTGCAGATCAACAGCCACAATCAATAACAAACACAGCAGTCGTTTTACCAGCAAAAACAAATGTTGCGACAACGAAAACTGTGGCTGTAATAAAGATGGGGTAACCAAAAAAGAGAATGGTTCTAAAAGAGAAGCAAATTTGAAGACATTCCCGAGCAAAAAAGAAACAAAACGAAAGACACCGACTTAAAACGATGAGATTGGTGATAAAATTTAGGGAATTCCAATTTCTGAAACGAATAGGAGAAAACATTCTGATGTAGATTAGTAGATGTACTAGCTGTCTTGTTTTCACTAAAATGAAAATATTTTATAATAGACATATACTAATGTTTAGGAAGGATAATGTAGACTTTTAAAAATTCTAGGTTTTTTTTCAAACAGGTGTTTTTCAAGTCCGAGCTTTCAGCTTTCGTAAAAACGAGTAAAACCTGCGCTTCAAACCAGCGCACCAAAAAAGGCACTTTTTCGGACAGCTTTGCTTGTGGCCCAGATTTGTGCCTAAGTTGGTTCTATGCATTTAAGATTTCAGAAGATCTCACAAGAGCAATGACAAACTCATTGAAAAAGTCTGTTGAATTCTGAACACAAACGACCGGGTTGAAGATCAAACAAAAAATTCCCCTAACTTAGTTTTTCTTAAAAAGTTTGTAGGTAGTTTCCGCTGCTACAACTTTTTTTGTTCTCAGATAGCAAAATTTTCCCAAATTTCAAACGAAATCCCAAAACACTTTGATGTGTTTCTATACCGTAATAATATATGAAAATCAATTACGAAAAATTTTAGTTTCCTTTTCAAACTTAATTGAGTAAAATTTTTTAGATTAGCTATAATGTTTGCAAATCGAATCTGTATAACATGATTTTTCCAAGCAACCTCCAAGTTGTACGTAATGAGTGGTACGATTATTTTTTGGAGACAAAGCAAAATCAGTTTTGACGAATCATGTCATATAGCTTTGGACGTGCTGTAGATCGGGTTCAGATATATATTGACAAAAATTCTAGAAATTACAAAAAATACAACCAGATAATATTAGAGGGTTTTTCTATAATCTCATCCAGCCAAAAATTTTGGCCTAGGAGCTTCCTTAGGCCCCGGGTTGACAAAACATGCTTAACATACAATTCGACACTATGATAAAAACACAATTTCTATACAATTTCTTAGAGTTAAAAAAATTGTAAATTGTATAAAAATTGTGTGAAAAGTTTGAAAGTAAACCTTTTTTGGATAACATAATGTTTATAACAAATTTTTTTTTGCCACTCAATAGAATTATTTTTTTTTGGATTTTGCTACATTGTTTATCACAGAAACTGTATGAAAAAGCAAATGAAAATGGGTAACAAGAATTTTCTCCATGCTCTATAAATTTGTTTGACAGACATTTTTTTGTTGAAAAAAAATCAAAAATATGCAGAGTGGCACACTAAGTAGCAGTTTCCACGACCACGCAGAAAACCTGAATTTGATGACATTAGCCATTTGAGATTAATAAGAGTGTTAAAAGGCTATGGCGATGCGGTATGATGCCATTTATAGCTCGTAGTGAGTTAATTTGATGCATATAAATTTAATTTTTGGCGTATTTAAGAAAACTTTGTCTGATGGTATGTAGCAGTTTGATGTTTTATAGTTGGATAGAAACTCAAAAAAGACGATGAGAGGAATATCCGGGGACTATGTGCCATTCGACAAGAAAGCGATCTGTTTTTTTCGGACAACAAAAGAACGTATAAAACGTCAAAACCAACGAATAAGGTCGTTGATAACAAGTCGAACCCATAAGTTAAAGGTATTATAGAAGTTACGAAATCAATTTTAGTTTTTCAAATAGGATTTGCATGACTTGTAACAATCTGATTTTCTGCGACCAAAATCCGAAAAATCACATGAAAACTCAAAACTCGACGAAAACTGGAAACGCGAAAATCCGAACAAAAATTTTTGTCTGTCAGACTAAGACAACAAATTGCACGAAGAAGACGGATACCGAAGGTTAGAGTCGATTGATTACTGAAGCAAAGAAGCCTTCCAAGGCAACCACTCTCAGGAAGTTTTAGAAAATGTTCGCAAAATCAACAAACTCCAAATAATGTTCACGATTTGAAAATAAGATTTCTGGAAATTGAAGTCAATTTCACGATGCTATGTTTCATTTAAAATCCGTTTTTTCAATTGTGAAAATAATTTTCACAATTTTATTCCCTCTTAAAATTTTTTCATCTATTTAAATGCGACTACCTATCTCCCCATGTTCAAGTTCATGTCGCAAGTTAAAGCTTTCAGACAAAATTTCGCACGTTTAAGCTGTATCGTATATTCCAGTGCTTGAGAAACATTTCACTGCAATTCCAAAAGGGAAAGGAGCTGCAAGGCATGGTAGGGCGAGGACTGGCCAGGCAGGGCAGGGCAGCGCAGGCCAGGGTAGACGCGCAGGGCAGGACGAGGAGGACAATCCAGGGCAGTTTGGGTTGGGCCAAGGCAAGTTGGGGGAGCTCAAGTCAGCCACGCACCTGGAGGGGCAAGGCAGGAGTAGGACAATGCAAAGGGCGGGAAGAGCGAGTAAGGGTAAGGAAGGGTAAGGAGTGCAAGGAACGGCAGGGCAGCGCTAGGCAAGACAGGGCAATACCAGGCAAGGCAGGATAGGGTAGGGCAGAAGTGCAGAAGTAGGGGGAAAGTAGGGTTGGGGAGAGCAAGGCAAGGCAGAACCAGGAAATGGGGGAAATGGCCTGGGTAGGGCAGCGCAAAGGAGGGCAGAACGAGAAGGGGCATGAGAAGAAGGGGCAAGGCAAGGCAGTTCGAGGATGTGCATGTTAGGCCCCGGCCAGACAAGGCAGGACCAGGAATTACAAGGTAGGGAAGGGAGAGGAGGTGCAATGCGGGGTCGAAAAGCGCAAGGCAAGGCAGGTTAGGATAGCGAGAGGCAAGGCAGAGCAGCGCATGTCAATTTTTCACAGTATGAGGAATGGCAAAGCAGGGTAGGGAAGCACAAGTCGGCGCAGGGCGGACGAGGAGAGGCTATGCCTGGGTAGAGCAAAGAGGGTCGATGCAGGTGAGCGCACAGCAGGGTAGGGCAGCGCATGGCATGGTAGGATGAGGAGGTGTAAAGCAGAGTAGGGTAGAGCAAGGGAGGCTAGGGTAAAGGCAGGCCAGGCAGGGCGAGGAGATGTAAAGCAGGTTAGAGTAGCGCAAGGCAGGGCATCCAGCTAGCTAGCCACCCATCATCCGTTGATCCATCCAGCCAGCCGTACATCAAGCCATTCTTCAACCATCAGTCAAACCATAATCTTTTCATCAGTTCTTGCAATCGTCAATTCATCCGTCCATTTATTCAACCACCAATCCATCAAGCCATCCATTCAAGCATCCAACCGTTCTTTGTTACGTTTACCATTTATCCAAGCATCTTTCAAGCAATCCATCTATCTCGCCAGAAATCATTCGCGCATCCATTCATCCAACCAGCAATCCGTCCAGCCATCCATTGTTTATCAATCTAATCAGCCTGCTTTCCATCCATCCATCTATTGGCCAAGCATCCAGTTGGCCAAGCATCCATCATCCTTCCATCCATCGTCCATCAATCCAACGATCTATATATCAAAGCGTTATCATCCATCCATGTAACCAGCAATCCATCAAGTCTAGATAGCAACTTGATAGATTGCTGGTTACATGAATAGATGATAACGCCTTGATCGTTCAATCACCAATCAATCATCCACGCAACCAGACATCGATCCATCTATCCACCGAGCCGTCCATTCATCTGTTCAGTTATCCATCGATCCAACCAGGCATCCATCCGTCCCTCCAGCAGATCATCGGTCCATCCATGTACCCATCAACCCAACCAGTCCATATTACACAGATCACAACCAGTCGATAATCAGATCAGTCGATATTACACCTTTCAGTCCAACCAGATCAGTCGATATTACAACCCAACCAGCAGATAATCAGATCAGTCGATATTACACCTTTCAGTCCCGTCATCCATTATTCGAACCAGCCATTGATACAGCCAACCCACCAAGTTTTTTCCATTAAGTCTTGTTGTTACTTATTGAGGTTATCACAATTTAAAGGTCTGTGCCCTTATAAACTTTTGCACGTTTTTTGTGCATCTTTAGGTTATAGGATTTAAGCTAAAATCTACAGGACCATCAGAGATCAATAAATATGACAAACACGTCAATCATGCAAAATTAACCAAATAAAACATTAAATTTGTTACCAAGGTAACATAGCAAGGTTCGCTAAAAATTTGTTAAAAACGGACTCAAATTTTTTATTGACTTAACTTTTTAAAGCATTGTTGCCTATCCGTTAATTTATCGCACCCAAAAAGATATCAGACAAAAAAGAGATGCGCAATATCAGATAACTTTTCCTGTCTAATATTTTGTCTAGCGGTAGGTTGTTCTCAAACGGTTGTGTTATTAATTAGCACTACCAGTTATCAGTGTTTGTAGTTATTTTATATGATTTCAGCGGCTGGGCATATCTTACACTGAGATATGCTCGAGTGAGACATTTTCCCATATAATTTCACTCATTGATCGGAGCAAACCAGAGCATGATTGGATTAATTCAATCTCTCTTGATTCTGATCAAATGTTTTACAGCTCGGTTGATGCTCTCTCTAATAGTTCGTAGAGCTAGTTCTCAGTGTTTAATCTTTTAAATAATAATAACTTCGAGCTCCATCTTAATTTTAAGGTGAAATACATTATCGTTTACATGACAACGGCGAGTGTCAAAGCATCGCGTCATGCAGGGACGTCAAAAAACTTCTCCAGAAAAAAATTTCGCGGGTGGTTGATTTTTTTTATCTGGATACCTTTACCAAGATTCAGGAAAAAAACAATCAATTTTGATATTTATTACTGTAATTTTTCATTTTCTGTCTGAAAAAAATTCAGAGCTAAATGAGTTGTTAATGCATGTTTCATTTTATAATTGGATCTTATGGAAAAAAGAATTGCTGCAATTTGGTTTTTAAAAGAGAATTTATCGTTGAGCTACCTTGATTCGAGTTAAATAGAAAAAATGATTAATTATGAAATCAAATTTTAATTATAGTTTATGGTATGAAAACAGATATTTGCTGAAAACAGTTTATCAGCTGTAACGGAACTTTTACGGCATCAAATTTTTTGTCAGGTTCATTTTGATTGTCGTTCAAAGCAGAAGATGTCCTAGCGGTATCCTGGCTGACACGTTGGCGCCCTGTGAACAGCGATTTGATGATATTCAGTGTTTAAGCCGAGCACAAAAATGTGTTTCAAAATTAGTCTAAACGGTTCATTGGACACAACTGGGTCGGTAAGCTACCCTGTAGGAGATAAAATTGATTCAAGTTCTTTCTGTTAAAAAGTTCTTTTCGACCAAAATACCGAGTTTCCGACTTTTTTGAAAACTTTAGTCGCTTTATGGCTTCCTGTTGAAGTTAATATAGCAAGGACGGTTTGTTTCTACATGTATGCTTGCGGCAGCAATTTTTCTACCGATTGGGTTGCGATGTTTTGTTTTTGTGATGGTTTTTTGTTTCTAATTATCTTCTGTTTTTTTTTTCATAGTACATCAAATGATTCTCTCATCTTCAATATAGTTGTCATTACAGGCGAGCCAGAGGGTGGTGAGAGGCGAGCCAGAGAGTGTTGACAGGCGTGTCAAAGAAAGCTCTCGCTTCGATCTCCGCTCTCCTGCTACACATAATCAAATTTTAGGATGTTTGTTTTACGAAACAGACAGTTTATTTTGATAAGAACCGATCGTTCTCTCAGTTTATCAAGCCCAAATCCTAGTTTGCTAGTGTGATAGAACTTTAACTGATTAGCTTCTTCATATTGCAATAAAAACTGCGCAATAAAAGATAATAAGATAGTTTTTTAAAATGTGTTTTTCGTGTATAGATAGAGGGTTGATTTATTCTGGTGTGGTAATCGCATCGTCACTGATGCTCCGACTTGTGGTATTTCTATGGCTTGGAGAGCTGTATGTAGCCCCGAATAATCGTCTCTGACTTGCCGCGCTACTCTTATGCTCATTAGAAAGTAACTCGAGACACAATGAATGATAGGATTTTGGAAATTTAGAAGATTTCCTGTTCCAAAAGATATGCTTGATACCTCCTTAATCGTGTTGATGTTCGAATTAATTGGGCCAGCGTTTTACTTTTTAGTATAACTTCTTATCAACTGTTCTGCTCGTCGTACACTTGATCAGATGATGTCTTTTGTTTTAATAATTGATAGATTTTGCCTCATCTATTTTTTCCGTGCTGTCACTTTTGCTTCCATTGTTGACCTTGGAAAAAACGTGATTGGTACCAGTTTGCGTGCATCTACAGTCTAAAGGCTGTAATTTTGTAGCTGTTTCTCTCGCGTTGTTCCTGGACCTGGTTTCATTTGGTTCTGGTTATTTTTATCTCTGTTTTCAGCTGCTGTTTTCGTCTGCTTTGCAACGATTATGTTTAGAAGAGTTGATCCAAATTGTATCCTGTTCTGGACCATCACTATTCTCTGGTTCTCCTTTCGTTGTAGCAACGGTTTACTCATGGCGAGTGAGACGTTTTTCCATTCTGGTGGAGATGGAGCTAGTGGCTCTGGAAATGGGTCCGGCGAAGGGTCAGGTGGTGTTGTACTGCTGATGATAGCGGTGGTGGTGCTAGCGGATGTGTATCAGGGGAGTGGTAATGGTGCTTCGTGATGGTGGCGGTAAGTAATAAGCGAGTAAGCAGCCGTTTGGCACAAGTACTGCTGATACTGGAAACCCACCTCTCGGAATGGATAGGCAAATTATTGCAAGTGCGCTTTGTGTCGTTTCATTGTCATTTTTTTTTTCATTTTCGTGCATTTTTCTAGCATTGCATCTTGAATGGATGTAACAGAGTCTGATTCTGCTATAACTGCTTTTTTGTTTTTTTTTGCAAAAAGTAAAGATCGAGAGAACTTGTCGGTTCTCGTCCCGGCAAAATTGAGCTTTAACATTTCGATGGATGAATAGATTGATGTGTTTTTAATTAATGTTGCAATTGGGACATAGTTATGGCAATCTGACCCTTGTTGGACACTGTTTAATCTCAGTATCCTTTTGAGAGGTGCCGGACATCAAGCCGACGGGACTTCAAGCCGAATCGTAATATTAGGGACTTCAAGCCGAATAGTTCTTTATAAACTCGTAAAATATGATTAATTTGAAAACTTTCTTTGAAGAATTTCTGAATTTTATGATCTTTCTTCACAAGTTATTGGCGTTTTCATAAAATTTAAGCCTAAAAATGATGTTTCGGAAAGTTGAAAAGTAAAATATGGTTGAAGGCTTTTTTCATGTTTATAATTTATGCATTTCAAAAACCGGCTGATGTTATTAACGGATGCAAATCACAAGTGGTGCATCGTCATGAATAACGTTTATTATGGACTAAACTTGCCAAAATTTTTGAAAAATAACGTTTTACAGATGATAACATAGTGTTTTGAGGTGCTTGTAAAGTTTTAATTTCTGCTTGAAGTCCCTTCGGCTTGAAGTCCCGTCGGCTTGTTGTCCTAGACCCCCTTTTGAGAGGTCCATATGATCATTCAACAATGCCAATAGCCTAAGGATATTTCATTGTTGCGTGGTTGGTTTTAATTTCGAGCACAGTTTTTGTTTCATGCATCAGTTCTGATGTTAAGGTATTTCCAATTAGAAATGAAAAATGAAAAACAAAATGCGAGCTTTCTTCCAACAAAATCTGCGCTAGCATTCCTCATTATGCTGCATACAGGTATTTCGAGAAAATATAGTTTCCAATGAGAATGAATTTATACTCTGGTGACTTCAGTGGTCAAGTGTTATAAGTTTGAATCATGTCTCAGAGAAACATTGCAATGACGAAATTGACTGAAGCGTCAGAATTTGATACTTCGCTGTTGCTCTTTTGAGAAGCAAGAACGTCAAGCAATTCTTAAAAATGCTCGCTCAAAACTCGCAAAAATCAGAAAATTAGAAGCAATTCCTGTATTTTTTTGCTGTTCTGGTCTTTATTTATGTAACCAGTTGACGAGTTGTGAAGCCGGTACAGCTTCTTTCCTTAGCTGTATTGTCAGGCTATTTTGTTTATGTTTTTTTTTAAATCTTGTTTTCTCGTAGAATTTTTGTAAACTAAATCATCTTTGATTACCGGCAGGTTCAACTAGCGAAGACAAGACTCGTAAAGTCCAAGCTTCTGCAATTGAGCTTCCAAATTTTTTTCATTTGTGAGGTTGTCTGTTTTGGAATCTTGCGGTGTGTCAATTAGGCTTCGTGATGTATCAGGTACTTTTGGTGTCGCGCCAATCTGTAATTCTCAATCTGGAGTTTTGTCTAAAAAAGTCAAGAAGAGTCAAGCTGTTAGAATAGTTTGAGTTCTAGACAAAAGCTCTGCTGTATATTTGCGTTTCCACGAACGTGCGCGATAAATAAATTCAAGACGATGACGCGATATTTTTAACTCAGATTGAAGGGGGTATTTTTTGTTTTTGGTTCGGAAAACTTGCGTTAAGCTTAGACTGTCAGTTAGACATATAACTGGTTTTGATGAAGTGCTAGACAAGATCAAGAGCAAAGTAGAGTGCTTAAACACTGTTTGCACTAAGAAACAGAACCTCAGTTTGTTGTATTGAAGAGTTTTGAACCAAAGAACGCTGGCGTATAAGTTTTTATTTCAATGTTTGTTGCTTGACTTAGGTTATATTTGATACTTCATTGTTTTATGAAGCTCATCTTTTATTTTAAATTCAATATTTTTTCTCAGTAGACCTTAAAATGGTATCAATTTTTCATCTGAGCTTGACATATAGTTCGCAAGGAACTGAAAGAAACCAAAAGGTCTTTTCACTTATCCAACAATATGCTTTATTTTTATTTACTTAAGGAACGTTGAAATTTTTCTTGCTCGGGCGACACTCATGCTTTTGTAACAAGAGGTTGTAACAATATTACCTAAAAACTTCGTTCCTTGAATTCTATACTTTATATCGGTGTCAATTTGGTTCCGGACAACTTTATGCCTTGCTTGTTTGAGTTCATCGAAGTTATTTACAGCAGTTTCCATGTCTTCCATGAATGAGTACACAAAACAGCTGCTGGGCGTGGGTCAAGGTAGTGGAAAAAAAAGAAAAAAATGAAGTGAAATTTCATGCAAAAAATCTAATTTGGTAAACAAACTCGTCCAGGCAAAACGGTACGACGCATCAGTCAAGTTTGAGATTGAAAAGTTGCTGTTGATATAATTGGTTTCGATTGAGTGATTCATATGCCTCAAGTAATTAACACTTGCTATTTCTCCGAATGTTTTCTTTGTGCAAACAGTGGCCTCTTAATTTATAAGTGAGCTAAAGTCGTTATCAGTCCAAAGTAGTGCATTAGGACGAGTTCAATTGTCAATTCGTGTGTTGAAAGTATCGATGTGATTGGTCCTTGTGTGTTGTGTGCACAGATGACGTTAATGATCCCGTGACAGTTTTAACTGCAAGTCCGAAATGTGACCCACGTCAAATCAATGTTTGCGGAAAATTTCAAAATATACGATCAGCAAATTTTGCACTTCTGACATTTATTCCTCAATGAACACGGAATTCTCCCTTTTGAATTTCTTAATGAATGTTAATATATCTCTGAAAGTTCGGTTAAAAGTATTCGAGACCTTGATAAAAAGATTTTGTTGTAAATATCACGTTGAATTGGTGGAAATGTTTCCGGTTTTTGCAAAAATTTCAGTTAAAGGGAACCAAAATTGACCGTGTTCAGGTTGAGGTTTAAGTTGCTGAGGCATCTGATGTTTGCAAGGTTGTTCAATTAATCCTTAATACCTGTTTCGATATCGTCTGGATGATTCATTTTAGCAAGTGCAATCATTTCTCGCTCAATCAAAAACATCCCAGCTTCAGTTTTGAAAAGCAAACTGAAACGATGATCGCTGATAGTAGAGGCGGTGATGCACAACATGTTGTTTTTCAGAACTTAGCTGATTGAGGGAGTGAATGCGAGTTTTTGTGATGGTATTGCACTTCCAGCAGTTTTTCGAAGTCTTGATATGCGTTTTGTAACTGGCGTTCCAATAGGATTGACTGATTTTGAGCTTTAGTTTGACGTTTTGTTGGAATCAGAAGAATTGTTTTATTCAATTGACTAGTGTCAGCTCTTTTGGAGATTATCCTTGCGGCGTTATATCTAGAAAATGTAGTAAATTATATATCAGACAGATACGGATATGGTGTTTTGTAAAGAATGGATTAACGATGATGATTGAATTCGTTGCGTGTAGAACGAGAAAAGGATCCAAAATTATCTCTAAACCTAAATTCTATTGTAACTTCAAATTTCCATGACACTAGTTATCCTCTTGCCATTCTTGCTTTCTTCAGGTTACCTTTCTTGAAGAGGGCGGAATATAACTTTTTGGTTTTTCCAGTCCTCAAAAATCTGTTTCGAAATGACATTTTTGCATGGCGCTGTATCAAACATACAGGGCTCTGCGTTGCGTTGTTGATGAGATTCATAATTTAATGTACGTCAAAACTGTTGCTACCGCAGGAATAAATGCATCGTAAAAGTTGAATATCTCATCAGCTTGGACTGATTGCTTGCTTAAAGTTACAGATGTTTTCTGTCAACTGGATTAATTGGGAGGCTGATTTAGTATATAAAATAGTTTTTGGCTGATTTGGGAACGGGAACGGTTGATCTCGTCCTTGCGGTTTCTGCATCCACCAGCAGTGACTTGCTGTTTGGTTTAATTTACCATAGATATCGCAAAAACTTAGTGACGATTGATCAAATGGTACAAAAACTCGGTTAGGAGCTTGAATATTAACTTGTATCCGGTTTGCTACAATCTGCTGTGATTGCAGATTGTTTGCAATTTGCTGCATTGGTTCTCGAATTTGATTTTGATTCATCGAATGGGATTGCTTTTTGTTTAATATCTATCTTCTGATGTTCTTGTTACCACTGATGATTACCAAAACGGAAATCACTTTTGCCATTTGATCTGGGGTTTTTCTCGTCTAACACCGCTTTGCTGTACAAATCCTTTGTTTTATTTTTATCGTTAACTATCGAATTGACCCGTTTGGTTTGGGTTCTGCTTTAGTACTGAAGGAGCATCCGGCTGCTTTTTACTGTTCAGCGATTTGTGCTTTCAATTTGTTGAGCTGCTTCTCCATACTGTCTTGATTTGCAGACATTTTTGTGAGAGCGCTGATTAGGTATTCTGTGACTTTGTCATTCACTTCGTTAAATCGGTCTTCAAGGAAACTATCAGTTCAACAAATCTCACAAGTCATGATCAAATTTTCAAGCTGCAAAGGTCCTATACTGTGGTTGCAGGAGGTTGCTCTATCAGTTTTGATCACAATCAACCTGGCGTTCCTTTGATGAATAATGGTTTGATTTGTTGCTTCTGATTGTCATTTACTAATCTTTCTTGTCTCTGAGTGAAAGCTCGCAGCTTCTACCGCCGCATCTGCTGCTGCACTGTCAATTGAGGCTACGGCTTGCATATTTGGTGTAAATTTGCTGCGGTTTTTTTGTCAAGCTCATCGGGAAATTTTCAGACCTATCACTTTCTCTAATTTCAGGAGGTGTACTTCTTGAAGTTGGGGATTGCAAAATGATCCCTCGCGACTTCAAAACCGTTCAGGACGTTCGCTCTGTTGGCTGCTGGCAGAGTATGATAGAGCGCATCCTCTCATAGATGTAATTGCAAGAAGATTGCTTGTTGAGGAGCTGGTATGGCTGCTACTCCGATGTATATTTGGAACAGTTGCTCTAATCGCGAAAAGTCTTCTTTCTCGTTTGTAGACCGAAATTTGCGCGTATGTTATCTTATTGAAGATGAATGAAAGTCAGTTTTATGATCGAAATGACGAAAACAGCTTCAGAACTACTTCAATTTATGAGTGAACCAAAAAACGCTAGTTTTGATAAGTTTCGATCAGCTAATTGTTTTTATGTGAACTATTGTGCTGATATGGGTGTTATTAGGATCAGAATGTGCTAAATATTTGCTTACTTCATTTTTTTGTGGGTCGCTTTTTTCAATCAACATCCAAGCGACGTGGGTCGCTTTGAGAGTTTTGATATAATTTGAGCTAGCAAACTGTTTTGTCAATAGATACATTTCATGTTCTTGTTTTTGTGCTAGCTCAGTAGCTCACTTGACCAAAAATCTCATCTGAACAACCCTCCGTAATCTACATCTTTGCTTCTCCGACTTGAAAAAACGATGCCGAACAAGGGTTGAAGATAAGTAGCAGCTGACTTTTGTCTGTTCTGTTGGTCTCAGCTGGCCATTGATAGTTGCACTGCTACCCATATTTGAGCCTTGGTGCATGAAACAGCTTGTATTGCTATGCTCAGCTTATGCACATGATTTTTATCATGGTCTATTCTCAAGTGTTGTAGTCATCAATTGCTGTCGTTTTGTTTTGAGTCAAGAAAAAGAGTCTTCCACGCTGGCACCATGTCATATACAGTCTTTCCTGTCTGACATTTTTTCTAGCGGTAGATTGTTGGATTTTTGACGAAATGTTGCGGTTTTTTTTTAGCACTACCGGCTATCAGTGTTCATATATTTTTTTTTTAATTCGAGCGGCTAGGCATATAATATACTGAGGATTGCTCGAGTCAGACCTTTTATTCTAGATTCTCTCTCATCAATCGGAGCAAGTCAGAGCATGAATGAAATAAGTTTTTCTCTCTCTATTCCGATCAGAAACCGTGTGGTGAAGGTATTGTGAAAGTTGGGGGGAATTGGCTGTCCCGTCGTTCACTGTGCAAAAAATGACCAAAAACACTTAAGCATATACAAGGTACCAAACAAAAAGTAGTATAAACCTTTGAAAAACCAAAAATTAGAAAAATAACCGTAAAAACTATAAACAGTACAAAAAACTGTAGAAATCATCCTCCCAGATGAGATGTGATCCGACCCTACCGTTTAGTGTTGTTAGATATTTTGTTGTCGATGGCATTTATATCAAACCGGATTGATACGATTAAAACTGTGGCCTTCTTCCGGTGCCCTAACTGTAGGGTTGTTTGAGTATTTAGGCACATTAATGCTAATTTGCGCTCAATCCGGATGGTTCAAGTGATTAGAGTAGATGACTGAAGTGGCAAATAGTGCAAGAAGCAGCAGGAAGGGTCTCAAAAACAGCAGTAATTGACTGTTGGGTATCGTTTACAATTTTTGTATTCTTTTTGGTACAGAAAGTACGTTATCAATCTGTGGTGGGCCGACAGCGACTTCACTATAGTCACCCTCCGCCGAATTTCAAATTTTTGAGTTAAGCACATTAAATCGTATATTGATTAGACCTGGAGGATTGCAACACTTTTATTACTCCTATTTGTACTGTAAACAGTGCGGTTTTTAGGGTCAAAATAGTAATTTATTCATCACCCAACAAAGCGCAATTTTTTCGGAACGAAAAAAAGCAGTAAGTTATTGATTAACATCGTAGCTTGAATAATATAACTCGAGGAACCGGTTGAACTTAGTTAGCATGTGGTTGGAGCTAATTGAGTGCCGAAATCCATTTTTTCGTGATTTTTGGAAAAACTAAACGCAGCAGAAGAAAAAAAAGTTTTGAAAATTTTGAGTTAGTGTAAAAAAATTTGCTGTCGGGCAACATACATAACTGAATTGACCAATTTCAGAGTCTGATTACGAAGAAACTTCCTGGTTCCAGTATAATCGAACTTAACGAATTTGATTAAATGGATTCATCAATCCGGAGGGGTCCAAACAGCATTTATTTTTGACAGTTTTTTTTCTGCTGAAACGTTTTAGGTCGGATTTTTTGCCTTGAACTAGAAAATTATAGTATTTTTGAGCTCAGATCAAAAAGGCTTAGATCAATAGGACAAGAATTACAGAGTAAACTAGGCGGACCCATAAATTTCAAAAATTCTTGAATTTGCACAAAAGTCGTTTTGCTTTATAGCTTGGGAACAACCGGACCGATCTAAACCATCTTGGTATAATTAAATCAGAATTTTAGCCGGCTTTAACGTGGTTTAATGGTTTTCTGAAGAAATTGAACAAAAAAGTTTTTTTTTCTAAATTAATTTTTGAGCAAAAACGCCGTTTCTGGAAAGCCCTCGTACCCCAAAAAACGGCAGCAACGGTTGAATAAGGCACTTTTACGTTGTTCTCGACGATAGAAAAGGCTAGGGAACATGAAAATCAGCAAGCAAGTCGAATTTAGGCCGATTAGTAGACCCCTCCTACTTCAGTTAAATTGTTTAATAGGCAGCTTAGCTTCAATCCAGAGGGGTCCTAAGTCAGAACGAACCCTTCCAATTTAGGCTTAAGGACTGTCTCAAGAAGGTTCTCGGTTATGATTTTTGACCTCACGGAATTGTCCTATTTTTGCCAATCAGGACGTGTCATAGGTTTGCCAATCCGGAGGGGTCCCGTTTTGGCCAACTCGGAGGGGCTCATTTTTGCCAATCCGAAAGGGTCCTTTTTTGCCAATCCGAGGAGGGGATAATTTACCATTCGGGAGGGGTCCTATTTTGGCAATCCGGAAGGGTCCTACTTATGTCAAACCGGAGGGGTGCCGTTTTGGGCATTTCGGAGGGGCTCATTTTTGCCAATCCGGAAGGGCCCTATTTTTGCCAACCCGGAGAGGTGATAATTTACCAATCCGTAGGGGTCCTATTTTGCAAAGCCGGAAAGGTCCTACTTATGTCAACCCGGAGTGGTTATAGTTTTGTCAAACCGGAGGAATCCCGTTTTTGCTAACTCGGAAGGGACCCTGAACGCCAATCCGGAGGGGTCTAAAAAATTTTTTTCACGAACGCAAACGTAGGGATTCTAACACCCACGCAAACAAAAGCAAGACATTTAGTGGATAGTATTAGGATATAAGGACGAACAGGCAGACCAAACTAGGCAGGAAACCAGTGACTGCACTGGTAACTTGCCTTTAAATAAAAACTGAAAAGACCATTATATGACCAGAACAGATCTATACCCGGAGATTCGCGACTCTAGGTCTAACCGAAAACAGAACTCGACAGTAAATTAATTCGGATTGGAATCCGAAACTGTTTTTTGGGTTGAGTGGATGCCTTGAGAGTTTTAGGAGGTCTAGCTCGGGCAATCCGAAGGCGGATAGGTAATTAAAGTGGAAAAGCTCTTTCTTTAAAAACCAGTGCGACTATCAAATTGCGACTGACCGATCGCAGAAAACATAAAATATTATGAGAAGCTAGGAATTGGGGGAAAGGTTTAATCGATCTGCGATAGACAGGATGATTTTAATCTACTGAACAAAAACACCAGTAATAATATAAATATGAAGCAGCCCTGTTTTAGAGTGCCCTCGTGGTCTGGAGATACTGAGACCCAGCCATGACCTCACAATTTTTGCATATAACGAAGTTAATTTGCGCTGTTTGACCGATAGCTTTTAAATTGTAACGACTTTGTCAACCCATATTTAATGAAACACAGATTGAAATGGATTTTCTAGAGACGGTCAAAATCATGTGGGTTGTTTTTAGACGCTAGCTAGCCGTTTTAGAACCTAGTTTTACCTTCCGTCGGTGTGTACTTCAAGCGAATGTTACATATATCTTTTTTCTTTTAACATCATGATCGGCAGATCCTTTAACGAAGCACTACTCGTCGAGTGGCTGTTCTAAGTAGGGCCTCTAACCAAGAGCCGGAAGGGTGGTTTGGAACGCACAAGCTTTCCGCTTTCCCCGATTTACCTTTTCAACATAGTCGAAACCGAAAGTTCACGTATGGTGAAGGTTGGGGTGGAATTGGCCGTCCCGTCGTTTTCTGAGCAATTTATAACCATATACACTTAAGGATATACAAGGTACCAAACAAAAAGTAGTATAGTCTTTTGAAAAACCAAAAAATAGAAAAAATAACCGTGAAAACCATAAACAGTAAAAAAAAAACTGTAAAAATCATCCTCCCAGATGAGATGTGATCCGACCCTCCTGTTTGGTGTTGTTAGATGTATTGTTGCAATGGCATTTATATCAAACCAGATTAATACGATTAAAACTGTGGCCTTCTTCCCGTGCCCTAACTGTAGGGATGTTTGAGTATTTAGGCACGTTAATGCTAATTTGCGCTCAATCCGGAAGGCTCTAGTGATTACAGTAGAAAATTGAAGTGGCAAGCAGTGCAAGGAGCAGCAGGAAGGGTAAAAAATAGCAATAATTGACTGTTGGGTATCGTTTACAATTTTTGCTTTCTTCTTGGTACAGAAACTACGTTATCAATCTGTGGTGGGCCGACTGCGACTGCACTGTAGTCGCCCTCCGCGGAATTGCGATTTTCTGAGTTAAGCACTTTAAATTGTATACTGAATAGACTTGGAGAGGTGCAGTACTATTATGACTACTATTTGTTCTGTAAACAGAGCTGTTTTTAGGGTCAAAATAGTAAGTTTTTCATCACCACTCAAAGCGAAATTTTTTCGAAACGAAAAAAAGCACTAATTTAGTGATTAACATCGTAACTTGACTAATATAACTAGAGGAACCGGTTGAACTTAGTTTGCATGTAGTTGAAAGTTATTGTGTCCCGATTTAGTTACAATAAAATCTTACACGCGTGAGTTACAAAGCAAGGACATCCAAATTTAGGATCGAATTAAGGTAGAAAACATGGTCGGATCAGGTGGAGGATCGGAAATAGACAGTTTTTAGGAACCTGGGAAGGAGAATACCCCATAAGAACGTTAGTAGGGGGGAGGAAAACGCGTGACAATCAGGTACCAGACATTTTGTTTCACAAAAGGACGACGTTGGTCACCCTTGATTTTTAGGTGGGTTCATCTTTCTGTTTTTCATCTTTTTTTTACCTGAGTTTTTACGTTTTCGGTACTAGACTTATCGGTTTTAGACGAATAGGTGATCACAAGACACCTGCTAACAACTGGGTTTTCAACTTGTATCGGGTTAACAAAGGGAGATAATTACAAGGGGGCTAGTAATTGAAACTTTTGGCCAGTAAGGTTGGGTTTTTGGAAAATTTTTATACTAGAACTCAAGTGGTGGTACAGAGATAGTGGTTCAAGGGTCCCAACACTGAAGAAGAACAGACCCGATCGTCCCAACACAGGAATAAAGGAGTTTTGGGACAGTACGAAGAGGTCTTGGGACAGTACGGAAAAGTCTTGGGACAGTACGAAGAAGTCTTAGGACTGTACGAAGAAGTCTTGGGACAGTACAGAAAAGTCTTGGGACAGTACAAAGAAGTCTTGGGACAGTACAAAAAAGTCTTGGGACAGTACGAAGAAGTCTTGGGACAGTACGAAGAAGTCTTGGGAGAGTACAGAAAAGCCTTGGGACAGTACGGAAAAATCTTGGGACAGTACGGAAAAGTCTTGGGACAGTACGAAAAAGTCTTGGGACAGTGTGAAGTGTCCCAACACTGGAGCGAGGAAGTCTTGGGACAGTTCGAGGTAGCCCAACACTTGAGTGATAGGCCTTGGGACAGGGTGAAGTGTCCCAATACTACGGTGTGGGGTCTTGGGACACTGTGAAGCATCCCGACACTTGGTCGAGGGGTCTTGGGACAGTACCAGGTGTCCCTGAACTAGGTCTTGGGACGGTGCGAAGTGTCAAAACATTAGGACGAGAGGTCTTGGGATAGCGTGAAGTGTCCCAACACCTAAGTAAAAGCACAAAAAAAAGCACTCAGATGTAATAAAGAACAGCCAAAAGTCAACTAGATTAAGATCACTTAATGATTTTTTCTTTAAAATAATTGGGAAGATTTTTTAGATTTTTATCTGTAGAATAGAATATTGAAAACCTTAATATTATAAATGAGAAAAAAATGTGAATAAAAACCATGAGGCGAAGTAGGGTACCGATAGCAGACAAAAGAGTACTAGAGTCCAGGAAAAATCTTACCTCGTCGCAACGGAAGGCGACAATATCGGATCCCAAAGTAATGAGAAAGAACTTTTCAGTGAGCATGGTTAACACACGATGCGCAAAGGGAACAACACGAAAGAAAGCGCTGTGGAAAGACAAACTGTTCCTGCCATAGAAATTGATCTTGAGATACGGGATCAGAGTGTTGATAAGGCGGAAAGAAAGACAACGGAATCGACATCAATACCGAAAGCGGAAGAACAGGAAAAAAAACGATAAAGTTCTCGCCGATTGACCTTGTGGAATATACAACAAGCAACACGCCGAAAACAATAAAGGACGATTCTCAAACAAAAAGAACGTCGTTCACAGAGAGGATTGCAATGATGGTCGGAATGAAACAAGAGAAAAAGAGGAGGTAGCACCAACGACCGAGAAAGGCAAGACAGTTAGAACAGTTTCTGCAATAACAACAGAGGCCAATCAAAATGATGATCAGCTGTTTTTAGGGTCAAATTAGTAAGTTTTTCATCACCACTCAAAGCGAAATTTTTTCGAAACGAAAAAAAGCACTAATTTAGTGATTAACATCGTAACTTGACTAATATAACTAGAGGAACCGGTTGAACTTAGCTTGCGTGCAGTTGAAAGTAATTGTGTCCCAATTTAGTTACAATAAAATCTTACACGCGTGAGTTACAAAGCAAGGACATCCAAATTTAGGATCGAATTAAGGTAGATAACATGGTCGGATCAGGTGGAGGGATCGCAAATAGACAGTTTTTAGGGCCCTGGGAAGGAGAATACTCCATAGGAACGTGGGGGTATACCCCATAAGAATACCCCATTAACACAAGATGCGCAAAGGGAACAACACGAAAGAAAGCGCTGTGGAAAGACAAACTGTTCCTGCCATAGAAATCGATCTTGAGATACCGAATCAGAGTGTTGGTAAGGCGGAATGAAAGACAACGGAATCGAAACCAATACCGAAAGCGGAAGAACAGGAAAAAAAAACGATAAAGTTCTCGCGGATTGACCTTGTGGAATATACAACAAGCAACACGCCGAAAACAATAAAGGACGATTTTCAAACAAAAAGAACGTCGTTCACAGAGAGGATTGCAATGATGGTCGGAATGAAACCAAGAGAAAAAGAGGAGGTAGCACGAACGACCGAGAAAGGCAAGACAGTTAGAACAGTTTCTGCAATAACAACAGAGGCCAATCAAAATGATGATCAGATCGAACTTGGAGCAACAGCTAACCATGAGGCAACAGTTAACAATGGGGCAACAGCTAATCATGAGAAAAACTTTTTTCTTGAACTGGGCGATTTGATGGCGAAGTTGGATCAAATCGATAAAAAAGTGAAGAGGATCGTCATATGCTAAATAAATAGATATGAATTAATAAGAGCGAGAGCTTGGATAATTGTTTCAATCTGGCGAGGGCAACAGAAGAGAAGCTACAGCAAATGTCAGACAAGGTAGAGGCTACCGACAAAGAGAGAGAGAGAAAAATATCAAAAAAGACTTGCAAGAAATGAAGCAACAGTACGACACTGTGAACAGTAAGTTATGGAGTCTGGAGACGAGAATAGACACAATGAGCAGAGACCAGGCTGAAAATTTATGTGCCATACAGTCCAAACTGGATGCTCTCTTGAGAAACTCTACATCACAAGACAAGCTGGTAACAGATCGAACGCAGGGCAACAGAGTCGATTTTGTGGAGACACAACGGAATAAAAGAGAGTCCACACCATTACCCCGGAGTGCACCAAGCGCAGGGGCAGGGGGCCAAGACAATTATGAAGGGTGGAACCTCGAACTCAACAAACGGACCAGGGGATTCCACCACGAACACTAATGTGGGACCCGATGCCATGACGTGGGCTAACACCTGGGAAATGATGAATAGGACACTGGAAGTGTTCGCTACAAGGAATACAGACTCGAGTAAAAAAGGTGGCAAATCCAGGAAAACCTTCAAGAAAGCAAAGGAATTCAAAGAAGACGACTCAGATGGATGCATCGACACATGGGTAGAAGTCACGAGGTTACACTTGGAACAAGACAACTTGAATGACGAAAGGCACGCCTGCACGGCAATCTTGAGCAACCTAGAGGGCACAGCGCTGAAACGTGTAGTTGCAAAGAAGGAAGAGGAACGTGATACTGCGGACAAGATCTTCGAGACATTGCTGAACCGATTCGGATCAGGAATGAAGGGCCACCAAGCTTTGATGAGATTTGAAAAAAGAAGGCAGAGGGACGATGAATCAATCGATCGATTCCTGGATGATCTTGAGAGCTTGAGAAGAAGGAGTGATCCTGAAGAATGAACAATCAGACGGAATTTCAGCATCGCATCGAAGTTTATCGATGGGGTAAAGAGTGACGACTTGAGAACAAGGGGGCAACGTACTATACACTTTCGAAAGTTAATGCTCCAAATCTAGAGGAGATGAGACAAAAGTCAAGCGAGTACATGTTGATGAAACCGAGGAAAGAACCCTACTCAGAAAATGGAAACATGCAGGGAGGAAGTCAACCACAGAGGTCGTCGCGGTACAAGCCTAGAAATGATATGGACAAACGTAGTTCATGCGCAAATTGCGGATCAGCGGATCATCACGTGGCGGACTGCACGACGTACAAACAAGGCATGAAGAGTCTGGGATATGCGCCGGATGAAGAAGATATGAGCCAGACGGAGGAACATGAGTTCAATAGTGGCTTGATCATCAAAATAGGTACGAGGTGCTTCTTCTGCAATCAAGAAGGCCATTTCAGGATAGATTGTCCGTTGTTTTGGGAAGCAGTGAAGAACCAAAACCACACCAAACACAAGCTAGCACTGGCTGCGGTACAGAACACGAGGAACAGGCAAGCTGAATTTGACACGAAAAACTCGGAGGCACCGAGTGCAGAGTTACCGAAAAAAACGGTGAAGGCTGTTACGCAAGTCAAAAATGCCATAGAAACTGAGGCCAGGATTTCTCTAAAAGTAAACCATGAGAAAGCAGCTGAGGAGGCTATCAACAAAGTGAAACAGGATCTAGCGACGAAAAAGATCGAGGAAAGACTGAAGCAGGAGATCGAAAGGCAGAAGTTGATTGAGACATTGTGTGGGCCGGTGCCAGTGCCAGGGGCCGAGATGGGAGCGACAATGAGTAGAAAATCATTCGGCATAACAAAAGTTGGAGCCAGGATAATCTCGATAATAACAGTGGGTGGCCATGAATTAACGAGAAAACTGAGTGAACCGAGCGATCAGACGATAATGCACATTGATGTGTACGCAGATTACTTGAGTACAATAAAAATTAGTCCACAAACAACTTCTAGAGCCTTAAGAGCTTTACTCACGAGGGGCGACAACAAGTCAGTCCGCGTCGAAAACAGATACACGGAGGCCTATGGTCCACGTGAGGTAATGTTAAACATAGATGGAATAAAAATCAGACTATGATAACATGTGACAAAGACCTAGCCGGACAGATCTACGTGGGCAGAGAAGAACTGAAAGTGAGATAGATTGGACACTGCGCCATGTTGGAAGAAGATGCAATGCATATCGGAACGGAAACAGGCGTATCAGCACACGTGCTTGACATAAGCTGCAAGAAGACTCAGTTGCGCGGGTTACTAGACACGGGAGCGGTCATGAGCGTTATACCAATCGAAACTTGGGATTGTATGGGCTTCGACAAAGACGATTTGATAGACTCGAGAATACGGCAGTCAGCTGCAAACAAAGGGGCGCTGCGGGTACTAGGCAGGACACCAATACAATCCCTAAACTTGGGGGAACGCAACCTGTGGATGATCTTTCTTGTGGTGAAAAACCTGGATGAGTCTGACCAATTCATTTTAGGCAGAGACTTTATCAGAAATTTCGACGTAACAATTGATCTAAACAATGCCATGTTCACGATTCGAAACCCCGAAAGGAAGTACGTAATTAAACCGGTAAATTTAATAATGACGAATGAGAATAAAGCACCGGTATTCTTGAGTGGGATGGTGAGGCTGAAAGCAAACGAAGCAGCAATTGTAAGCTTGCGGATGAAAAATTACAATGAACTAAGTGACAACAAGCAAATATGCATAGTCCCAAATCCAAATAGTCAAAGTGCTGCTGTTTTAGGAAGATCCTTATCGATAACCAAGTGCGGCTTCTGCGTCAGTGTCTTGTTGAATACTCTTGATATACCCATCACGATCCAGAGGGGAAGGAAACTGGGATACGCTTTACCCGTGAAAACTCGATATTAAATGACTGAAAATGTAAAAGAGAATGAAGTTCTTAATTGTCCCAATCATAGGGACAAGATTTGTATCTTGAGTAGATTAAAGAAAGTAGAAGATACATCAGGTCTTGTGAAATCACTTAAGTCAGAGACAGACGATGGACTTTCGAGCTGTTCCCGGAAAAGGCCACACTAGAGGAAATGGAAATGGATAAACCGGTTTTACCAGAAATAGAGCACTTGAGGGGCAAGTTAACGGACGAACAGCTCGAAGCCATCAAGGACATACTAGAGCGGAATGAGGACGTTTTTTCGAAACATATGGATGTTGTAACATTGGATGTTGTAAACATTGGATGTTGTAATTTGGATGTTGTAACATTGTGGATGTTGTAAAACATATGGATGTTGTAACATTGGATGTTGTAAAACAAAAATCGGAGGCGTGTAGAAAGGAGATAGAAACCTTACTAGAGTATGATATGATAGAACCATCCAAATCACCGTGCGCGTGTAGAGTACTGATGGCTAAGAAGAAAGGCGACCAATTAAGATTTTGTTGTGACTTTCGATATTTGAACTCCGTCACAGTGAAGGATGCCTATCCCATACCTAGAAAGGATGAGAGCCTCTCAAAGTTAGGGGACGCAAAATTTTTCACGACTCTTGATTTAGGATCAGCTTTTTGGCAGGTTCCACTGAGGATGCAGGACAGGGACAAAACAAGGTTTGCCTGCGAGCTGGGGCTGTTTCAATGGAAAAAGATGCCCTTTGGTCTTTGCAACGCCACGGCTACGTTTCAACGATTGATGGCCCACTCATTGATAAGTGTAACGAAGAAATACGGCAATCTGATAATGTGCTACGTGGACGACGTGGTAATAGCGACACCAACACTAAAAGACCACATCGAGCGACCAGACGAGGTGTTCGCCTGCATGAAGAGATCGGGACTAAATTGCAAACCATCAAAGTGCGAAATACTCAAGGACTCGATTAAATACCTGGGGAGGATGAATGATTGACTTGGCATCAGACCAGACCCAGATGCAGTAGAAGCGGTTCTGACCTGGCAATCACCGAAAACGGAACATCAACTGAAGAGCTTCTTGGGTTTTGCGAACTATTATAGGGAATTCATTAAGGTCTATGCGGACAAAGTGTACCCGATGCAACAACTAATGAGGCACAAAGGCAAGAAATTCACGTGGAACAACGCAGCAGAGGAGTCATTCCAGACAATAAAGAAAGAGTTGTGTGAAGCACCGGTGCTAGGGTTGCCAACGGGAAAAGGAATGTACGTGCTGGACACGGATGCGTCGGTAGTAGCGATTTCTGGCATTCTACATCAAGAGCAGGAATGGAACGGGAAGACAGTCTTGAGACCGATAGCATACGGGAGTAAAGTCTTGAGTGATACGGAGATGAAGTACGGGGCGCCTAAAGTAGAAATGTTCGCGGTGGTTACCTTTGTCGAAAAATACAGGGCGTGCCGTTCAAGTTACGAGTCGACAACAGGGCACTCAGCTGGTTGAAAACGTACTCAATGGATCAGAGCTACATTGGGAGATGGATAGTTTGCCTGGATGGATACAACATGATAATTGAGCATCGGACAAGAGACAAACATCAAAATGCCGATAGCTTGAGTAAGAAGACGGAGTTCTACGAGAGACAGGAACAGAGGGAGGCAGATAGGCCAGAAATCAAAGATGGCTTCTCCTTCATGGATAAGGAAACGTACGATAGTCTTCCACTCACGAGGTGGCTCGACAAGTCTGGCAAACCTATAGAAGATCATCCCGAATTACCAAAGGAGCGTCCAGAGAAAATTTTTTTAAAAAGAAACCAAGGGATGCCAATGGAGATAATGCTCAAGTCGAAAACTGATGAAAAAGAAGTCGTGCAGTCATTGGTTGAGAGAATCCCTGAAGACATACTTAAGCGGACTATGGTTAGGAAGAAAAAGGTGGCATTCAGGGAGGACTGGGTCAAGAGTCCGTGGAGTGGCCCACTGCAGAAGAAGATGCTGAAGAAGAAAAATTGTCCGGGGAGTTAGAAGAATGGGATGAAGACTCAGAGAAGAGCAGCGATGACAAAGATAGTCTATGCATGATATTGGCAGAAGAGAAGATGAGGCACCGCGACAGGGAGCTAGAGACGGATCCTTCCTCAGGAACGTACAATTTGGATCAGCAGGAGGTGAGAAAATTGCATTATCAAGGAAACCGTTCAGGGAGCTATCGTGCAACTCAAATGTCAGAACAAACCTGGTGCCAGAAGATGACAGGAAGGTCTTGAGGAGGATAGTTTGCGTCAAGCTGAAAGACGACATCCACAGTCACGGAGAAATGCATGGTCAGATAATGGAACTGAAAAAACACGTCAAGGCGAGATATAGGCTGTCGGATCTGATACGAGCCCAAAAGAATGACAAAATGACAAGCAACCTCTCCAAATGGATCCGGACGGGAGCCAAAGAGAAAGGGGAACTGGAAGAAGACAGCTACAAGATCTTGAGCCAATTCTACAAGGAGAGAAAAGTTTTACTCTATCACACAGCTGATGGGGTGGTAGCATGCAGGAGAAAGGATGAGGAGAAAATACTACACAAGCACAACCTCATCATACTACCACAGTTGTACCAGACTGAAATGTTATTCAGATCGCATGATCAAATGGGGCACCAGGGGATAGACAAGGTGCAACAGAGAATACTACACAGGTTTGATTGGCCGGGATTAAGGAAGGCTTGCGAGAGATGGGTGAACGCGTGTCTGGCATGCCTACAGGTGAAAGACCCAAGGAAGATGAAGTTCCCACTCATGTCCGTTGAGAGCTCGGAATTCAACGAGGTTGTGCAGATAGACCACCAGAAGATCTGCATGACAGAGTCGGGATACAACCAAATACTTGTCATAATAGACCACTTTACGAAGTTGGCAGAAGCAGTGCCCTGTCAAACAGCCTCAGCGGAGGAGACTTGTGACCACTTGATAACACACTGGATATCACGATATGGTTGTCCGATGACATTCCAGTCGGACAACGGGAAAACTTTCGTGGGTGACCTGACAAAAGGATTGATGAAGAGGTCACACATTGCTCAAGCGCACTCAACGACTTATCATCCTCAGACTAGCGGGTTAGTGGAGAGAAAGACCAGAACATTGGTGAACATGCTGAGGGTATATTGCTCGATATACATGACAGACTGGGATAAATATCTGCCGCAAGTGGTAGGGGCATACAACAGCACGCAACACTCGACGACAGGAATCAGTCCTTTCATGATGTTCACGGGCAGGGAGAGAGCAATGCCTCTAACATTCTTTTACCCAAAATACGAAGGGAAAAAGACGTCGCCTCCAGCTTATGTGAAAGAAGTGGTCAAGAGACAACAGGAACTAAACGAGCTCTGCAGGAGGAACACGGCGCAAGCACAAATGAGGCAGCGGAAGAAATACGATGAGAGGATACTTCAAGCGAAACCGTATGCAGTTGGCCAATATTCTGGGTGTTCCAGAACATCATACGGGAAGAAGAAACTACTTAAGAAATGACGTGGACCGTTCATGATAACGGAAGTACAACAGCGGGGACGGTTCTACCGCTTGAATACGGGACGAGCAGCGCATTATGAAAATCTGAAACCTCATGTCCCATCTCCGGAAGACTGGTGCGTACCGCAGAATAAGGAGGGACTAGAGTGCCTATTGGTAGAGCCAGCATGCAAAGTGAACAAAAAAGGCACCAGAGAAAAGAATGATGGCAACGAGGACGAGAGCATGGATGACAATGAGAAGATAGATGCAGACTCAGATGCTGAATCCCTTGCGGAAGAGGACTGGAATGATCCAGAGCAGAACGAGGTGCCAAAATTGACGGAACCAGACTTACCGATATCAGTAGGAAAAAGGAGTAGCAATTGGAAACGGACAGGCATGAGATATAACAGGTACGGGGATGACTTCCTGATTGACAAGATAAAGCCTGACGAGTAAAGCGAAGAGTTACTGAGTGTGGGCGAATTTGTAGCTGATGATGAATGGCAAATCATCAACGACAGCGAATAACACCCGCAAGAAGACTACTCCACACCAGAACAAGAAACAGATCTGGAGCAGAGCGAGATGGAAACGAGGGAAAACACAAACTTGAGGATACTGGATTGGATGCGCGATCTCAAGAGCGAAGGAGATGAAGAGCAAAGCATCCAGCAGGTCGACGTGTCAGCAACCGACTAACCGCTCGAGATACCGCCAGATAATTTAGACCCAGCATCATCGACGGGGACGCCGATAAATATTTTTGTCCGGGGCGTGGGGGTAGGACTTACCCACACCAAAAATTTGATGATAAAGAAACTCAGAGAAGTGAGAGAGACAAACGGGATGGAACTGGACGAGGAAGAGGCTGAGCCTGCCATAGGACGGCATTTCAAAACAAAATTTGATATACCCAATGAATATTCAGAGAACATCCTGATCACGGACAGCGACTTCATTTTGTCAGATAGGGCAAGCGCGATCTGTATAACGGCGGACATGAGCTTCAAATCGAGACTAGAGGCTCATTTCAAGAGAGAATATCAAGGCGAGATATAGGCTGTCGGATCTGATACGAGCCCAAAAGAATGACAAAATGACAAGCAACCTCTGCAAATGGATCCGGACGGGAGCCAAAGAGAAAGGGGAACTGGAAGAAGACAGCTACAAGATCTTGAGCCAATTCTACAAGGAGAGAAAAGTTTTACTCTATCACACAGCTGATGGGGTGGTAGCATGCAGGAGAAAGGATGAGGAGAAAATACTACACAAGCACAACCTCATCATACTACCACAGTTGTACCAGACTGAAATGTTATTCAGATCGCATGATCAAATGGGGCACCAGGGGATAGACAAGGTGCAACAGAGAATACTACACAGGTTTGATTGGCCGGGATTAAGGAAGGCTTGCGAGAGATGGGTGAACGCGTGTCTGGCATGCCTACAGGTGAAAGACCCAAGGAAGATGAAGTTCCCACTCATGTCCGTTGAGAGCTCGGAATTCAACGAGGTTGTGCAGATAGACCACCAGAAGATCTGCATGACAGAGTCGGGATACAACCAAATACTTGTCATAATAGACCACTTTACGAAGTTGGCAGAAGCAGTGCCCTGTCAAACAGCCTCAGCGGAGGAGACTTGTGACCACTTGATAACACACTGGATATCACGATATGGTTGTCCGATGACATTCCAGTCGGACAACGGGAAAACTTTCGTGGGTGACCTGACAAAAGGATTGATGAAGAGGTCACACATTGCTCAAGCGCACTCAACGACTTATCATCCTCAGACTAGCGGGTTAGTGGAGAGAAAGACCAGAACATTGGTGAACATGCTGAGGGTATATTGCTCGATATACATGACAGACTGGGATAAATATCTGCCGCAAGTGGTAGGGGCATACAACAGCACGCAACACTCGACGACAGGAATCAGTCCTTTCATGATGTTCACGGGCAGGGAGAGAGCAATGCCTCTAACATTCTTTTACCCAAAATACGAAGGGAAAAAGACGTCGCCTCCAGCTTATGTGAAAGAAGTGGTCAAGAGACAACAGGAACTAAACGAGCTCTGCAGGAGGAACACGGCGCAAGCACAAATGAGGCAGCGGAAGAAATACGATGAGAGGATACTTCAAGCGAAACCGTATGCAGTTGGCCAATATTCTGGGTGTTCCAGAACATCATACGGGAAGAAGAAACTACTTAAGAAATGACGTGGACCGTTCATGATAACGGAAGTACAACAGCGGGGACGGTTCTACCGCTTGAATACGGGACGAGCAGCGCATTATGAAAATCTGAAACCTCATGTCCCATCTCCGGAAGACTGGTGCGTACCGCAGAATAAGGAGGGACTAGAGTGCCTATTGGTAGAGCCAGCATGCAAAGTGAACAAAAAAGGCACCAGAGAAAAGAATGATGGCAACGAGGACGAGAGCATGGATGACAATGAGAAGATAGATGCAGACTCAGATGCTGAATCCCTTGCGGAAGAGGACTGGAATGATCCAGAGCAGAACGAGGTGCCAAAATTGACGGAACCAGACTTACCGATATCAGTAGGAAAAAGGAGTAGCAATTGGAAACGGACAGGCATGAGATATAACAGGTACGGGGATGACTTCCTGATTGACAAGATAAAGCCTGACGAGTAAAGCGAAGAGTTACTGAGTGTGGGCGAATTTGTAGCTGATGATGAATGGCAAATCATCAACGACAGCGAATAACACCCGCAAGAAGACTACTCCACACCAGAACAAGAAACAGATCTGGAGCAGAGCGAGATGGAAACGAGGGAAAACACAAACTTGAGGATACTGGATTGGATGCGCGATCTCAAGAGCGAAGGAGATGAAGAGCAAAGCATCCAGCAGGTCGACGTGTCAGCAACCGACTAACCGCTCGAGATACCGCCAGATAATTTAGACCCAGCATCATCGACGGGGACGCCGATAAATATTTTTGTCCGGGGCGTGGGGGTAGGACTTACCCACACCAAAAATTTGATGATAAAGAAACTCAGAGAAGTGAGAGAGACAAACGGGATGGAACTGGACGAGGAAGAGGCTGAGCCTGCCATAGGACGGCATTTCAAAACAAAATTTGATATACCCAATGAATATTCAGAGAACATCCTGATCACGGACAGCGACTTCATTTTGTCAGATAGGGCAAGCGCGATCTGTATAACGGCGGACATGAGCTTCAAATCGAGACTAGAGGCTCATTTCAAGAGAGAATATCAAGGCGAGATATAGACTGTCGGATCTGATACGAGCCCAAAAGAATGACAAAATGACAAGCAACCTCTGCAAATGGGTCCGGACGGGAGCCAAAGAGAAAGGGGAACTGGAAGAAGACAGCTACAAGATCTTGAGCCAATTCTACAAGGAGAGAAAAGTTTTACTCTATCACACAGCTGATGGGGTGGTAGCATGCAGGAGAAAGGATGAGGAGAAAATACTACACAAGCACAACCTCATCATACTACCACAGTTGTACCAGACTGAAATGTTATTCAGATCGCATGATCAAATGGGGCACCAGGGGATAGACAAGGTGCAACAGAGAATACTACACAGGTTTGATTGGCCGGGATTAAGGAAGGCTTGCGAGAGATGGGTGAACGCGTGTCTGGCATGCCTACAGGTGAAAGACCCAAGGAAGATGAAGTTCCCACTCATGTCCGTTGAGAGCTCGGAATTCAACGAGGTTGTGCAGATAGACCACCAGAAGATCTGCATGACAGAGTCGGGATACAACCAAATACTTGTCATAATAGACCACTTTACGAAGTTGGCAGAAGCAGTGCCCTGTCAAACAGCCTCAGCGGAGGAGACTTGTGACCACTTGATAACACACTGGATATCACGATATGGTTGTCCGATGACATTCCAGTCGGACAACGGGAAAACTTTCGTGGGTGACCTGACAAAAGGATTGATGAAGAGGTCACACATTGCTCAAGCGCACTCAACGACTTATCATCCTCAGACTAGCGGGTTAGTGGAGAGAAAGACCAGAACATTGGTGAACATGCTGAGGGTAGAGACCGGGGTTGGGAGGAATGGCTGCGCTTCCCCCATCAGTTTCACAAATTCCGGGTAAATATCCCTGCTTTTTGGTAACGAGGATCAATGAAAGAAACACGATAGACCCTGAGCACGTGATGTTGGCACTGACGAGGCTGAGAGACTTCAGGGTCGAAAGAGGAATAATTGAGGTCTCAATGCGATCTATGACCCAAACAGGGGCAAATTGAACCCAAGAAAATTTTACGCTATCCTACACGTGGTCTTTGCAGAAACGGAGATAACGGTACACCTACCCAAGAAGTACTACTTGAGTATCACCTGAGTTTCGAGCGGACGAGGAAATCTCAAGTTAGGTACAAAGGGCGTGCGAAGCAGGTAGATGGATTTTAACGCAATTGGCATGACAATTGAATTTTAAGGAGTCAACGGTGCTAAAACATGAAATGAATCTGCATGCTCTTAAAATTTCTAATTGATTTATATTAGCGAAATAGATGATGGGATAATGTTTTAAACACAGTAATTAGGGGGGTTTAGGTTAGGAATAGAGCATCTTGGTCTAAAAAATGGGTTTTGTTTTCATATTGATTTGTAAAATTGAACTGACACCCAAGCTACACTCACTCAACGAAGAGAAAGATATCTAGAGCAAGTACGCTATCAGCGGTCTCAGATGATTTTCTCAAGTCTAACTGGTACGGTATTCTCAAGTCTGACTGGTACGGTACTCTCAAGTTTAACTGGAACAGTACTCTCAAGTTGGTTAGTACGTGAGATCAAATTGAAGATAGTGACGATGGCAGATTGCTTCTGGAAGTCGATGCCAGCAGCGCTCAAGAGGCCCACACTTGACGAGCTGTATAAGCGCTTCAGGGACCTCGATTACGTCTTTGTCGATGAGAGGTTGGCGGTGATGCTGAATGCCATCCTACAGCTAGAAGCGCAGGGTGAATGTAGGGAGTGAGCGACGGAAGCAGTGTTGATGGTCGGCTACACCTCGGAAGGGATATCCAACCAGGAGCAAACTAGGTGGCTATCCTGGAATGTAGATAGAGGCGTGAGGGGATTCGACCTGGCAAGGAATCCCGGATTGAACAACACTACAGAATATGGTGCGGGAGAGTTCCCACTTCCTACCAGACCGCCGGTAGGATCCGCAGACCAATCCACGAGCAGGCCCCTGTCTGTTATACGGTCCCAGCAGACGGAGGAAGCATACCCGGACCTCAGCAACTTGAAGAGGGAACTAAAAACAGCACAGAGGGAAAGAGAAAAAGCGAATCTTGACCGGGGTGGTGCGAAACTCGAGACGGACCAGGCGAACCTGGAAGGAGATCAGGCGATCCTTGAGAGGGATCAGGCGAGGCGTGATATCAGCTTGATTAGGGCAGAGTACCAACAAAAGCAGAAGGTACGCGAAAACGAGGCGAACTGTGAGCAGCTGAAGTCAGAGATAGAGAAGATTCAGAGGCGACAACGAGAGTTTGCGAGGCAGAAAGAGAAGGGAACGAGGACCGCAGAACGAGGACCGCAGGAGGTAGATGAAGTTCCTAGGTCCAGTGGACGATTCAACTTGGACCGAGCGGCTCAAGAACACCTGAACGAGGGACTGGAAATGTGGATACCACCCGAGCCGGTGTCCTCGGTGCGCGGTTTAGTGGCGCAACCGATAAGGCCATTTAGGAGGTCACATTGCCCCTGCTAGTAGCCAAATCAGTGGGAGTTCATCGCGTTTTAAGCAGCTACAAGATAGGTTACAGTTGAGAAGCCGTGATGATTCGACACGACAAGAGCGACCTTCCACCTGGAGGGACCAACCAGTCTGGAGTGTCATAATCGCGAGCTCCAAGAAGAACACAGATGGTAGGTATCACAGGCACAACCGCATGGATTGGACCACGGCACAACAGGCGAGGAGGAATTGCTTCCATGATGCGTCTTGGGCTGAATATTACGCACAGCCGAGAATACCAGAAGATGCGGTTCACTTAATCATAGGGGATAGCCTGATATGAGTGTTGACCCGGATCCACTCGCATTGGCAGGTGGGAGTCTTGAGCTTTTCTGGAGCCGCCACATCTCAGATGTTGGCGTCATTATAGATGTTGGACATGCACATGGTAAGGATGTACACGGTCACTCTGATGGTGGGAACCAATGACGTGTCCTGAGGGGAATCAAGAAAGGTGATGAGACTGCACGAGAAAATGAGTTGCATTCTTGAGGAGCTGTGGATTTATCTGGATCCCGTGATTCTCACGATTTGCACTATTCCATACAACATGAGGAGCGACCAGCACGCAATGTAGATGAACGAGAAGGTGCGCAACATCAATGAGATAGTTAGAAAAAAACAACAGCGTGCTCCCCGTTAGACTATTGGACGTGGCAGACATGATGGACCGATCCTTCCTGGATGATGCATCATCGGATGGCATTCACTTTGACAGGCCCAAGGGCTTGGAGTGGCTGAATTGTGTCTTCCAGAGGCACATAAAAGCGCTAGAGTCGGACCTGCTGGAAACGGCCCTTTCACCTTTGGTCAACCCCCTATTTCCCCTTTCTTTGCCACTGGACCCCTATCCAGTCGCTCGGGAGCAAGAGTCGACTCGAGAGACAGCTCAAGGAGCAGCCGGACCCGACAAACGGGGTCCACACCGATGGAGGCCGAAGAGGCAGAGTCATCCACGCCCCAAAGTTCGGTGGTATACTCGGTGGTGGTGGTGGAAAACAAAAGAGTGGAGAGGTCGGCTGATACGAGCCGGGCGCGATATCTAGAGAGGATAAAAGAACTGGATCTGGAGGACCTGGAGTGCAGGCAGGAATTGGCAAAGGTCCTGGGACTTAAGGATGTGTCGCACGAGGACTTGAGTCGGCACCATTGTGTGGATTGGTTAAAGGCCCACGAAGCGCACTTCTCAAGAGCGAGGATGATGTAGACGGCAGATCTGACTGGGATTCTGCTGAAATCGATAATGGGACCGATCAACTATAGGCCGCTCAAGCTGTTGGGGAGTCCAGGGCTCATAGTGGAGCCCTCCAAACATAGAACAAGCATAGCCAGAATCAGGGTGGCAACTCCTGCGCAGTTGAGAGTGGTGGACAAGCTGCTGGAGCCAAAAGACATGGGGCTCCCAGATGCCGCCTACAGGGGCTCAAAATTAGTAGATTACCCAAGGTATGGAAAACCCTGTGGAAAGCCACGGTTGGCCAAGATATTGGCAGTGTGTGATCGATCGGATCCATGAGCCGCAAGGGTAATCATCGTGGCAGGCTCAGATTTCGAGGGGACGTCTCCGAAGCTGTTTTGGCCTGAAACTCTAGTGTATTTGCTACCCGGTGCGGAGTTGAAACAAATGCTGACTATAGTGGTGGCGATTAAAACAGAAATGCATTGCGAGCCTGAGCTGCTGCTATTTGCAGGAATGAATGACCACTTGCATGCGGCGGGACTTCTGGAGCATCTGAAAGGTGACGCACCAACGCCCAAGAAGATCTGGGAAGCGATCCAGGCATTTTTTGCTGCGATGAATGAGGTGCAAGAAAATGTGACTTCTTGAATCGGATCCAAGACAAAGGTGGCGTTCACAACGTCCCCAGGGTACGCGAGCATGCCGCTTGCTTTGCAGTTTGTATACGCTATCTTGATCCTCATAGCGGAAGGGAACTCGTGGCGGTTGTTGATGGCAGCCCCCAATCGTGGACTGGAGCCGACAAAATTGAGACTTCATAAGTCGGAGTTGGCAGCGGCATAGGCGGACGTGTCTCATGCCTTGAGGGGGTTCTACGAGTTAGCAGACATTCTCATTGTATTGGACGAGGTCCTCTTGCTCGAGATTTCGAATCTCGCTCGACAGTTAAAGCTGAATCCGGAGATAAGGGATAATCACCCGATTATAAGCCACCTGACAGCCAGCCTATGGTTACGACGTATGGACTTGACGATCACGAGCTCCACCAGCAAAGCGAGGGGACCGAGCAATGAAAGAAAGAACGTGGCTGCGGTCGAAAAACAATTGGAATCGATGGGGTACCGTCTGACGCAGGAAAGAGGCAGGTGGCCGTTCCTGACCCCAAGGCTTGAGAACGCCACGGCTAAGGCGCAAAAGAATGCTCCACCACTCATCAAGCAGGTATGGGAATTTCTTTAGAGGGCTGGAAGTGGCAGAGACCACGAAGATGACGGTTGGGAGATTCGTCACAGCGGCAAACGAAGTCACCATTGGAGAATTCTGGAGGGAGCATGCGAAGGAAAGGCTGAGGACGAGGAAGAATCACGAGTTCTTGAGATTCTTGAGTCCTTGTTGGGAGAAAGGGCACATGTTCAAGGTGTTCTATGCGAAGAATACCATATTTGAGGCGTTTGTGCAAGAGCTGCTGAACATGCCCATAAACCTCTTGCTGGCTCTGTACTTGGTTTATCCCAGGTATTTGTTCAAAATGGGTCCGGCGTACATATTCAGTAGAGGTGTGGAGACACTTCGAATTGATGGGAACCTGACACTAGTACTCTTAACTCACAGGGAACTGGTGGCGTTTCATCGGTTGATGAAATATGGGGAACCCCTATCGATGGGGAAAACTCACCCAATCATAGAAATCTACTCGTACAAGTGCACCGCCGGACTGAAGACGTTGCTGGTGGAGTATTTTTTGATGCAAAATCGATACCTGACTGGCGAAAAGAGGAACCCCAAGACGAGAGAAGAATGGAAGGAGGCGAATGGTGACATCCCACTTTTGACTGACCTGTGTTTGGCCATGAGATCTGATCCGTTGGGAGTGATCAGGGGGCTTGGAGAGGTCGTAACCTGCATCTATGGGCCGGCGATGACGTATGCCTTTCCGGATCCGCTCGTGGAGACATACCGCAACTCAGTGGTGCACGTGAGTCTGAGAAGTGTACTAGACTGAATGGCGTTGAACTGGTGCAGACAAGAGGAGCTGAGGGCACGAATGAGCGACATGGTGCTCTTCGGGAAGGTCAAAGATCCCGAGTTAGTGATGTCCAATTTAGGGGGGGAATGCAGAATGGGGGGGAACGTGAAGTTCCCAATGAACTTACCCCAAGTTCTGGAATTTGAATCCTTTGACGGCAGACAAACGAGAGATCTTGGGAGCTACGGCGTGGAAAGGGAGTTTCGAGCTGGTAAAGAGGGAGTTAGAAATGATACTAGAGAGAGAAATTTTGCCCTCCACCGTCCCCGAGTTCCCGATGGTCAGGAGGATGACCTTGGGGATGAATAGCCCACTGGTGGTCCCATCCCTATACGCAAGAGCAGCGAAGGAGAAGCAGCAGAAGGAGTTAGCCGATAGTTGGGATCCCTTGTTTATTGGATACTCAGCAGCAGTTTTTTTCCACACGTGTGATATCAAGATAAACTCATGGACGACGCAAGCAAAGAAGATGAGAGGTTCAATGCCTCGAAAGTTCGAGGTTCGGGATATCTTGAGAAAGCTCGATCAAGCGGATCTGGAGAACAAGCTGCCGGTTTGGGACGATGGGAGCATGATCAGGGAAGGGGGACATATCGCTCTAAAAGACGAGATGAAGTTCTCCACGAGGAAGTACCGGGCTCCCTACGAACTGGAGCAACCAGAGATGAAACAAGACGAGAGAGAGCTGGATGCAGCGGGCCCCTTGTACGTAGCCCTCAGCGAATATGAAAAACCGGACCCGGCAACCCCCTCACCGTTGTCAAAAGGCACCCCTGGAGATAGAAGAAGCAACCCCGTTGAGGATAGGTTCAAAGACGCACTCGAGAGAGAACGAGCTGAGTCAAAGGAAGGAGAGAGTAAGGATGAGACTCTCAGTGAAGCGGGGGAAACACACCAGACCAGGCTCCAGTTGAAAGGGACTTTACAACGCATGAGTTATTGCAGGACTTGAGCAGGGACGATTGACGATTTGGCAAACACGGCCACGCCACCCCTGGGATCCCCTCGAAAAGACCTGGAACTACCCTTGAACCAGGGAAACCTCCAATATGGAAATTAAACTCTTTAGTGCCAAAGAAAGTAAGAAGAATGCCCTCGACGGCAATAAATGGATGTTCCTGAATACTCTCGACGAAAAGGCGTGGCGAGAAATCTTGAGTGAGTTTAACCAGGAAGCGGAAACCGAAGCTAGACTGGAGAGTTTCAAAGAGGAGTTATGGGACACGGTGGTGAAGTTCGGGGAACCAGTTTTGATGGGCACCGGACTGGACGAAAAGGCGAGAAAGGATATGTTGAGCAAGATGATCAAGCTGAGGGAAACAGAGCAGAAGACCAAAGATGATGAATGTAAAGACAGCAGTACTCTGAAACAAAAAAACTGACGATAAAATGATTAAGGTTGAAAGGGAGGATAAGGTTAAGACTAGTAATATGATTAAAGATATTAATATCCTTAAGTCTCGAGAAGGGGTAGGCAAGAGTCGGAAGGGCTGGACCGGGACAAAGAGGTCGAATCAGTGATGGTAGTGGTGATGCCCCCAAGCAAAGGTGTGAGGTCTCGAAAGAGGAAAAGGGAGGTAGAAGAGTTGAATAGCCCCTCGGCGGATGCGGTCTCCGAGAAGAATCTGAGGGAGACGGCTCCCATGATTCTAGCGCGGTGGAAGACAACGGCCTACAAGGGCAGCTCCGAACCAAGGAGGCTGGCCGAGGTGGTGAAAGAGATGGAGGTCTCGACGAGTCTGGCAACGGAAGAAGACTTCAGACCTCAGAAGGTGAGAACGAAAAGGGGTTCGACGAATGTGTTTCTTGAGGTGGATAATGTCAGTGATGACCAACAGTACCGTCCAAGTGTGTCATCAGAAGGCCACGGGAGGCAAAACTATGGAGAGGAGAGTCTCCGCGGTCATTCTGAACGTGTACCAGAGTACGGGGAACGAAAAGGAAGATGACTCCAGGCAATCTCTAGAGAATCATGGGAAACTTGACGAAATACGAAGGTTCTACATCAAGAAATTCGAAGAGGGACATGACGTGCATCGTAACTTGGCCTCGGCTGAAGATTACTCGAAACCCAACAAACGGGGAGAATACCAATATGTATCTGGAGTAATGGGAAAAGCGTACAACCCTTTCTTGGATTCAGAGGCAGGGGGCGCTCACAGGAATCACGAAGTGACGGAGCTGTTAAAATTTTGGACAGAGAAGATAATCGAGATTGATTCAGTGGAACGAGAAAAACCGAGCCTAGGCCTGATACTTGTGAGGATGCCAAAGGTGGTTAGCGTACCGCGCTCGAACAAGAGAGTAGAATTGAAAATGGGGAATGGGAATGGCATGCTGATTACGAATTTAGGAACGGTTTGGAAGTTGCTGAGACCGTCCTGGTGCCCACATCCTCACGCAAGCTTGATTGAAGAGGTCACGGACCGAGTGAGGCTGGCACCGACGAAGGATGAAGACTTGGGAACTCTGAATATAATACACAAGCTGATCCTGCCTCAGAGTAAAGAGTCGGGTGAGGCAACGAGTAAGCTGGGATCAGTAAAGAAGTTGGAACCCGGTAGTTGTCTTGACCTGACGTGTGGAGGCTGACAGCACACTTGTGATGGACGATCATGTGTCAGAGTGTAACCCTTCCAGAGAGAAGACCTAGTCGCTTGGTTTGGCGACGTAACAGAAAGAGAGAAAAGTGAAGTGCAGATAGTGGCTGAGTGTTACACGAACACTATTGTGAATATAGCAACGGCGTTGGGGTTCTTCTCGAGGATGTGCAGCTTACAGTCTCTGGAGATGCTGGAGTCTGAGCACCATTTGGTGACAACACTGAGCGTGGAATCATGGCCTGGAGTATTGCAAATAACTCAGAAGCACATCAGAGGGTGGAAGCTTGGGCTTGAGGCGAAAATGGGATTTCCCGTGAGCGAGGCCTATAGTCTGCCAGTAAATGCGAAGTCCTTGGTGGGATCAGTCATGGCCAACCTATGTGGAAGCCACTGTCCCTTACACATGGCGATGGTAGAGGTAACCAGCCAGAGGACACTAATAGACAAAGCCTTCTCGGTACCCAATTGCGTACGACTGGCTAGAAGGTCGCACCATTTACACAGACTGTTGAGGAAGATCCTGGGAATTGTACCAAGGGAACAAAGAGATGACTTGAGTGAAATCTGGGGAGAAGAACTCTTGAGTTTGGAAGGTGAAAACACGAGTGACTTTGAGAGGCAGAACAGAAATGAGAAGCCCATGAGCAGTGCCCCAGCCCAGGAGGAATATGATATGACACATGAGAAGATGATGGAATTGGAACCTCTACTGGAAGCTTCGCGAGAACGCAACCTCCGGAGCATCGATATCACGCATGGGGAATGCCCATGCCATTGTCTGGCCAATACGGTGTGGTACCCGGAACACTCAAACCTCTGCTTAGTATGGGACGTGGAAGAAATTCGGTCGATCGGCTAACCCGATCATCGACAGAAGGTGACTCTCATGGTGGTGAGTACTATGTTGGCGTTATGATAGATCAAAGAGAACGTGACGAAATATCGGAAGTTGAAGACACCGACAGCAGAGTCGATACACGCTATCGACTCTAGCAGTATACTTGAGTTGTTTGAGACTGCATGCAAAGTGTTCGCTATACCGATGGAGGTCAGGCACGTATGGAGCCGCATAAGATTCTTCGGTGGTTTCGAGTGACATTGACATCTTGGTTATATGCGGTGACGAAGGATCATATGAAGAAACATCAGAAAAAATATCGGCAGTTCCTGGCGGAGATAGGACCGGAAGCCTTCATGAGACCTCTGCTGACCCACCGAAATGCGATTACGACGTGTTGGAAGAGAGTTGGTAGGGTGTCTAGAGATAATATCAAGGCGATAGAATAAATATTGGAATAGGACTTAGCAAAGAACGTGAGCCTGAGTCTTTACAACTCCTTTTGCCTGAACAGGGAATCGAAAGTGAAGGGTTTGCCAAACCAGGCAGATAGGTTGCAAGACCAGAGGGAGTGATGCGATCCTACAAACAACTAAAAGCGTGGGAAGAGATCGTGGTCAGCTCCAATGATGAGGAAGCGCTGCTAAGGCAGATTACGGTGTCAAACGCATCAGGGCCTAGCACCTCAAAGGCAAGGAACACCAAAATGAGCCGGGAGCTCAGTGAGGGATTCTTGAGTCTTGAGAGGGAAGCAAAGGGGCTCGAGTGTGAACTCGGATGAAATCTGAGGTCACGAAAAAGAAATTTTAACGAAACGAAATATTGTTATTAATATGCTATATCTTTTATATAAATCAAAATGCTGAATGACAATTTTCTGATTGGATAAGACCAAAGAAAATTTAATCATTAGCTTGCAAAGCGGAAATTTAAGGTGCAGGTGTATGCAGATTTTGATTGCTGTTTAGCGATAGTGTGACAATTTTGCATGGTTGTGAATTTTGGGGCGCAGATAAAATTAAATCTGCTGCAAAACTCTGTAAATGACCACTGGCACTGTATCTTGAGCAACACTTAACATTCTGGGGATTCACTGGCAGACGGCAACACGCAATGAGGACATCGATCTTGAGTCCGGGGAGTATGTGCCAGTCGTTCATATTCGGAAGTTTGATCTTGAACAACGCGAGAAACATGATTTTGGGATAAAACGGAGTTTTTCAAAAATTCGAATTGGGCAGGTCATGATCAATTTTCTCGCGGCAACTGAAAATCTCAGAAATGTAAGATCAGAACAACCGAATTACAACCGCGGGAAAATGATCGAAAAAACGGTGGAAAATTGCTATTCGCAATTTCCAGATATAATACCATACTAGAAGAGAGCTGTCCTATCCTGAAATAGGAGGCAGAACGACTGCGAACCAAGAAGATACAAATTGGAAGTGGACCAGAGTGAACTTCGGTGGAAAGGTGGACAGTACAAGTCTCCCAATGGTCCAAACCCAAAACTCGATTCTCAAGTCAAAACTCATTGATTCAAATTTTCTCAAACTTTATTAAATTCCATTTATGCTAGAGCCGCTAGTTAATTTAGTTACTCTAATTCTCGAGTGCGCTGGTATGTGAGTACCCAATTTAGTTTTCTTGAGTGTGTGTTTTATAATTGTTATGTTGAGGTAGGGAGAGTTTTAGGTTGATCCATCTGAAATGGATCAAAGTTCCACTGTCTAATAAAAAGCAACTAAAACGGAATGTTCCGACCCTGTTTTTAGCGGCGTTCGCGTGTTTTGAGACCTAAGAATGGTAACGTTCTTTTTTTATAGAGTGGGGAGTATTTTGGTAGTGGCCTTTAAGCTGTAACGAGGGTTTTAGTCTCATGTCGCAAGTGAACCGAATTTGCTCCGACCGTTCGAGGTAGAAAAAATACAAGAGATAGTCTCCCTGACTCTTGAGCCAATGTTTATAGGGCCTATTTTTCTTTAACCTCAAATTTGACTTAAGTAGGCGACTGTTACACTTACATTCCAAATTATTAGCTCAGAAGATAGACGCAGAAATGCTAGCGTCTCGCAAGCATCTGAGAAATCTTGTAAAACATGCAAAAAGCCGATCACCAACAAAATTCAAATCTTTAATTGCCTTGCCTGTGGCGATGTTATGCACATGACAAAAACATGCACTGGAATATCTGAAACTGCCATCCTTGGAATTTCGGAGATCAGTCAGAACGTCATCCTGCTCTCTAACTGTTGTGTTGGAAACAATAGGAAAGAGCCGATGATCAACGATTTGATGCAAACCCGTCCATCCATTGCCTAAACAAAACTAATTGAAATCGCCGAACAATTCTCAACATTAAAACAAGAGATAGATTCACTTAAGCAAAAGATAGATGAAACAAACAAAAAACCACAAAACAGAAATGAGCCAAAGCAACGTGCCTTATACAAACCAGAATCAAGCTATAACGGAATCCGGGTAAAAGGACTGCTTGAATTGGACTAAAAAAATTCCAGAGATAGACACGAACACGACTTGGAAGAGGTGAATAAACTGCTTGTGTTCTTAACAGTTGAAGCAAAAATCACAGATTTAAAACGTTTAGGAAAATACGAAGAAGGAAAAAGGCCACGCACAGCAGTCGTAAATGTATCAAATGAATGGCAAAAACGACTGATACTAATGTCCCTGGCAAAATTGAAAAACTACGATAAAACTCTTTTGTGTCAAAAGAGCTCAGCCCAAGTGAATTTCTGATTGAGAACAAACTTCTTATGAAAAGACGAACAATGATAGAAATTGGCGTATCAGCTAAGAACCTAAGGCACCCAAGGGACCTTATCCTTTACCAAAATGACGAAGAAAGTGGAAATTGTAAAAAAGTGGAAGAAAGCAATTGACTACCTACTGCTAAGTATTTAAAAAAAATTTCTGTCTAAATGTCAGAAGTATTTTAGACATCAGCCGCAGAACAACTCTATCAAATGCCATTTTACAAACAGACTACGATATATTATGAACAATTATTCGACTCCAAAAAAAGCAGCTTGATTTTTTATTTACAAACAACGCTGGAGTGATACTCAACTGGCATACGGACCAAACAGCAACAAACGCATACAGCATTGACAAAGTTTTATGCTCAGATCATTATGCTTACTCTGCAACAATTGACATGGAAGCCAGTATCAAAGAAATAAACAAAGGTGAAAGTCTGGCATTTAACCGAGCCGATTGGACGTCAAAAAATCAAAAAAAGGACAAACTTTTCATACCGTAGTGTTAAAGTAAAGTAAATGAGCTCCTGTGTCAGTGGTATGCATGGTTATGGGACAAAATAAAGATTAATGTACTCAAGGTTACATCACACAGATCATCTCTTCCCCGTGGGTGACACCAAGTACGTCTCACATGCTAAAAAGAGTACAAACCTTAAAACGGCGTTTTGATCGGCAAATCAAACCGACTTTAAACAAACCTACTTTATGCCTTCTCCTAAAACACAAAAATTGGAAAAAAAATCTTCAAAAAGCATTGACTAAAGATTAAGCAATTTATGAAGAAAGAGTAACAAGCAGTAGACGATTGAGTGACTTACAAAAATACTTGAACAAAATAAATATCTCCACGCAAAATCCCCAAAAAAAGTTTTATAAGGAAAAATCCACTAGAGATGACAACCCAAAAAGCTATATTTTTTTAACGAATTCTTCATCAGTGTATATTAAAAGGAATCAAATCCTAACCCTCTCGCACGAAATACAAACAGTTCTCCTACAGAATCAATTTGTACACAAATACACATTGAAGAAACCAAAATCGAATTCGTTCTCAAAAATCTATTAACAAATAAAGCATCAGGTTTTTATGGTATAGGTAATATAATCCGAAAAAATCTTTCTGTCAAATTTGCTCTATCTTCACTTCCGCACATTCATTAGCAAGCGGCTCTTCCCGACCTACTGGAAAACAAGTCAAGTGGCCCCAATTTTTAAAGAAAAGAACAAGGCGTCAGTTGAGTGCTACCGCCCAATTAGCCTTTTATGCTCCGCCCCGAAAGTCTTCGAAAAAATAGTCTTTGATAAAATATAACCCAAAGTTTAACCTTTCATGGAAAACGCAAAATAAGGCTTCTGGCAAAAAAGGTCAGCAGTACTACAAATGGTACAATTTTCGAGCAAAGTATATGAACTCTACGATGACAAAAACGTTCAAACGCTATCAGTTCTTTATCTAGATTTTTCTAAAGCCTTTGATAAAGTTCCTCATAGTATCCTAATCGCTAAACTACGAAACATAAGTCTAGGCATTCAAATACAATACATAATACAAGACTATCTAACAGATATATTGCAATATGTAAAAATCAATAAAAGTTCATCAACTCTGAAAGAAGTAAGTAGCGGTGTACCACAGGGCTCAATTCTTGGCCCTCTACTTTTTCTCATATTCATTAATGACATTCCCAAATGCATTGAGAAATCCCATTGCTTTGGCTATTGTGACGATATGAAGATCTTTTCTACTGAAGAAATTTATCTGCAAAAAGACACGACAAATGTTGAAAAATGGTGCGAAGAAAATAAAATGCCGCTGAACGAAAATAAATGTAATCTGTTCAACCTCAAAGGGAAAATGGAGGTTACACTATTTAATACAAATGTTGATACCGCAAAGACCCAAAAAGACATAGGTATTTTAATGTGTGACAACCTTTGGTGGTCAGTAAATGCTGAAAATCGCATATCAAAAGCAATGGGAGCTTATTACAAAGTCAAACGGAATATATCGAAAAAAGCATCATGAAAGTTAAAATTAAACTCATACTGTAGATACATTGTACCAATCATAAGCTATGCATCGCAAACATGGTTTCCGAACAAAACAGAATTAAGACAACTAGAAAGAGTACAAAAACGAGCGACTTCTTGGATTACAAATAACTTCAAAATGAGTTATACTGAAAGACTGAAATTTTTAATTCTCCTTCCACTATCAATGTACTTTGAATTACACGACATATTGTATTTAGTTTCACTACTAAAAAATAAACAAGACATTGATTTGAATACAATCATTCATAAAAACGAATCACGAACGAGACAAGCAACACGTGGTGAGATTACTGTTCATGCAACAAGACTGAAAAAGTCAAATGAAAATTTTATGTACGCTATACAACTATTTTAGCCAAATTGTGGATTCGAAAATCAAGATTATGACAGCCCGAAAATATCTCTTACAAATACGTATTAGAAATTCTTCAACAGAAATTTTGCAGAAAACAACTTGTGTATGCGGAGAATTCTTTGCTGGTGTGGAAACTGCAACCCACCGGGAAAATTACGAACTTATAAACGAGGGTTCAAAACCCATGGAGAAATCCTAAAGTCTACCCTACTACTACTACTTCTACTATTATTATATGCAAATTTTGTGCTTTTGTAGTTTTTTAAGCTTCCAAATTTTTTGTCGCTTTCGCGCTTGGTTTGCGAAGATGCAGTTTTGTCTCCATTGATTCATATTTTTTGGAATAGTTTTTGATCACTTCGGTTCTTTTTTTGATTTGGGATAAACTGCCACGCTTTATCTGGTGTTTCACCCAACAATGCGTTTTACGAATAATTTATTTTTTTTTGTAATTTTTCTTATATTTTTAAAGCAATTGCGGGCCAAGTTCTTGAAATCTTTGAAGCCCTGAGCTTGTCCGATCACATTCGTTTTTGAAAAGTAATGGTTTTTAGGCTAATTTTCTGGCTGCTAATGGTTTTTCTTTCAGTGTTCATCACTCTTCAGTAATAATAGTTCTATCAGTTTTCAATGAATTTTTAGTGGAACTATCATCTCTGCACATCATTTTAAACATTATGTTTTCAGATATGGCGACTGAAGATGTTCGCGCTGAGTCTGAAAATGCACTCATTTTCAAGGCATCCAAGGCAATCGTTGACACATCGGCGTTGATAAAGGCGCCACTCGATGAAATTTGCAAGTTTTCCGAGACTCTGTACACAGTAGAAGATGTCTTGAAAGAGCTACGCGATAAGAAAACGAAACATAAATTGGCCTTTGTTCCAAATTATCTAAAAGTTTTGACTCCATCTGAAAATAGCTACAATTTCGTATGTGAATTTTCGCGAAAAGCGGGATGTTATCAAGCACTTTCAGTCGCCGATCTCAGGGTCATGGCTCTAACTCATCAGCTCTATGTAGAAACTTGTGGATCCGAGGGTTTGAAATCGGAGCCCACGAGTCGAGTTCTTGTATCAGAGAAGAAAAAACCGGATATGAGCAGCGACTCAGCGGAGATAATTAAGCATAAGGATGATGCGAAAATTCCAGGTTTCTATGTACCGGGAAAGGTTGCTGAAAAGGAAGATGTTTCTGAAATCTCTGCGACAATAATGGCAGAGAATGATAACTCTGAGGAGCAAAATTCCGATGAATCAGAAGAGGATGACGATTCCGGTTGGATTACAAAAGATAACTTACGTGATGCACAGAGGAAAATGGAGAGATTGCATTGCAAAGAAGAGGAAACCAATGGTCGAGACGAAGTTGCGTGTGTGACACTCGACTACACAATGCAGCGCGTTCTTCAGCAGATTGGAATCACGATCATGTCTGTTGACGGAGTAAAGTTGTCAAAATTGAAATCTTATGTCTTAAGATGTTATGCTTGTATGGCAAAGACTCCCAATGTTTCTAAGGTGTTTTGCCCTGAATGTGGTTTGAAGACACTTAAGCGTCTCTTCTACAGCATTGATGATAATGGAGAAATCATTTACCACTTTTCGAAAAATTACGTGCATAGTACCAGAGGATTGAAGTACCACGTTCCGAGACCTCAGGGAGGAAAGCATGGACAAAACCCCTGGGTCGCGGAAGATCAGAGGTTCCCCTTGAACCAGGCTCCAAAGAAAAATAGAACTAAGAATATGCCACTGGACCCAGATTATATTGCTACTACTGGTCCATTCACGACTAGAGATACTCATAGCAGGTATTTCAATGTTCGTCTAGGGTCTCAACAGACATTCAAATGGATGCAGAAAAATCCTAACGAAAACAAAGGCGCACAAAGTAAAAGACGATAAAAATACTTGTTTTCTGAAATTGAATTCTTCGGGCATTTGTTTTTTGATATCAAAATTGGAAGCAAATCTCTCATTATACTTCATTCAAAAGCTGTTTTGGCTTTTTGTTATGTTGAAGTGTTTTCAGAAGGTAAATGAATGAAAGCTCCCGATCTGGAGTCCCAAGAGCAAACTATTCAGCAGTCCGAAGAACCATGTCATCACCTCATTCTCAAACTTCCGGTAAGTCAACATTGAACGTCACTCGCAATAGCCAAACACAGCCAGAAGATATGTCAGGACCTAGCAGTAGTTCTAACCAGTACACAGTTACCTCTCAATCTAGAGCAATTCGGCCTGAGATGTCAAGTGCGGTGTTAAGTTTAAATGCTGCAGAGTCATTTGTGCAATCGAAAGATGACGGGTGTCATTGGTTCCTTGTAAGTGGCGCTCAAGAATACACCTCCGCTCAGCTAGTGTCCAGGAGAAGTAAACATACCATGGTGAAATACAAAAATGCTCTTTATGTGTTCGGTGGGGATGACGGACGAAGGATGTTGAACGATCTGGTAAAGTAAGTTAGTTTAGATCTGATGATGATAAATCAAGTTAGGATCAGTTATGCGATGCATATTAAATCATTTTTGATGCAAAGAGAACAACCTTTTCATCATCGATCTTAAGCGGTAAAGTACAACTTTCTAAGAACCATAAATTTGCGCCAGAACCATAATCATGTTTATAGCGTTTTAGGTATGACATCGAAGCTGATCAATGGCTTCCATTGCGTGTGCAGGGCGCGAACCCGTCCCCGAGATATCACCATTCGGCAGTGGTCTACAAGCACAGCATGTTTGTGTTCGGAGGCTATTCGGGTGGTGCGGGAAACTCTACTACGAACACAGGAGGTGGTCCGTCCAGTTTTGATCTGCAGCAGAACTCGACGAATCTCCACAATCGGAATGATTTACACGAGTATAGGTTTATTGACCAATCCTGGCACGCGTGGATTTTCGAAGGTACGAAGATTCAAAGGTCATTTCATGACTAACAACTCCCAGTCATGCTGATGTATATTGAATTGAATTTGTTGATATGGTTTCAGGTGGTGCTCCTACCCCTCGGTCGGCACATTGCTCTTTCGTCTACAAGAAGAAACTGTGGATATTTGGAGGTTATGGAAGCAATCGCATGGTCAGAAAAATTAGATATTAGACACTTCACCTTTGCCAGTTAAATTGTCGGTGACGTGAAAGGCCTTTAGAACCAGCAAAAAATTCCATTTTTTTCAAAAAAAATTCCATTTTTTTCAAAAAAAAATTACGCGTCCACGAAATTAAAATTATGTAACCGATTCGACCCCATCGCCAACCAAAGGGTCCCCGCTTTGGTGTTATTTTTTGACATCCATTTTGGCCGACCAACCCTAAATTTTTTGTAAAGGCACCTTTGGCGCCAATATATACTCATTTTGAAGGGGAGCGCGCCAAAATTTTCCATAAGTACCCAAAAGCGGCATTTTTAACTTTTTTTCAAAAATTTGCCTGCGGCGCAAAATTCTTCGTCGAAATAGGGTGTTTATAGTGTTCTGGGAGCGCTCGGAAAATCGATTTTGTCAACCTAAAAAAAAGTCGACAAAAATTTATCCACCCCCCTTCTCGAGAAAATCTTAGATCCGCCCCTGATTTTAACCAATAGTCACTCGTTTAGCCACATGACCAGAGACGTCTGCAGAACTTGAATGACATGTGGAATGTATCTTTGGAGACGACAGGGTACCCTAAGAAGTGGCAGTGTGTGGAGCAGAGTGGCATCATCCCCCCTCCCTGCTGCAACTTCTCAGTCACCCTAGTCGACAACAGACTCTTCCTCTTCTCGGGAGTGTCGGGCAAGGAGATGACAAACCATATTTTCACCTTCAATCTCGATACATACAGCTGGACTAGGATATCGCCCGAACATATACTGCATGGATCTGCGGCACCACCCCAGAAAAGGTACAATTAAGTAATAGTATCATAAGGTCATAAGGCAGAAAATGTTTGAAAATAGCTTACAAATGAAAAGAGCAGGATGAAATAAAACATAGTTAGTAGCAGTGTCATCCCATCGCCTTAAACAAAAGTTAAACCAACAATCGTTTTGTTATATTTCAATTTTTTTTGTATCGGTACCGGTCAGTTGATGTTCGCGAAAATCGCTTTCATTTCCTTTAAAAAACAAATGAATCGATTTATTTAGAAACACAAAAATATCAGAGCTTAAATATAATTTACGACGCAGGATTCACTTCCCATTTAGGAGGCGTTTTAGCTCACTTCACTGACGCTTAGTTTCTCCTCAATTTTCTGAAATAGCAGTGAAAATTACACATAATATTGTACAACTGAATCGAATTGGAAATGAATCTTAGTTTTTACAATACATTAGCAAGGAACTGGATTTTAGCAAATATTGAAATACACCATGCAGCTCTTCTTATGAATTTTGTTAAATGGTTAAGCTGAGGAGTAACGGCTCTGTAGCATAGTGGTTAATGCGCCTGTCTTGTAAACAGGAGATCGTTGGTTCGAATCCGACCAGAGCCTTTTAGTGGGATCACAAACGTCTTAAGTTTCTGTGGTGGATTCTTTCCAGTCATCTATCTGAAGTTTCATTTAATTTTTGTGCGCTGAAAAGATTTAAGAACAAATGAACCAGTGTTAACTACCATGTAAATATAAAACCATTTTTCAGAACATGTCGGATTCCTATTCCGCAGTTAAACATCAAGATAGTAGCGTAGTTGAAAGAAAAAAACTAAAAACATTTGCACATGGCTTGGTGCTTGGTAGCCGCTAATTAGGCTCTTTTCCACTTCCCCACCTTTCAAATTTTATTATTTGAAAGATGGGGAAATTTGAAAAATGGGGAAATTTGAAAAATGGGGTTGGTAGTTGTCTTACGTGTAATTACGGCTAAATGCGTGATGTTACGATGCGAAGTATAAAGAACAAATCTGTTCATATTTGTCAGTTTTTTCACTATACCAAATTTCTTTGCATTATGACAACGTTAAATAAGCTTTTCAAAATTGAATTTGAAAGGGGGAACTGGAAAAGAGCAGCTAATTAAACCACAGGCAGACTGTCAGGGTTGAAATGAAAACGATGTGAATTACGAATAACGAGATTGAATCAAAAGTGAATTTTCATGTCAGATTTTCCATTGAAATATTAAAAGCACCTGTTGATTAAATTTTTACACTTGCGAAGCAAAGTGTATTACTACGAACTTTCTTTTTTTTCCAACCTAAGTCGCAAATATTGGCGCCACTTTTTGGGCACCTTAACAACCTTTGATAGCATGTGCTTTGAAATTCAATTAGTAATAAGTTAACACAGTTGATGCATTTCCCATTAGTCAAATGAACCGAAAAAAGCTATTTGCTTAAAAATATCAGTACAATAAAAAAACTCGATTTCAGAAATTTTCAAACTCGATATATCTCGCAATATTTTTGAAATGCATAATTTATACATAGTTTGCCTTTATGCTTTCCAATTTATTACATGCAAAATTGTGTCTTTTTGTTCCGACTGAAACGAAAATAACGGAATATTTGTGCTCTGGGTGGTTTTTTTTCAGACGAGTTTCGACTTTTACAATAGCCATTTTTGACAGAATTTTTTTTATCATTCAAAAGATATTGTTGTCCTGAGCTTAAATTTAAAAAGACATTTCACTTGTGATCTTTTTTCGTCATGTTATGGGGGTTTAAAGATGACAAAAATTAACGCGCGATATATTTCGCGCTATTAACGCGTAAGCGGGTTTTTAATCCGTCTTAGAAATCGTTCCAAGTTGGTTGAAGCAAGCTTATTTGCCAAAATTGATTTGTTACTAAGAGTGAAATTTGTCACTTTGTACCTTTTATGGCATGGGGGGGGGGGTCGATTTTACCAAAAAATCTCAATTTTTTTTTTATATGTTCGTTTTTTTGAAAAATCCGTCAATTTTTATAAAGGGAACGCCACTCAGACCTTAAAATGCAGTCAGAACATTCAGGGCTTTGCCCTGATACGAGCAGCCTTGTTGTAGTGGGTGCCACTTTACTGAATCGATTTGGCAATTATTATATGTCGCTGCGTTATTGGTGGCTAGTTTTTGGGGATTTTACGCATCGATGCCCATTTCTACTTTTTCTTATTCCACTCGATAGAGCTGCTTTTTGGTCGTGATCGTGGTCTCGCAATTGTTTGCGAAGCGCAGCTTCGCATCTATGTCTCATTATGTTAGTTTGATAGAAAAACAAGTGTCCATCATAAATGATTCTTTAAGTTTAAAGAGCTTCAAGGTGATATTTTTTTCTCTTTGAAACAATATTTTTTGTTGGTTTTACAACTGTTATTTGGCTATGTTTTCCTCTTGTAGTCTTGGTAGAAATTCATGAAAACCTGTTTGAAAATGAATTTTAGGTACGGACATACGATGGTCGAGTACCATGGACGTCTGTACGTGTTTGGCGGATCAGTAGCCTCGGCACACGACAACCTGGCATCTGACCTCCTCTGCTTTGACCTCGACCACAAATCGTGGGAAAAGGTCATCCCACGCTCAACGTCCCAGCCAATCACAGGCCGCTTGTTCCACACAGCTGTTGTGTACCAGGATAAAATGTACATTTTTGGAGGAACCGTGGATTTTGATAAACGGTCGAACGAACTCTTTGCGTTCAAGTTCCCAACATTCCCGAAATGTACTCTAACTGAAGATCTGCTGAGACTTCTGACTGATACACGATTACTGAGGTTGGCAGATGTTTGTTTTACTTTCCCGGATGGTGCCAAGCTTCAAGCACATGCTGTCATTGTAGCGGCTAGATGTGCTCCTCTGAAAGAGAAAATAATCGAAGCTCGAAAGGATTGGAAAAGCAGAATAGACCGAGGAGATAGTGATTGTCCTTCGCTGCCTGAAGTGCACATCACAGAGACGAATAAGAATGCGTTCCATCTGGTGCTGCAATATTTATACACAGATCGAATCAGACCAGATTTCACTTCAGCTTCGTCCAGAGATGAGTTGTTGCTGCAGATTATCAAGGTAATCAAATTATTTGACATGTTCAACGGGTCTTGACTGTTTTACTGTTTGTCGCCATCACTCTTAAAGATGAACTAAGTGCGTTAACCATTGATTTTACAAGTTTGTGTGTATTATGACCAAATGTGTGATGGAAGTAGGTAGTTACCGTAAATGTCAAATTTGAAAACAATCGGACTATGTATCATGAAAGATTAAAGTGATGTTTTTCTCAGAAACTTATAGTCTGTGAGTTTTCTGAATAATTCATTTTTCTTGATTTTTTGTGGGCTATTTTATGATTTAACCAGTGGTGTTACACGGTTGTGTTTGGAGACCGAATATGTTTGGATTTGGCTGTGATTCCTCCCTAACAAAATGAAATATTGTCGTAAAGCGTGAACGAAGATTTGTACGGACTCATATAAGGGAAACGGAAATAAGGCAGCCTAGTATCTTTCAACGCCCCAAAGTAAATGGGCTGAAGCCAAATTGTTTTTGTTTGTTGTCATAGGCGAAAAGGAAGGGGTGCAAATTAGAAAGTCGTTGATATTTCCTTGCCGTTATTTTTTTTGTAACGTAGCCACTAGTTTTTAGGCTTATATCTGTCAGATCAATTGTACTCGAAATGAGCTAGGCGTCGTTGTGAATTGTTTAAACAGGGTTGCTTTGCATTCAACAAACTAGCAAACTTGTTTGTAATAAGTTTGCGCTAAAATACGAAATTTTGAAATGATGTTGAAGGAATCAAACGTTCATTTAGAGATGTGCCCGGCACGAATTTTTGAAAAAACCGGATACCGGATAATAAAACTTACCGGATAATAACCGGATACCAGATAAATGCAGGACTACGGTTTCAGAGCCTTGAATAATGGCTTACAACCACGCTATGCTATTCCTTCACAAAAGTTTTTCACGGAACGAATTATCCCTGAAATTTACAATGAAATGGAAGAAAAAATGAGAAAAATAAGCAGAGATTAGGGAAATAGCATAGCGATCATAACTGATGTCAGGAATTTTGAGTTCAGTGTTTTTTCGAAAGTTTTTTTGTCAAAAAACGCGATCAGTATCCGGTAATTATCCGGTGAAGTTTTACCGGATATTCGTGCCGGAATCAGAAAGTGTCCGGATAACCGGAAATAAATTCTGGATACCGCTATCCGGTACAACTCTACTTTCATTTACCATAAGTTTTCTTTTATTGCTAATTTTTCGGAATGTGTTAGAAAATGCTTGGCTGTAGCGCAGTGGTTGATGCGCCTGTCTTGTAAACAGAAGATCGTTGGTTCGAATCCGACCAGAACCTGCAGAATGGTTCTGATGCGGCGAGGATTGTTAAAACTGTTCCTCTTGAAGTGATTAGGCTTCAGGTGCGTTTTCTTTTGCCCATGCATGGATCGTCACAAGAAGTTTTATGATGTAAGCAGTTACGTCGGTTTTCCAATGTTGCTTACATTGAAACGTCGGTTTTATAAATTGGAAACAAGACTGCTCGTATTAGGGCGGAGCCCTGAATATTCTGGCTTAATTTTAAGATATATGGTGTAGTGTTAATGTTCGTTTTTAAGATTAATTAACATACTCTTATATAGGTCTTTTTTTGAGGAATTTGTTCACGCTTAATTAAAATTTTTCGCGGTTTGGCCGGGTGATTTCTTGTTAAGTTCAGCCTTGTTAAAAGGAAGGCAAACTCCACTATCAAACAGCAAAAGTGGAAAAAGTCTCGAAAAACGTGATCGACTTCCCAGTGGAATAAAAATTTTACCTTAAGATCCAGTTTTCTCTAATTGGGATAAATTTATCAAAAAAGGTCAATTATAAATTGTTCTAGAAATTAAAAGAGAATAATGGCCATCTATTTTTTTATTGGAAATTCGAAGGTTGGGATTTTTCCGAAAAGCAAGTCAGTTTTTTTTTCTGTTTCAATGCGTTTATTACTTTTTTCCAACTTCAGTTGGCTATGTTTAGAAGATGGGTGGGCTCTTTTCCAATCCCCCACCCCACCTTTCTAATTCAGTTTTGAAAAAAATCTCTAACATTGTCATAATGCAATGAAACTTGGCATGGTGAACTAATCAACAATTGTGAACAGGTTTGTTCTTCATACATTGAGGAAGTGGAAAAGAGTCAGTATCTTTTAAATTTGAGCTCAAGACAGCAATACGTTCCATATGGTGAAAAAAATTCCGTCAAAAATTGCTAGTTATGAAGTCGAAATTTGTCTGGAGAAAAAAAACCACCCGAGCACAAATATTCCGTCAAAATTAGTCGGAACAATAAGGCTTAACTTGTTGTCTGGGATGTATTTTCTAGTTATTGCATTATTAAGAGTAATGATTGTAGATAGTCCTCTTATATAGGTCTTGGTAATATTTTTTTGTTTTTTTTTCAGGAAAAAGTCTTGAAATGCTCTAATAACAAAGGAAGTGCATTCATACTTGAAAATGCACATATGAAAGCCCTTGGGTTTATATGACTTTTTTTGAGTTTAATTGATTTTCATTTGCTAGAAGGTCGGCAAAATGCACTCCAATTATGAAAGCTGTTATAGTGCGAAAAAACGTGATCGATTTCTAATTTCGAAAATGGAAATTAATTATCAGATTTCCCAGCGAAATAAAATTTCAACCTATTAATCCAGTTCTCTCAATTTGGGTTTATTTTATCAAAAAATTGTCAATCATAAATTGTTCTAAATTTCAAAGAGCTTTTAGGCCATCAATTTTTTTTCGAAATTCAAAAGTTGATGTTTTTTTTTAAAAAGTCGTTTTTTGTTTCCTTGCATTCATTACTCTTTTCCATTTGTCAGTTGGCTATGTTTTTTAGCCAAAAGTATTTTACTATCGAAATAGAAAAAAAGCCGGGCTCTTTCCTTGTAGATCTGGAGCAGTTGAAGGACAAATTTTCAGTACAATCTGAAAGTATGCTTTTATGTGATTACAAACTTTCGCTCGAATGATTTCTGCCTTGTTGAATTTGTGAATGATTGATTGGCAATAAGATCAATGATAGTGAGTTGTTGTTCACCTTGAATTTCGATTTCTCGGTTCAATTTTGCGAAACAAATGAAATTTGTTTTTCATTTAAATATGTTTTACCGTGGTCCTCCTTTTTTATATCGCAAGTTGTGCGCAGTTTTGCTTTGTCTCGTTGATTTTCTCACTTACATTTATTTCCTCAATATATTTGGGTGTTGGGATGTTTTAAGGTGTGTAAGCTAGCCGCAGTGTACAGTCTAGTTCGTCTCGAGTGTCTCTGCCTTCGATTTCTGGAAGAGACAATCTGCATGGAGAACATTCTGACAGTGCTGCATGAGGCTTACAGCATGAACCTCACCACCCTCAGAGAGTACTGTGTGAAGAAAGTGGTGAGAGAGGACAACTTCACAGCTCTCATTCAGAAGGAGACCTTTGCAGCCCTGGACTCTCAGATTATTGTGGATCTGATAAGGCGACACAAGCAGGTCATTTTTTTACATTCGAAAACTTCTCGCGATTGTTGGACATTTTTTTCGCAACCAGCAGCATCAATTTTAAAAAAATGAATGCAGAAAATGCCTTAATCTGTGTTAGTTTTTTCCTCAAATATATATTTTTTGTCAAATTTGTGTAAATTTGGTTTAAAAATTTGTAGCGCGTTTTTCTCATAGTAATTTAATTGTAGTTACCCATTCATACGATTAGTTAGACAGAAAAGTCCGGACAAAAATAATTTGAAGTGGAAAACATCTTTGAGAGTCGATGAACGTAGTTAAGATATATATATATATATATATATATATAGGTCGTGATGATTTTTTTTCGTTTTGAAATCAGTTCTTTTCCATTGTTAAAACATGATCGACTTCTAGCTTCGGAGGTGGATTTTTATTTTCAGATTTCCCGAGGAATCAAAACTTTACCTATCGATACAGTTTTCTCAAATTGCGTTGATTTTGTCAAAAGCGCGTCAATCGTAGACTGTTCTAAAAGTTCAAAAAGTTTTGAGGCCATCTATTTTTTCTTTGAAATTCGGGAGTCAGGTTTGTTTTCTGTTTACTTGCGTCCATTGACTCTTTTCCAATTGTCTGTTGGATATGTTAATTACTCAAAATTTCGTCCAAGAATTTGGAAACTATGGTGAAATCCTAGCACGAAAACGAGGTCTTATCCTTTATAGGTGCAATGCGTGGCACCATCTTCTCCTCAAATTAGTTGGGCATCCATTGGTGGTACCGCGAATACCTCAGAAAATAACAACGCGGCTCACTCTCCTAACTCGACGGCACCAACCGCATCCAGCTCAAACAACCAAAGTTTGAACATGCACGAGAACTTGGAAGACGGGACTCTCGCTGTAGATTTGTTTAACCTTCTCTTAAGCGGTAGCTACAATGGCAGGAATCAATCAGACGTGTCTGGTCGTCCAGAGGCACAGTCGGAAATTGCGAGGAATTTGGAGTCCCTCAATGAGTTTGCGGATGTTCAATTGGCATTTGGAGATGACTTGGTGATTTCAGCTCACAGGGCGGTGCTGGCAGCTCGCAGTCAATATTTTCTAAGTGAGTCTTCCAGTTTCGAAAATAATAGAACATTCTTTTAAAATGCAGATTCTACCAGCAGTGGAAAATAATCTGAATGAGAATCTGATTATTCATGAATTGAAGTTCACTGGTTCATGAATTGAAATCTACAACTTTTTTTGAATAAAGCTGAAATATAATCTGATAATGAGAATCTGATTATAATATTGATATTCGCGTGTCCAATTAACAACTGTGTAACATTATATTTTTTCGTTTTCTAGGCCTGTTTGATTTCAACTCAGCATCATCTAATCTGAACAGACCTGACTTAAGCGTAGCTGATAGTTCGTCACCTGTAAGTGAAATCGCAATCACTCCACTGGACTTGTCATGTCCCATCCGAGTGACCATAGATGACATAGTGCCCACTAGGCAGGCACTGCATACATTCCTCAGATATGTGTACTCTGGACATACTCTCATGCCTCCCGAGGACTCCCTGTTCCTGTTGAGGACTCCCTCTTATTATGGCCTGACCAACGACAGACTCGCCCATATTTGTCAGAGGAATCTAGGTCGGTTGGTGAATTTAAGGAGCGTGTGTTTGACTTTGTGGCCAAATCAGGGTTTCAATTGTAATTCTGATTTAAGACATTGTTCATTGGAATCGATAGCAACAATCTCTTTTTGTTATCAAAATAATCAAGTTCAAGATAACTTGATCGATAATGAAAACAATAGTTAAGTTCAAGCTGCACTATGCGCAGTCATTCAAAAAATCTACAGACAAATAAGGCTCGTAATGAAAAATTCGAAGCGCATTGGAAAACATTTGTTTCTAGGTTTTTTAGTAATTTGGACTAAGATAGATTTTTCATTTATTTTTAGGCTCAAAAAATGAAGATCTAATCGCTTCTTTGAAATGAAATGTTTTTTTTTTCAGAAACCAACATTACGACGGCTACAGTAATTAAAGTGTATATAACAGTGGATTCAATTCCACAGTTCAGCGAATTCAAAGACAGATGTCTCAATTTCATAGTCGATCATTTCATAGAACTGGGCCAATCAGAAGACAAGGAACTGCTCAGCCAATCACAGCTCTGCGAAATATGGGAAATGATGTCTCTGTCTTCCCACCACGTTTACAACCCTTACCCGTAACTGAACTCCAAAAATATGAAATTGTCTGGCTGATGAAATTGTTATCGGAAATCACATCGGTTCGAGAAATGCGTATTTATAGTCATCTCACAGTTCAGCTTGAATGAAATTTTAAGCCTTTTTATGACAGTTCCTGAAACGAAATTCGAAAGGCACTAATTGGAGACTTTTCAAACACTCAAACTTCGAAGCAGTGTGCTGAGCACATTGTCTATCTGTAGAATATTTATTGAAAACTTTTTAGTTTTTCTCTCAATGTATATTTAGATTAATTTAATGTAAATTAGAACTAGAAGTACTTATAGTAAATTAAACATTTGAAATGTTAATATACGAATTTGGTTCGAATTTTTAAGAGTAATGAACGTTATGAACGGCTTTATATAAGAGTTATTACAGTTTTTTGTTGATGAGGTTAATTTTTGTTTTTAGAAAATTCAATTTCAGTTTTCACGTGGAATTAAAGTGGCCGAGACTTTTTTCCTGTAAACAACGTTCTGAAAAACATCTGTAAGAACTATGTAATGAAGATTTTTTGACATTCGTAAAAAAAAATTACGTAAATTTAAGCAAAATTAAAAAAAAAACAATTTTTGATTCAGAAAATTTTAAAACAATTTTGGACTAAATAGGAGGTTCACTTCGATAGAGTTTCCTCAGCAAATCAAAAGTTACTTCTGACGTATTTTCAATTGACTAAAAAAACCAAAATCATCGTTTTTGGAGAAAATTTTTTTAAAGCATCTAAGCGAAGTTGTCTTCGTTTTTGTCTAAAATCAACTCAATGTGAGAAAAACTTATTTTAATTTTTAGATTTTGTCCAAAAAAATTAAATCAGCACTATAATTTTAGTTGAGTTTTATCAAAAATGACGAATTAAATTAGAACTGGCGTGATATTATATCCTTTTTTGTCAAATCTGAAATCAGTATAGAGCTGTTACAAAGATAGAAAGTTTATATCTCATTATATATCTCATTTCAAGTTTTTTTTGATCAGATACTTAGTTTTTTTAGCGAATTGAAATTCAGTTTTCACGTGGATCTGAAAAGAACAAAACTTTTTGTTCCTATAATCAACGTTCAGACAAATGTGAAAAATTACATGCTGAATCACGTGCTGGCTGACCTGCATAGTTTCTTACTATGTCCGTACAAATGAATTTTTTCAATATAATTTTTCGTATTCTACTTTTCGTGGGCTTATTTTCCGTTCTTTTTCAAGTGGTTTCAAGCAAATTTTTTCTGAAAAGCTTAAAACACGATAAGATTTGTTATATTTTGACTTGTTAATTGTTTGATTACATGATCTTACTCTCTAAAACACAGCTCTTTGTGGCCGAAACCTACTGAAACTTCCAAAGTTATCAAGTTTATCGAAAAAAAATTGCTAAATTTTAAAATTTTTGGAAAAACTGCAAAAAAATCAAGTTTTTGGAGAAAATTGCAAATATCTCAATTTTTGGTTAATTTTCTGTTGCATCTGATCTAATTGTAAATTATACCTTAGGGCAGAATTTAAAAGAAAGCTCAAGCTGTATTTTAAATGGCCTCATGTTGAGACAATGATACAAAAATTTGACAAAATGTTAAAATACGATGAAGTTCAACCTAATTAGAGCTAAGAAGCGGGTTATATAACGCTCTGAACACATATTGAAAGCTCATTTTGGCTAAATCAAAATTGAAACTTCCAATTTCTCGGGAAAGTACTGAAATTAATCTTAATTTCCGAGAAAGTGATGTAAAAATTAATCAATTCTACTCAAAAGTTTCCATTTTTAACTTTTTGTTTGTGTAATTAACTGGTTTTTCGTGACACTGAAACTTAAGAATCTCAATTCAAATGAACAATAAGAGCAATATTCATTGAAACTTCTAGATTAAACTCCATGATTCAACTCCTCCTCAGTTTTTCTCAATGATCAACTCAAATTTGTACAAAAATTACAATTTCTGAGAATTTTTTCACGTAAACTTTAAAAAATTTCAGATCAATGATGAAAAATGAACAATTAACTGCTAAAACTGACTAAAAAATGTACCAATTTTTCTTCAAAGCATATTAGATGTTCAATGAAATTTAACAAAGTTTTCTTTATAACTGATAATTATCTCTCTATAAGTTTTACCGTAGAAATGTTCTATGTTTTAGTGTTATTCTTGTTTTTTGCTAAGGCATTTTTTTGCTATTGAAATCATTTTGCAAAAAATTAGTCAGAACTTGGAAGTTTAGTGGAAAAAAGTATCAATTGAACGAACAGTCTACTGGCAGAAATAAAAATAGAACTGAGAATGTCGGATTATTACTATCTGTTTTGTACATGACTACCTTCAAATTCCCTCTTTTAGTAGCTAAAATACAACTTTTGGTATCATTAACTACCACTTTTCTTGCAAAATACTCATTAAATCGCTTTTTATTCTGGATTTTTGTCGGAAATTTGTTCAAAAAAATTCAATATCACATTTAAAAACTGAGAAAATAAAGGTTTGTTTTTACATTAAGTTTTTAGAACAAAATAAGAGCAGCTTTATTGGTTATTACCTGAAAAACTTCGGAAGTAGAAATACACAAGGGAATCTAGGTCCTAACATCTGCAACATCTAAAAACTTCTAGAAGAACGCTTCTTAAAATAAATCATATGAGAAAAGAAAATCCAGATGCAAACTGCAAAAACTGAATAATTTAGCGAAATTTACCAAGGAAAAAAACTGTATAGTTCAACTTATTTTTCTAATTGAAATAAAATTGCCACAAACTAGAGCAAAATCTTTACATTGTGTCTTATTGAAACCTTTCATGTTAAATTTCATATAATTATAAGATCTTACATCTGTTTCTGCTAAAGTATCAGTTCAATTGGAAAATTTTAGCAAGCTCCAAATTATTTTCTCTAAAAATCTTTCTACATCAAAGTTTTTTGCTTCTTATCCCAAAAAAGGAAATGTAGATCTTGAAAGCAAAATTTTTCTTTAATCTTCATGATCATCTTCTAAAAGATCTATTTTTGCCTGATTTTGTCAAAAATATGGATAATTTAATGGAAAAACCGTATCAATTAACCAACAATTTTTGTGTTAGAGATGGGTTTTATTCACAAAAATTATCCTCAAAACACCTGAGTTTCCAATATAAATGTCTAATATATAAAATGATAAATAATTTTCCAAAAAATTACACATAAATATATAATTATTCGAGTGTTTTTATGATATACTTTTCTCAAGATATAAATTATATGCTCAATTTCAGGAAAATTATCTCAAAACATGAACTAATTTGAGTTTCTATTTCAATTTAGTTTTTACCCAGTTTCTGCTTCTTCTACCATCTTTAAACTTAATCCAACTTGAGCAAAATTTTATAGAAAAATTGTATTTTAGATGGTAAACTGTATCATTTCATTGATCGCTCATTAATCCGAAGCAGTGTTGATACCATAAACTCTTTGCTGAAAATCTTCACTTGAGTTTCTCAACCTGATAACTGTATAATGCTTTTTCAACTCTGAATTTTGTGCGTAACCTCTGCCACATTCAATACATGCTACTCTTTCTTTTCTATTCAGTGATGACATCTCAATAAGTGAAGGAACAAATGAAAGATTCAAAGAGTCATCAAGGTTTTGGTCCCATGAATTAAACTGAGTTTGTATCTGAAATTTTTTCTTTTCTCAGTTTCTGCTTCATCTAACATCTCTAAATTTAACCCAATTCGAACAAAACTTTACAGGAAAGTTGGATTTTAGATGGAAAATTGTATCATTCATTTGATCGTTAACTAATCCGAAGCAATGTTGATACCATAAACTCTTTGCTGAAAATCTTCACTTGAGTTTCTCAACCTGATAACTGTATAATGCTTTTTCAACTCTGAATTTCTATATTGAAGAAAACTTTTGGTTTAGAATGATGAATGTTGTTATCTTTCAAAGGCTAGCAAAAACATACATTTTGTCCTCTTTTCCAGAACAGTTATGATTTTCATTTCTGAAAACTTGAGAAAAACAGTAGAAAACCATAATTCTTAATAAATCAACCTCCATTATCTGCTTAAAAACGCTTTACTCTACGAACACTTTTACAAGCACTAAAAAAAAGATAACTTTAAAATGATAGCTTCCGTTTTTTTACAATTTTTTAACCGATACTTCACCACTCCTTAGCGTATGTTATGCTTTTTTTACTACAAATTTATTGCAACAAAGTCTCCGCAAGCCTGCAACCATTGAAGATTTTCCCATAGAATAAAGATTTTCGGATCGATTTCCGTTGAAAGTTTTACGAAAATTTGAACTCGATTCTTCCTGGTTCTATCATCAATAAGAACCTTTGAATAAAAAATAAAAAAATAAATGACAGATCCAGAATTGTGATGATAAGTTGTATAATGTTTACTAGAATTTTCCATGTTTATCACCATTGTATAGATTTTTTAGATTCAGTAAAAATTGTTATTCATATTAATTTCCCCTGTGTTTTTAAAAATATAAGTTTACTTATCTTCTCTTGGAGTGTGTTTAGAGACTGCTGAGCGTCCTTTCAAAATTTAACACTATTTTGACAGGAAGAATGCTTCATTTTGATTTGAAAATTCATTTCCTTGCTGCTATATGTAAGAAAGTTGCAATTTGGACACTTCAAAACTCCACGGGTTCTACGATGTCTTGACGCTTCTTTACGTGTGTAATCTCTGCCACGGTCAAGCCATGCAACTCTTTCGTTTCTTTTCAGTGACGACATCTCAATAACTGAAGGAACAGATGAAAGATTCAAAGAGTCCACAAATTTTTAGTCCCAAGAATTAAACTGAGTTTCTATCTGAATTTTCTTGTTTTCTCACTTTCTGCTTCATCTAAAATTTTCAAATTTTATCCAATTTGACAAAATTTTTCAGAAAAGTTGGATTTTAGGTGGTAAACTGTATCATTTCATTGATCGTTAACTAATCCGAAGTAATGTTGATACCATAAAAATTTTTCTAAAGTTCTTCACTTGATTTTATCAAGCTGATAATTGTAAAATGCTATTTCAACTCTGAATTCCTATATTGAAGAAAATGTTTGGTTCAAAATGATGTATTTTGTTATCTTTCAAAAACTAGCAAAACATACATTTTTTCATTTTTTCTAGAACAGTTATCATTTCATTTCTGAAAACTTAAAAAAAACAGTAGAAAACCATAATTCTTAATAAATTCAACCACAATTATCTGCTTAAAAACGCTTTACTTTATGAACACTTTTACAAGCACTAAAAAAGGAAACTTTAAAATCATAGCTAGGCAAAACCTCTCAATTAGTCGATGTTTTATAAATATACAGTTTTTTACAGTTTTTTAACTGATACTTCACCACTCATTAGCGTATGTTATGCTTCTTTACTACAAATTTATCGCAACAAAATCTCCGCATGCTTGCAACCAACGAAGTTTTTCGCGTAGAATAAAGATTTTCGGATCGATTTCGGTTGTAAGTTTTAAGACATTTTGAAAACGGATGTTCATGGTTGTACTATAACTCAGAACCTTTGAATAGAAAAAGAAATGACAGATAAGAATTGTGATGAAAAAATTGTATAAGGTATACAAGAATTTTTCATGTTTATCACCATTGTATAGATTTTTCAGATTCAGTAAAACCTTTTTATTCATAGTAATTTCCCCTATGATTTTGATAATATAAAATTATTTATCATCTATTGGAGTGTGTTTAGAGACTGCTGAGCGTCCTTCCAAAATTGAACATTATTTTGACAGGTAGAATGCTTCATCTTGATATGTATATTCAGTTCCTTGCTGCTATATATATGAAAATTGCGGTTTGGACACTTCAAAACTCCACAGGTTCTGCGATGTCTTGATGCATTTTTACGTGTGTAATCTCTGCCACATTCAATACATGCAACTCGTTTTTATTCAGTGACGACATCTCAGAAAGGGAAGGATCAAATGAAAGGTTGAAAGAGTTCCCAAAGTTTTAGTCCCAAGAATTAAACTGAGTTTCTATCTGATTTTTTTTATTTTCTCAGTTTCTGCTTCATCAAAACTCTTTAAATTGATTCAACTTGCTCAAAACTTTCACAGGAAAATAGGATTTTAGATGGAAATCTGTATCAATTTATTAATCGTTAATTAGTCCGAAGCAATGTTGATACCTTAAAATCTTTGCTACAAATCTTCACTTGATTTTCTCAACCTGAAAAGAAACAAAAATGACAGATCAAAAATTGTGATGAAAAAACTGTATAATGATCACTAGAATTTTTAAATTTTATCACAATTGTTTATATTTTTCAGATTCAGTAAAAATTATTATTAATAGTAATTTCTCTTAGGTTTTTAATAATTAAAAATATAATTCTACCTTCTCTTGGAGTGTGTTTGGAGACTGCTGAGCGTCCTTTCCAAATTTAACATTATTTTGACACGAAGAATGCTTCATCACGAAGGTTGCTGCTATATGTATGAAAGATGCATTTCGGTCACTTCAAAACTCCACAGGTTCTCGATGTCTTGACGCATCTTTACGTGTATAATTTCTGCCACATTCAATACATGCAAATCTTCCATTTCTATTCAGTGACGACATCTCAATAAGAGAAGGAACAAATGAAACATTCAAAAAGTTACAAAAAATTCAGTCGGAGCTTTGCCTTTGCATTTGCTTTGAAATATCCCAAAGTTTGAAGAAAAAAAAATAAAGAGAATTATCTTGACCGATTAATTTCAACCAAAAGGCAAATCAAGTTGAAATGAGTCGTATTTGGTGTAGTTCAAGTAATAACCAACCAACCTGAATGGAGCTCTTCTAACTAAAAGTTTGTCAAAAGTTTTGATATCAACCAATCAGTATCGAGCTTTACTATCACAAACCTTTCAACACTTTTGATTTGAACCAACCAGAATTAGCTCTAGTTGAATTTTGACCATTTTAAAAAAAATCAAGTAGAATCGAGTTTCACTTATAATCGAATTTTAAACCATTTTGATATCAAGTAAACAGAATTCGTCTTTTGAAAAATTTGATCTTCTTTAATTTTAATTAGTAGAATGAAGTTTTCCCAGATATAATTTTTCGATACGGTTTTTCAGATTAAATGACAGCGTATGTGAAACCAATTTTAAAATCAATCAATCAAATTGATTCCCTCAAAATTTATGTTTTTCCTTGTCGTGGATTTTATAGGATTTTCCATTGTTTTGTTTTTCAATGATTAAAGAATCATTTTGAAGACATTGTTTGTATTTAAAATCATTATTCATGATTCCGCCAATACTCTTTTTTATCAAGTATCCAAGTATTCTCTCCAGTTTCGAAACTCGCCAACTAACATGCTTTTGTAGGTACAATTTCCTAGCTAGAATACATTTTCTAAAAGGTCATATTAATTGAAAAGAAAATTGAAAGAAAATTGAATGAAATTGAATGATTTGAAAGAAAATTGATGAAAACAGCAGTTGAACAACTTTTTGATTAATTTCGTCAAAAAATACTGAAAAATCAACTGAGATTTATTCTATGCACTAAGTCAAATTCAATTATATTGTATGTTTTGTCAGAATTTTTCAAAAGTTTTTAGCTTTAAATGTACACTTCAGTGAGAAAAAGAGCATTGAACAAATATTGATTGCCAAACAGGACAAAACATTATCACAAAGCATTACTGAGGTTTAAAATTATTAGCGAATATAAAATCTCTCAAAATTTGGGACAGTTCTTTTTATTCATTCAAAGTATAATTGACATTTGCAACTTACTTCAAGTCTTTATTATCCTTTGCATTGAAGAGTCGAATCTGAATGTAGGGAGGCTTGTTCACATTGTACTTTTTGATTTTGACCCACACCCTCCTCATGTTGTATGCTGCTTTTTCAAATTACAGTTGTCGAGCTCCTGATCCATAGTTGAATCTTTGCCAGATTCGGCTTCATATATAGGCGCGAGACCAAGGTTTTAAGCATCGTGAATTACAGTTATCCGGGATTGGTTCGCCGAGATTGCTTCTCCTTCTTTTTTACTAGGATAGACTTGTTGGGACTTTTCGAATTGTCCCAATTTTTTTATTTTTAATAGTTGAAAGCACGGTTCGAAGTAAAAATTTCCCTTGTAGGATTTTTGGAACCAAACAAAATTACCACTACTTTACATTCTTTTCAATATTTTTGACTTCGAGTACTATTTCCTATTTTAATACTTTGCTTTTCTGATGTTTCATCTTTTACTTGCAAAAAATAGATTTACTAATGATCAACAATAAAACGAAGAAATTCTTTTACTTTAATTATTAAGAGTGCAAAAAAAATGTGGCATTTGTTTTCACATGCGAAATCATTCTAGGAAACTTTTCTTAATTTGCGAAGTTTTCTTTGATTTTTTCACCAACTGTTTAAAAAAATTTTGAATATAATTGCAAAAAATGTATGGATGTTTTTCTCATGTATGTAAAATGTGTACCGGTTTTTTATCATGTGTGCAAAAAATTATCTACAAAATTTCACAAGAAATAGTTTGAATTTTTCCTAACTTTTGCAAAAAATTTGTTTTTCAAATTGCAAAACTAATATAATCAAATCCAAGTTTTCTATGAAAATTTCTTATTTTACTACTTGTGTGATCCTAGCTCATAAAAAACACTATTTGAAAAAACCAAAGTACAAAGCACAAGACAACAATCAAAATATTCACAAATCAAAGAGATGTCGAGCAGCTGAGTTCTCGAAGCTTTGCAAGTTCTCAATGGATTTCAAAACTGGTCTTGAGTCTTCAGTTGGTTGTTCGCTTATTGGAGTCCTTGATTCAGAGAACCCTCTCATCCTCGTCGATTGTAAATGGGTTCTCTACAGATTCTTCTTCTTCCCACGGGAGAAGGAAATCGTTAACAGGTTGAGCCACATATCTGGAGTCAGGAACTTCAAGATAATCCATAACGTGTTCTGCAACCTGCGACATCATCCCCATCGTTCCAAGTTGATTAAAGGTAATGGAAACCTGCATCTGGTGATGTTCACTGACGTCTCGTCTCATACAGGCAAAAAATAGATTTCCTAATGATCAAATTTAAAACAAAGAAGTTCATTTACTTTACTTTTAACAGTGCAATTTTTTTTAAATGCAAAAACACTCAATGAAATTTTTATTTAATTTGCAATTTTTTTTTTGATGTGTGCACTTCAATTGTAACATCAGGCATTTAGTCATAATCATATGTAAGACAATTACTAAGTAGGATAGCCAGTTTTTGTGCTAATAGGAAAGAATATTCCGACCATATTCATAAACATTTGCAAAGAAAAAGTTTTTTTTTATTAATTGTTTTTTATTTGTACGAAAGATTGGGCTTTAAGAATTTTAGATTTTCATAGTAAAATAAACATATCGGAAAACAGTTTGCTTCGAAAAATTAACTACTTGGGAAAACAGAAAATATTATTTTTTTGCAATGTTTCTTGAGGAAATTTGGAAGCTTTCCACTTTCCTCCAAATTTCAAAATTTACTTTTTTAGTTGCTTTACGTATTTTTTCAGCTGAATGCGTGATGTTAAGAGTTCGAGTTTGAAGAAAATTTCTGTTCACAATAGTTAGTTTGTTTGTCATGCCATATTTTGTAGCATTATGACAAGGTTAAAATGGTTTTTCAAAATTGCATTTTTTCTTGAGGGGGGGGGGACAAAAGCCTGGCTCGTTTTTTTCAACCCCCCCCCCCCACATTTGAAGTTCAGTTGTGAAAAACTAATTTTACGTTGTTATAGTGCAATGAAATTACCATAGTGAACAAATTAAGCATTGAGAACAGATTTGTTCTCCATACCTTACATCCTAACATCAAGCATTCAGCCAAGCTAACACGCATGACAACTGAAAAGTTTGAGATGGGGGGGGGAGTGGAAAGAGCCAAATTGTTTTTTACTAGGTTTTTCAGGATTTGAAGAAAAAGTTTGTGGCTTATTTACTACTTATTAGCCTGCTCGCTCGCTTCATTGCTCAAAATATGAAAAATATACAAGTAGAAAAAAGTCAAACAGGTTGTTCCTGACAATGGTAAAACGTTTTGGAATTATTGTAATGTTCGAATCACAACTGAAAGGGCTTTAAAATGATATATCACTCAACCCAGTCAGATGATTATTTATGGTACTTGATTTTGCGTGAAACAAAAAACAGAAAAAAACAAAAGCAAACCCGACTACAAGCTTCCATCTCAGTTTCAATGGTCGAAACCAAAATGGAAAAGAGCCAAAAGGATACATGTGTAGAAAGCAATCTCCGATACATGCTCAATTGGCTCTTTTCGATCCCCTACCTCCGCTCTTGCCCGCATATCAACTTTTCAATTTTCATCACTGTTTTACGTGTTTACATGGCCGCTGAATGCGTGATGGTACGATGAAAAGTATGAAAAATAACTCGGTTCACAATATTTAGTTTTTTCATCATGCTGATTTTTTTTTTGCATTTACCTAACGTTAAAATAGTTTTTCAGACCCTTCTTCCCACGGGAAAAGGAAATCCTTCACAGGTTGAGCGACATATCTGGAGTCAGGAACTTCGGGATATTCCATCCCAACGTGTTCTGCAACCTGCGACATCATCCCCATCGTTCCAAGCTGATTAAAGGTTATTGGAACCTGCATCTGGTGATGTTCACGGACGTCTCTTCTCATGATCTCAACCATATGCCACACTTTTAAGTTTATTGCCACATATGCCACACGGAAAGTTTTATTGTAAAACATCGTTAAATCATTGCCCAAAGTTTCATTTTTTTTAACTTCGAGTGCTATTCCCTATCTTAAAACATAGCTTTTCTGATGTTTTTGATTAGCATACACGCAAAAAACAGATTTATTAATGGTCAATTTTAAAACAAAGAAGTTCATTTACTTTATTTTTAACAGTGCAATTTTTTTAAAATGCGAAAACACTCAATGAAATTTTTACTTAATTTGCAAAATTTTCTTTGATGTGTGCAAAGAAAAAAATCAGATGGCTCTTTCCTATTCCTCCCACCCCACCTTACAATTTCAATGCAAATTTGAACAAATTAACTATTGTGAACATATCTGTTTTTTTTTATGCACTTCAGTCGTAACATCAGGCATTTAGTCATAATCATACGTAAGACAATTACTAAGTAGGATAGCCAGTTGTTGTGCAATAGCAAAGAATTGTGCAATAGCAATAGCCGACCATATTTATAAACATTTGCAAAGAAAAAAAGTATTTTTAACATTAATTGTTTTTTTTATTTGTACGAAACATTGGGTTTTAAAAATTTTAGATTTTCATAGTAGAAAAGACATCGGAAAACAGTTTGCTTCGAAAAATTAACTACTTGGGAAAACAAAAAAAAAGTATTTTTTTTGCAATTTTTCTTAATGAAATTTGGAAGCTTTCCACTTTCCTCCAAATTTCAAACTTTCCATTTTTAGTTGCTTTACGTCTTATTTCAGCTGAATGCGTGATGTTACGATCTAGAGTTTGAAGAAAATTTCTGTTCACAATAGTTAGTTTGTTTATCATGCCATATCTCATACCATTATGACAACGTTAAAATGGTTTTTCAAAATAGCATTTTTTCATGAGGGAGGGACAAAAGCATGGCTCGTTTTTTCAACCCCGCCCCCCACATTTGAAGTTCAGTGGGAAAAAATAATTTTAAGTTGTTATAGTGAACAAATTAAGTATTGAGAACACATTTTTTCTCCATACCTTACATCGTAACATCATGCATTCAGCCAAACTAACACGCACGACAACTGAAAATTTTGAGATGGGGGGGGAGTGGAAAAAGAGCCAAAATATTTTTTACTAGGTTTTTCAGAACTTGAATAAAAAGTTTGAGGCTTTTTTACTACTAATTAGCCTGCTTGCTCGCTTTATTGCTCAAAATAAGAAAAAAAATTGGAATACAAAAAAAAAGAGTCAAACCAGTTGTTCCTGACAATGGTAAAACGTTTCGGAATTATTGTAATGTTCGAATCACGACTGAAAAGGCTTTAAAATAATACATCACTCAACCCAGTCCGATGATTATTTAAGGTATTTAAGTTACACATTTTTTCTCTTTTTTGATTTTGCGTGGAACAAAAAAGAGAAAAAACAAAAGCAAACCCGAATAAAAGCTTCCATCTCAGCTTCAATGGTCGAAACCAAAGTGGAAAAGAGACGAAAGGATACATGTTTAGAAAGCAATCTCCTCGAGATTGGATTGCTACCATACATGCTCAATTGGCTCTTTTCCATCCGCTACCCGCGCCCCCGCCCAATCGGTTCACAATAATTAGTTTGTTCATCATTCTGATTTTTTTTTGCATTTACATAACGTTAAAATTCTTCACATATGAGGGGGAAAAGCCCTACCGTGCCCATCAAATAACCAGAGTTGAAGGTTTTGGAGCTTTGCTCTTATCCACTCTCCTCAATTTTAAATTTTGGTTTTGAAAAACTACATTAACGTTAATATAAGGCAATTAAACATGGGATGATGAACAAAATAACAAATGGTGAAAAGATTTGATCTGCATTGTGTAGATCGTAACATTACCAGGGATTCCGCAAAATTAATTGCCATAAAATGGAGCACTGAAAATAAATAATTGCAATATTTGTTTTTTTTTGGAAAATTATAAATATTGCAACAATTGATCACAAGTCAACATGATTAGATGCCAGTTGAGATACAGTTTTTGCGTCCCAAAATTTTTTGTTCACAAATAGGAACAATTCCGCTTCCAAGTGCATTGGCGACATGTTGTGCCGTAGATAGCCGACGTTCAGCTTTGCTCTGCTGAAAAGACGCTCGCAGACGTTTGAAGTTCCTGGTATCCAACTCATTGTCATGTAACCACAAAGTTTCAGCTTCTTATTTTTAGCCAAAAGAATCTTCTCAGGAAATGAACGTTCTCCACCTGAAGGCTGTTCACAAACTGGTTTTGTTTCGTAGAATTGGCCTCTATACCGTTTTCTTGCGCAAGGCAGCGCTTCTTTTAAGAGTCATCATTTTTACCATTGTAGTCTGAATTTTATCCAGTAACCCGGGTTGACCTCCATAGACCGAAAATGCTAATCATACAATTTCATACACTTAGTCTATGGAAAAATGCTAGTCATACAAATTTCATGCATTTTTGCTAAATGAGTTTAATCGAATTTTAAAGGTATTTTATAGTTGTTTTGGTATCGAAATTGGTGTCTCTTCATAAATAAAAGGAAAAAAAATGGTATGAAAGAAAAATGCTAGCCATACAATTTCCATATATGGAAATTGTATGATTAGAATTTTTTTTTTAAATTTTTTTTGTGAAAAAAAAATTTTGAACAATCAATTCAACTGCTGGCAAAGCATTTAAGCGTTTTTTGGGCTGCTACGACTGAAAACTTTGACTTTTTTATTTTTGTTTTCTGAAAAAAAAACACTAGTTATACAATTTCCATATATGGAAATTGTATGACTAGCATTTTTTTGATGGCGACAAAAGTATTTTTGAAATTGCCCCCAAACATTTTTTATGTTTTTTTTCAACCGCAAATTGATTTTCGTATTCAAACAAATATTTTTTGAAAAAAAAAATTTTGCATGCAAAATTTAATTTTTTTTGTGTATAACGTAGTCCTGGATATACTAATATTGGATTTTTTTTCCTTTTCTCTTCATAACTTTTTTTCAAAAACGCTTAAAACTCCTCGTTCTTTTGTATGACATGTTTTTGAATGCCTTGATCAATGTTTGGTAATTTAAAAATTCAAATTTTAGAAAGAATGATCTTTGAAAATTATTGCCAAAATTTAAAAGTTCATTACTTTCGTTATATTGTTTGTCTGAGACAGAAGTAACACATATCAGGCTGTTTCCAATGCATTTTCAATGCGAGAAGGCCAAACCGTTGGTTACTACGTGTGAGTAATCAAGGTTTATGTCATTTGTGTTCGGTTACGAACACGACCACAAAATTTTGAGAAATTAAAATGTAAAAAATCATTATTTTTGGTTTATGGAAAAATGCTAGTCATACAATTTCCATATATGAAAAAAATACTAATCATAGACCTTTCATGCAATTTTCTGTACGTATGGAATTGCATGAAAAGTGTATGACTAGCATTTTTCCATTTATGGAAATTGTATGACTAGTATTTTTGGTCATCCCGGGAAAGAATCATAAGAAAATAGATAGAGATTTACAGCAAGGTTGAGTCGGTGACTAGCGCAACCAATCATCGAAACTTTCAATAGCCTTGCCAGGGCCTTGTTCAAGTTTCATTGTCAGCAATAATTGCAATGATGTATAAATAATAGCCAGCTGTATAAATTGTATCTCTTTTTGCAACTTCGGCAGAATCCATGGTCTTTTGGTTTTTCCAGCTGTAAATTCAATTTTCCACTCGTGGTGATCGATTGTGATATGGCTCATGATGTTGGAATAACCTTTATTTAATTCTTGTTTTCTCGAACGGCGACATCTGCAAGTCCTTTGTTCTCGCCCTAATGAGTAAAAGTAAAAGTGAACGACGTCTTTGTTCAATTCACACGAGAATAGCAAGTTCAAGCAGTAATGAAGAGTTCAAACGAGAACAATAAACAGATTGAATGAGATGTGAGACGTAATGCGTTTACCTAGCGTTTACAAATAGCTTTAAAGCAAGTTACAAATGCGTTAGCAACAGATGGCGCAACGCCATGGGCTATACGCAATCGAACAATTAGAGTGAACTTACCTAGCAGTCAAAATAACAGTATGCTTCATTGCTTTTGGCGCCACGCTATTGGCTTGCCGCAACCAATCAATTATTTTAACAATAATTGTAATTGCTTCCCTAAATAATTGTCCTAACGGTTGTCGAAAAATAAATTATTTTAATTTCCAAACAACGAAAATAAATTATTTATCAAAAATAATTTCCCTACAATTATTTTTGCGGAGCCCCTGAACATTACGCATTTAGCCAACACGTCAAGAAATTAGAAAAACTATATATAGAAGTAAGTTGAAAGGCCGGGGGAGTGGGAGTGAAAACAGCCAGGAACTCGATGGACATATAAACATCAGAAAGATGGGGCTTTTTTGTGACTGGGCAAGGGGGATGGGTAGTTAGGAAAGCGCCTAAGACACGCAATGTAGCCTTCAATCTTTGCGATTTTTTTGAGTAAAAACAAGGACGATCCATAATCTTTTCATAAAAAAAGTACTTCTGAAAACAAATTTTGCACGTGGACAAATCTGAACCGTCATTTTTTTTCGAATCAACTTGTCCAACTAAAGCAAAACGTTTAACTAATTTTTCAAAATGTCTGAATTAAAATGACGAAGACGAAAAAGAAAAAAGGCAAAACTGTGAAAGTGGAAGGAGATGAGAAGCCACTCACAGTCGAATACAATCAGAAACTTGTCCTCAATCGTCTATTTTTGATTGCAATGACATTATGCCAATTCGGAATTCTGCTAACTGAGTTTTTGGCCTACCTGAACTACTTCATGATGTCAGGAACTGTTTGGTTCGCATTGTACGATTGCTGCTGTTCTGAGATTTACGAGGCCAATAATTTCATGTTTCCTCCCCCAAAAATGCCACCTATACGGCCATCAAAAAATGTCGATGTCCTGAAAAAGAGGAAACTTAACGCTTCTACAGGGATTCTTATAGTTACACATTTTGTCACGTTAACATTATGTGGGATCTTAGTCGTTACAGTGTCGAAATATGCAATGAAGTTACCCCAAAGATTTGTCATCGGATTTGGTCTTTCGATATTCCAGAATATTCTGCTGATGATTGTTTTATGGCTTGCCATCATAACTTACGATTTATCAAATCCAACAATAAGTATGGGTTTTTGCGTATACTTTTTGATTGCAGCATTTGTTTTGTCATACTTTGTTCTTTTCATAATGTATTTGGTTCCCGATATTTTAGTTTACTGATTTAAATAAAAATATTTTTTCTGTTCAAGCTTGAGTCTTCTCCCGAGATATCCCGGCTATCGTTTTGGCAATGTTTTTAAAACTCAAGTTGAGGTTGTTGAGGTTGCCTCATTTAAGGCAAGATTTGCCTCTTTTCCAGTTCCCCCCTTGATTTTTTTAAAATTCAATATATGAAAGTCTATTTAAAACAATTTTTCTTTTTAAAAATTGCAGTAAAACGTCTCAGCATGAACGGTTGAACAAATTTCTACAACTTATCTTACATGCAAAAAACCGTGTGAACAATTTTTGAACAGCTTAATTTTGCAGATTTACGAGGGGGCTGGGAAACTGGAGAAGAGCCCAAGGTTTGAGCGGTTTGAGCGGTTTTTTAAACGATTGCGCTCAAAATCTTGCTTCAAAATGAGCGGGTTAAAAGGTTTTGAGCGATTTATCGAAAAAAAATCGCTCAAAAACCGTTCAAATCTTGCGCGGTTTTTCGGCGTTTTTTTGATAAATCGCTCAAAAACCGCGCAAGATTTGAACGGTTTTTGCGCGTTTTTTTTCTCGATAAATTGCTCAAAAGCCGCCTAACCCGCTCATTTTGAAGCAAGATTTTGAGCGCAATCGTCTAGAAACCGCTCAAATCTTGCTTCAAATTATGTGAAAAATCTCGACTCGGGCTCTTCAGAGCTGACTGAATTAAGCGTTATTGACGGAGGTTGGATACCTTAGTAGTGTATAGAGGAGCACGATAGGTAGGGAACCATGGAGGGCGGGGTACACGACTTATAGGTGGGTGGGGGGCTTTGGGTTCTTGCTTTTCTAAAAATTGTTTTACAAGTCTTAAAATATGTTCCAAAATGTAAGTGGATTTCACGAACAAAATTTCAGTGGATTCCGCATACATATACCTGTAAGGTAAATTTTGTGGGCATATTTGTTTTGTTGCGGATTCCGCAACAAGCAAATATAGCTAGTTATACTGGATTCCTCAACTGTTAGTGGATTCCGCAAAATGTTAGTGGAATCCGCCATTGTAAGTGGAATCCCCAAAATTTGTATGCGGAATCCGCAAAAGTAAGCGGATTCCGCAAATTGTAAGTGGATTCCGCAAATTGTTTATTACTGAACTTGCATATGAACAATTGAAAGCTAGAAGTGGAATATTTGATTTACTATCTAAAAGAATTTGAACGCAAAAGGACTTATCCATTTGTCAGCGGAATCCACAAACCAATCTTAAAACATTGGTTAACTATGCGGTTTGAAAAGGGTTTGAAATGGCAGTTCATGTTTGAAATGAGGGCAAGTCACTCATCAGTATTTGAGATGAAATGGTTCAGTTATGATTAAGACATCATCATCAGTATTTGAGATGAGATGGTTCAGAAATTATCATCGCACTCATCAGTTTTTGAGATGAGCTGGTTCAGTCGGTTCAGAAGTTATCATCGTACTCATCAGCATTTGAGACAAGATAAAGGACGGCTCGATTGTATTTTTTGAAAGCTGAACTGAAATGTCCTCTGAAAACTAGATTAAAAATCCTCATTTAATTAAAATTGAAAAGCAAAACTTATACAAGCGGTAACTAAGAAATTCAGTACGAAAAATAAAATATTGTTTTTAAATATTGTTGAGCAAATGGATCAATTTTTCTGTTCTTTCTGAATCCTTTCCCTCGAAAACTCCACCTTCGACAAAGCGTCTTTGTTGTCTTAATGGCTCACTATGGTACTCGTAGTCTGGTGGGTTTGTTGAAACTTTCTCCAGATGAAGCATACTGTAGCAAGTGAGGCATACTGTAGCATAATGTCTATAGAGCATACTGAAGGGTACGAGTGCTGATGAGGCATACTGTAGCACAATGTAGCATAATGGGGCATACTGTAGAAACTGAGGCATACTGTAGCATAATGTGTGTAGGGTACGAGCGCTGATGGGTGTCGGCTAAAAAAAAAACAGTTTTCGAATAAACTAGTCATAAACCATTTTAGTAATATCTTTAGAGATTTTGATCCTTCACGATGAGGGTACGACCCCAGGCTGGGATGATCCAGCGGTTCTGGCGCGTTCTCGGCCTCGGGCCCGGCCTGACCGGTTTGCAGTCGCTATGACTGACGGCGCTGCTCGTCCGCGACTGCGCCCCCGCCCGCTTGCCCAATTATAGGGCATGTCGTCATCAAGCGAGGAGACCTCCTCGACTCGCCCATCCCAGACCACAGCAAGCCCGCGAATGCAACCCCTCACGTAGGAGAACGCAAAAGCGTCCAAGGCAGTGCTCTCCTCCTCGTCTTTGCTCGAGAGCAGTTCTAAGTCGGTGACACTCCTCAGTTGCTACGGTTCCGACTCCCAGTCGGAGTCACGGTAGGGCACCACTGTCTCGACTTCGGTCTGGTCTCTTCCCTCCTCATCGTCATCCTCGTCTGTGTCAGAGGACCTAAACAGAGGTAAAAATTGATCGATTTGGAGGAAGAGTTGGATGTTCTTTTGTGGCTTACATTGGGAAGGTTCAAGTTGGTGGTCAAAGGTGGAAAGAAGAGGTTGTTCACATGGCACCAGACTTAGTTAGTTTAACATGCAAAAAACAAGGTCAAAAGCAATAGTTACAAGTGCGGCAAGAAGCTAGTGAAAGGCTTATCCTGCACCTTCCGCCAGCAGACAAAGCGCAGCTTGTGCTCCAAAGGCCCATCGTGTAAGTTGTACGGATTCCATCCATCATGACAGCAGATGGGGCACGTTTCACAATCAGTTGAAGTAGTCGCATTCATGTTTTCTGAAATTCAGTAAATCAATTAGTTACTCAGACTGCATTCTAAAAATTAGAATCATATTTCAATTTAAAGAAAAAAACTCTTTTAAATAGTCAACTAATAAGAACTCTCCAGATTATATAATTGAATCTGGTATTAGAAAGTCTTCAGGCCCTTTTGACTCATATTGGGGCAGGCAATGCGCCCACTGACAATTATTCGCATGACCGACGATGAAGTTGGAAGAGACTGTTCATCTCTTCTTTATTCGCCAGCCTTTCCTTTGGGAGCCGTCAGCAGGTGTCCACGATGAATGAAATTGACACCCAGAGCGACTGACTCTGAATGCGTTTCAACCATGTGTATCATGCCAGCTGGTGATGCGTTTCAACCATGTGTATCATACGTGCTAAGTATGTTTCATATTGAACATCTATCAATCATTCACTTTTTAATGTTGCCTTAGATTAAGACATTCGTAATGCATTCATGTTATTCTCTAAATTTCTTAGTCGACCAATTTGAAGCGTTGATCAATCGCTTTGTACCATTTTCGTCGACAATGATTTTTTATGATCTCACGTATATTTACTAATAAATTTTATTAGAGCGCGACAGTTTATTTTCATTGATTCCACAAACTGTTAGCGCATTCCGCAGACTGTAAGTGAGATATCCAGCACTAACCAGCTTGAAGAATGGCTAGCTAGAACAACGAATCCGGAAATTGTGAACAAACTAAATTCGTGGATATACCCTTTTTAGATTTTAAACACTTGATTGAAAACGGCTATTTTGATCTTTCAGTTTAGTTCGATCATTCATTTTTAAATGTTAATTCATTCCTAATCGCGTTAGTTTTTCAATTTCTTAGTAAATGCACAGAATTGTATATCTTTAGGCTTTATAATTAGAAAAGTTAATTAGTAAATCTGAACATAAATTAGAACAGGTTTAAAATATAAAATCATGAACACAAACGCACTCCTATAAATTGTAAATTGATTCGAAAACTGATAAAACGTTCCGCGGAACGAAACGAGTTTAAAATTTTGTAGAATACCCAAAATCCATATAAATGCTGTCGTCAAACAAAGCTTGAGCAACTTTGTCTCCATAGTCAAAGCGCAGTTGCTCGAAAGGTGCAATGTCTCTCCTGGCTTTTAGGATGACTTTTCTTTCACCTATGCTGGGAAGTACAACTTCTACCATCTTCATATTGGCCTCGTTTCTTCTGGGTGGCGTGGTTCGCTAAACGACCCAGGTAAGCGTTACATTTGTGTAAGGGGCACTGCTCATTTGAAACTTCGATCAATCGCCTTGGAGGACCCACAATTTGCAATACGTATTCACTTGGAACTCCTGGTTGGAGACAGTAATGTCCGGAATTGATGTTGTTGACTACTTTGCCGTGGTAATCCACCAACACGTCACCTTTCTTGAACCATTGCAAAGCAATCAAACCTAGTAAAAAAGAAATCACTGAATGAAAAAATACTGATTCAAAAATTAAATTTTATTTGTAAGATCTATTTATCGAAATATTAAAACTATAAAGTATCTCTTACATAGACGGGAAATACCACATCACATATGCCGACCCAGCTCTTGGTCACTACACGACTCTGCAACTCTTCCTGAGCCTCATATGGAAAGCTCTCAATGTCGTTGGCGGTATGTTTCAGGCTTGTGGTTTTCTCAAGCGGCTGAAATTTTCTCTTTGATCCATCATTGAACAGCTTCGCCACATGGTCAACCACCTTTTCAGGTCATGGGTTGCCCACTTCTGCTATGAGTAAAAGTTTGTAACTTCACTTGACAGCTCATGGGTAGTCGTCATCTGCTGAACAAAGATCTGTACGCGCTGCACCTGGCGAACGTAACGTTGAGAATCTTGTCGGGATCGCACTGCCAACAGAACCTCTTCGTAGGTGTATCCGTCCAAATTCTGGTGAACTCTGAAGCTTGCCTCTTCAGCTTTTCCATCTCGAACATAGGGCTGGTAGACAAAGGCATAAGCTCGCAACCTTACGTGCGAGACAGCGCTTCGGCTGTTCCATATTTATGATGCTAATCTATCAAAAAATTAAGTTATTACATGTGATTCCACGTCGGTTTCAATTTTGATAAATAAATCCCTTTGAAAAACATTAAAACTTTATATCGATTGATTTACCTGGCGTTTGAACTTTCACCTAGTGGAGTAACCCGGAACACGGCGTTCCCAAATGAATTGACGAAAAACAGTTGAGTCGTCACCATGTTTTTTGGGTCCCGAAAAAAACCCGCTGAACAACATAGCTCATACTTCTCCTCTCTAAATGGGTTCTGGCCTCTGTATAGTACAATTTCATACCCTGTACTAGCCAGACTGGAATTATGTGGGAGACGCGAGAAGTGACACTAAAATTGAGTCATCAAATCGAGTCATCAGTGTTTTTTTTTTATCAAATCAGTGTTTTAGATTTAAAAAGATAATTACAGGTTGCTGGTTCTATGCTCAGATCCACGGTATCGTCTTCAATTTTTTCCTCTATATTGACTATGGCCTGGACGACAGCATGTACCGTGGTGTTGATGATCTTTTTCTCGAGCATCCCTGTGCACGTGAACAGAAACATGACAATGGCTCTGAACAAGGTCAATTGTTCTTTGTGGGTCAGGGTTCCGTTTCTTTCATCGGCGCAGTCATTCGATTTCTGGACATTCTGTAAAATGATTTCTTTGAGAGTCTGGTAAGTTATCGGGTTTTCGGCTCGGGAGGCTTTTCCTGAGTTGCTAAAAGTGAACAAGATTTAGTTTCAATATTTGGTTTACCAAAACCTTTAGGCTCGTGTAATGTGAAGTTATTTCTTCAATTTACAGTTTCGCCAACATTATCTGGCTCTGCATGATCGCTTTTGCGGCTTTCTGTGGGCTCGTCGTTTATGTGGTCTTGTAATTTCGTGAGATCATGGGCTCGTGGTTCCGTGGGAGTGTAGGTTTGCCTCTCATGGTCATGCGGTTGTCTTTCAACTTCTCGATAGTGGGGAAAAGCCGATGGCCATGGAGAATTCGGATACGGTGATGCCGACATGTAGAAATCCAGGTAGGCTGGATATGGCCGATACTGCTGAGGCTGGCACTGATGTACCATCGAGGGGCCTGAATGGACATGTCGCAGAGGGGTATGTGGTTGCCCATTTATCGGCGGAATTGGCGGGGCGAGAGGTCGCGGGGGTGCTCGCAAAGGGGTACCGGTGTCGGTGGAGCAAATGATGTCGCCTCTGGTGCTGCGAGTGGTGACGGAGGCACAGGGATGTTAGAAGGCACTGCAAATGGTGATGGAGAACTGGAAGGCACTGAACACGAGATCTCTGCATTGGACATTTACTTTGAGATGCAACTAATATGAACTGACTCCAATTTAGCGGCAAAGCTCCCATCGTTTATCAGCTCCAATTTAATCCAAACACCAGGATATCAAGATAAGAGTCCACCAAGGAATAGCTTTGACACTTTCCTTTCTTTTAAGCATACCAGATGACAGTAGCAGCCATGCAAAAATGACTGCCTAAAGATAAGACGGCCAATTGACAATGAACTGATAAGTGGAACTAGACAGTGCAGTTCTTATCAGTAAAGCCATCATTATCAAGGAAATTTGTCATTAGTCAATTCTTGAACCAGGGCTCATTTCAGTTCAATCATTCAATCGCTCCTCAACTCAGCCACGTTTTAGAGTCTTTCATCCATGTCATCATGCTAAGTAGAACTTTTCGGGTAAAGGAAAAAGTACAAGTCCTCGATGCCGTCACTTCCATCTGGGAAAGTGCTGTTATTTTATCATAAATCAGCGATTGGTGCGTAAAGATTAAATGGTCTGATTGGCCGGAAAGCGTCATCTTTAGTGTCCCAGAAGACAGAAAAGAAAACGCAACAACATGTAATATGAGAAAATTCCAGGAACAAATTGATACTTGTGTCATCAGCAGAAGGCGGAATTCGAGAAAAGATAAAATATCGTTCAACCCCAGACGGCTGCACAGGGACTCGATGGTCTTTTTTGAACATACTGGTAGTGTCACAAAAGGGATTGTCATCATCAATGACGCTTTTGTATCCCAGTGCACAGTTCGTTTGGTCGACAAACCTCAAGATACTGCGGGGAATGGACCATCATGCAGTGGCAATTTATACGTTACGTACTCCGAGTTGAGAAACGAGTCACAAGGCGAGTCAAGGAAACGAGTCGCTGGAGAATCACTGCCAGAAGATTTCATAAAATTCATGATTACGGATGCTGAGAAATCTAGACCCGAATAAAAACCCTCAGAGCCCAAGGCCAACAAAACAAATAAGGAGGAAAAACCGCAGGAAGATACTTCGAGTCGCCTTGTTTATTTTGAGTGACATTACCGTGAAGTTTGCTCCATGTATCAACCGTGTAAGACAGGTAAAATTTTCTAGTAACTAATCAAATGTGTAACTAATCTACTAATTAAGCACATCCAATTATCCTTATATTTTGTATGATCATTGATTTTATCTGATATCCTGAAAATTGCATTTCCGGATACAACTGATTCTTATTTTTATCGATATTTAATTTGCCGTATTCTATTTATATACCGTTTTCTACTTTGTGATTTTAGCTAGGTAGTTTTACCGTATTCTATTTATACACCGTATTTTATTTTGTGATTTTAGCTAGGATCGACTGTCTTGCGCGCCGGAGAAACGTTTTGTGTTGATTATTTGAAATTCGATTATTCGAAGAAACGAGCATTTGCTGGAATGAGTTCCATCAAAAGTGCGGATGTCACCCTGAGAATGCCTTCTGTATTGGCGGAGCTTGCTGAAGAAGATTTTTTGTTATGTGGCTGTTTATTTCTTTTTCGTTGTTTTTCCAAAAACAAATATGATTTATCCTTTTATTCTCTTGTGCTTCGTTTGAGAACGATTTTAGCTGCGATTTGAGTGATTTTACTCAACCAATTGGCGAAACTTTTGGCGACATTTTTGGCAATAAAAAGATGCGTTGGCTTGATGAGGAAAAAACAAGGCAAACTTTCATAATGGTTCCAGCTACACCAGTAACCAGAATCGCCGTTGGTTTATCATCCACACAGTGTGCTCCTAAACTTTTGGATAGTATAACCTTAGGACTTTTTAGATTCCATCAATCTTGGGATTCTGTGCAAGGAAATGTGTACATCTCGAGATCCAAAAAATCACCCTCCCCACCCATGTACTAACATTAGGGATAAAAAACGCTCGACCCCCCCCCCATCAGCGGCGAAGTCGTTTTGAAAAATTCACCATCAATGACCCTACGACCACCAATGAGGAGGATCCTGAAGCTTGGCGGAGGAGGAAATGAGTACTTCCCGAGATCCGAAAAATCACCATTCGCAACCGGGTAATAAAATTAGGAAAAAAAATTTCGACCCCCCATCATCAGCGAATTCGGAATTGCAAAAATTTACCACCGATGACCCTAGGACAACCAATGAGGAGAATATTGAAGCCCGGCGGAGGAGGAAATGTGTACAAATTGACATCCGGAAAATCACCCTCTCTCTTTATGTTTTAACATTGGAGAAACGAACTTTTCGACACTATCAATAAAATCTGAATTAAACGAAACTACATACATTCTACAATTACTACAACTATCAACTCGCTAATTTTGAATTTTGCTCATCATCTTTCAAAATCTCTGTACTTAGCCCCTTCTTCCTGAATCCGCTTCCTACGCCCGTCCAGAGGCAAGCTGCTTGCTATAATTTTCCAATTGGAATCATGTCGCAAGCGAGGCACCCGCAAACCAACGGAGAGCAGAGACGAGCATCCACTGATGTTGTTAGCAGTAAGGACACAGTGGATCCACCCATAAGGCAGATAAACCGTGTCACCGACTTGCTGCACACAGCATGTCAACAAGGCTGTGTTCTCTCTAAAACAAACTATCATTGACTCGACGTCCACGAACTCGTTCTCGAGCCTTTTCACGCAATACGTTGGTTTCACAAAAAAGCAATTTTTTCCCCGGCGCCATATAACATCACCAAGTTATCGATAGTCTCTGAAAAATTGGATTGAAACCTCGTAAAGTATTCACATCCGTTACGAAAAGGTACCCATAACCCTGCCGTGACACCTGCGAGCACTTGGGGGTACAAAAATTGAAGAACTCCGGAATCTCCGACGAGTCTTTAGGAAAGGCACCCAGGTGCACCTTGCCACCTAATGCACCAGTACGCGTACCTTCCACGCTGAAATTCTTCATAACTCAATCTGCATACACCAGCCGAGACAACTGGGATAATTTTCAAAGAACATAAGATCCTCCTGGCAGAATAGTTTGTGAAAATCCAGTTCCTTATCCTTTTTCCAAAGTACATTTTCACGATGAAGACAGCAATGAGGAATCACCTCAACAAACTATCGGAGAAATGGTGAACACCCTCTATCGAATGCCTTCTTGATTGTTCCACGAATTTAAATTCAACGACGGACTCATTCAATCTCAACTGGCTGCTGGACATGATCGGGGATAAGACCGAAGCAGCAAAGCAAGAAGCTCGGGCCATTAGAACCGACAATTCCTGCTTCCTCAACAAAACTTGCTAGACTCGGCTTGTACCCGCAGGGGAGCCCCACTAATTGCAGCAGCGGCCATCGCCGGCATTGGTCTTTTCGGATCTGGTATAATGATGGGCAATTCAGGAGGATGTGGAATTATGGATCATGCCAGGACCAGGCCCAAGCAAATGCAAAAAACATCGAGACTTTGGAACAGTACTCAATGGCACTTACGGACTATGTATCAGAAATTGAAACATCAAGCAACGAGAAGTTCTTTGCGATTTCGAATGAGTTGTCTGAAATCAGAGCAAATCAACAACAAACCATCGAAAACCAAAATCAGAACTGGAAAATACGAACTTCAATTAGGCTGCGTACGGTATTGCCAGATTGAGCAGAAGTCCTTCCTCAATTGTTGTGACGTCGCGAAGCAGCTTCGCGTCATAATATGAGTGGATATCACTTGGCGGTATCGCAAGGGTCAGTCGGTGGTTTTTGTACACAGCGTCTATGAGCGCCAACAGCTATTCTCACGGAACAAGAGACATCGGTCCTCCTTTTGACTTTTGTACACAGCGTCTATGAGCGCCAACAGGTATTCTCACGGAACAAGAGACATCGGTAGTCGTTGGTCCAGCAGAGTTGGTATCGAGCTTAAGACGTTTGTCTTAGAAGCATAGAGTGCGGTTTTATAGCTTGTTTTATCTGCATAGACAACATTTAATAGTGATGCTGCTGTGTCGAAGTTCAAATTGATCTGTTGGTTTGAGAACATTGTTTGTGTGCAATCCGGCAAGATGTGGAAATTTCCTTCAATTGTTGCAAATTGTTCTTCGAGTATTTTCCAGTTCCGATTTTGGTTTTCGATATTTTGTTTTTGAATTGCTCTGATTTCAGACAACTCATTCGAAATCGCACAGAACTTCTCCTTGCTTGATTGTTCAATTTCTGATACATAGTTCGTAAGTGCTGGGGGAAAATGGGATTTGTTGCCAGCAAGAAACGAACGTGAGCTAGACACTCTGCTCAAATCTCTCAAGTTCAACGAACACAGAGATTTCCTCATAAGCACAATCCGATGCCATATAAATGCATGCCGTGGTAGATATGCCGTCGAGGATAACTACCTAGAAGTAATTTGACATAATACGGCCGAGTCCTCCCAGGGTTTTTTTATGACTTGGAATGGACAACTTGAACTGTTTATACTGTTTGTTGTCATGACTGTTTTCTTACGACTGTTTGTTGTTATTTGATCTCTGTAAATTAACCGTAATTTGCCGTATTCTTTTTTACTGTATGTTATATGTGTTATGGTCTGAAAAAATTCAGGCCCGTCAAAGTTGCTCATAAAGTGTAAGCTATCTATTTGGAGTAATTTGCTCATAGAAAGAAAATTATCTATTAAGAAAAACAAATTTGTGTAAATCCGTTTTAGATAAAAAGGTTAACGAAACCGCTGCATGAAGAAGCAGTTGATTGCGCAAGGGATAAAGCAAATCGCACTCCCCAAGATAGGATTTGGTCTGGATAAACTACGAGAAAACTCAGTTTTTAACATCATTTGCGAGATTTTCCGAAAATCAGATATCACAGTCTTCCTATACGTTTGACACTAATACTGACCTGCCCAATCATCGTCACAGGACTACAACGGTCCATACTGAAGCCCGGCGGAGGAGGAAATGTGTACATCTCGAGATCCGAAAAATCACACTCCCCACCCATGTATTAACATAAGGGATAAAAAACGTCCGACACCCCCATCAGCAGCGAAGTCGAATTTTGAAAAATTCAACATCCATGATCCTAGGACCACCAATGGGGAGGATTCTGAAGCCTGGCGGAGGAGGAAAAGTGTACATCTCGAGATCCGAAAAATCACCCTCCCCACCCATGTATTAACATTAGAGATAAAAAACTTTCGACCCCCCATCACCAGCGAAGTCAGATTTTGGAAACTTCACCATCAATGACCCTGGGACCACCAATGAGGAGGGTCCTGAAGCCTGGCGGAGGAGGAAATATGTACATCTCGAGATCCGAAAAATCACCGTTCCCACCCATGTATTTACATTAGGAAAAAAGAATTCGACCCCCCCATCATCAGCGAAGTCGGAGTTCGGAAAATTCACCACCAATGACACCAGGACCACCAATGAGGAAGATCCTGAAGCCCGGCGGAGGAGGAAACGTGTACTAATTGAGATCCAAACAATCACCCTCTTTTTTTTTGTTTTAACTTTGGGGAAACTAAAACTTTCGACATTATCAATAAAATCTGAATTAAACGAAACTACATATATTCTAAAATTACTACAACTTGCGCAGAGACGAGCATCCACTGATGTTGTTAGCAGTCAGGACACAGTAGACCCACCCATAAGGCAGATAAACCGTGTCACCGACTTGTTGCACACAGCATGTCAACAAGGCTATGTTCTCTCTTAAACAAACCATCATTGACTCGACGTCCACGAACTCGTTCTCGAGCCTTTTCACTCAATACTTTGGCTTCACAAAAAACCAAAATTTTTCCGCGGCGCCATATAACATCACCAAGTTATCGATAGTCTCTGAAAAATCGGATTGAAACCTCGTAAAGTATTCACATCCGTTACGATAAGGTACCCATAACCCTGCCGTGACACCTGCGAGCACTTGGGGGTACAAAAATCGAAGAACTCCGGAATCTCCGATGTGTCTTTGGGAAAGACACTCAGGTGCACCTTGCCACCTAATGCACCATTACGCGTCTCCTCCACGCTGAAATGCTTCATGACTCGATCTGCATAGACCAGCCGAGACAACAGACGCTGGAAGAAGAACATACCACGAATACCAAACAGATATTGGGGAGATTGTCGTATAATCAAAACATAACCAACATATAGATTTCAACTCACCTTCCTATCCTTGTCTTTATACTCCACAGCCGACAACCCTCGGAGAAGAGCAGGCTCCTCCCGATCGAGATTCTCCAACGAACTCAGAGATGCATTCTCAGGAAGATTTTCCGCAAACTCCCGCAAGGCGTGCAGGTCGTTTTGGCCAGCAAAATCACCTGCACGACTCGACCTAGACTTCCGCTTGGGAGCAACGACGTTATGAGCTCCAACATAAGTGTTCATCTCGCAACTGAAAACAAATGCTGCTTGCGAGCATCGAATTACGAATACAAAGCGACGATACAGTTGGTTGCTACAAAATTCACTTTCTTAACCCTGACCAGCACAAAATCAGAGGGTTAAGCACTCACCACTGATCTTATGAAAAACGCTGAGAAATGTAAGAGTATGAGTTAAAAGTAAACAGTTGAATTAAAAACACAAAATTTAAAACAACTAAACTTTAAAATACAGTCCCAATAGTTCTAAAACAAAGGGTCAGCGAACAAAGTTCACTCATCTATCGAAACCCATCAAGAGAGCACCCACCAGTCGCAAGAGGCAACAGCCCATGCACACGAACAGGCCGTCCAAAAGACCGACCTCTAAACTGCCATCACCCTCTGGAGACTCGTCTACCACAGGAGTGCACGCCGCAGACAGCTCTGACCACACCCGCTGGCCACTAAACTCAACATAACGGCCGTTGAGACAGCAGAACACAAGAAAGCCACGGGCAAACACATTTTCAATTGAAAAAATTATATACATTTGTACATCCATTCAAAATTAACACAACTCGTCACTTTACCTGTGGTACTAACTCAAGGAAAAACAGAAATGGAAAAGCTAAAACACAGAGATTGATGTTATTATCTTATTGTAAGCGGACAAAATGTTCAAACACGCCCGAAGCACAATGGCCTCCAGGAAAAATAAACAAAAAATTGGGCATAAAATAACCCCTATTTTGTACTTGAGTCCACCCGCGGGGGAAAGGCCACAGGTTTACCTCGGTTGCTCTGGCACTTGCTTATGGCCTTTGAATTGTGAAAAAACGAGAGTTGCTTCTGGCACTTGCTTATGGCCTTCATGTTTGCTTCTGGCACTTGCTTACGGCCTTTATCAGATTATCTCTTCTTGCATCTTTGCAATTAGGGGCAATGCCTCTCCCAAAAACCAACTATTGCCATCATCCGGGCATTCAATGCAGTCTGCAGTAGCATTATTCCAAAAGACCAGAGCAATCGAATCAAGTACAATTTGAATCAACTCACTACAACTTAATACAAACAAACCGCCGTGACGTACTCGAAAAACGTTCAGCAAACTAAAATCATTACCACCCCAACTCGGTATATTGGAATGAAATGTAAACATCTTGCTTACCCGATTCAAAGTAAATATCACATCGGTCCCACAAATTCACAATCATAATTTAAAACGCTATTTATGAAACACCACTACCTGAGTTCAACCTGTAATTTGTCAGAAACAAAGAGGAGCATTACTCTACACCACGGAGCGATAATGCGGTTACTGCTCCTCATTCTACAAATAGGTCGTACTTCGGCATCCTACGACGATATTCTTTCCTCTGGCATAACCTTCCACAAAGAAAGTAAGACCCTCCTGGCAGAAAAGTTTGTAAACGTCTAGTTCCTTATCCTTTTCCAAAGTACAATTTCACGATGAAGACAGCAATGAGGAATTACCTCAACAAAATATCGGAGGAATGGCGAACACCTTCTATCGAGTGCCCTCTACATTTTCCACGAACTTCAATTCAACGCCTAATCAATCTCAACTGGCTGCTGGACATGATCGAGGATAAGGTCGAAGCAGCAAAGCAAGAAGCTCAGGCCATTAGAACCGACAATTCCCGCTTCCTCAATAAAAACCTGCTAGACTCGGCACGTACCCGCAGGGGAGCCCCACTAATTGCAGCAGCGGCCATCGCCGGCATTGGTTTTTTCGGATCTAGTATAATGATGGGCAATTCAGATGGATAGGGAATTATGGGATTTTTTGGATCATGCCAGGATCAGCCCCAAGCAAATGCAAAGAACATCGAGACTTTGGAACAGTACTCAATGGCCTTTACGGACTATGTATCAGAAATTGAAACATCAAACAACGAGATGTTCTTTGCGATTTCGAATGAGTTGTCTGAAATCAGACTAGTTTAACAACAAACCATGGAAAACCAAAATCGGAACTGAAAAATACGAACTTAGGCTGCGTACAGTATTGCTGCGTACGGTATTGCCAGATTGAGCAGAACGGTATTGCCAGATTGTTGCTCTGCGTACGGTATTGCCACATTGTTGCTATGCGTGCTCTGCGCTTAGGCTGCGTACGGTATTGCCAGATTGAGCAGAAGTCCTTCCTCGATTGTTGTCGCGTCATAATATGAGTGGATATCACTTGGCGCAAGGGTCAGTCGGTGGTTTCCTCCTTTTGGTTTTTGTACACAGCGTCAATGACTGCCAACAGGGATTCTCACGGAACAAGAGACATCGGAAACTGTTTGTCCAGCAGAGTTGGTATCGAACTTAAGACGTTTGTCTTACAAGCATAGAGTTCGGTTTTATAGCTTATTTTATCTGCATAGACAACATATAGTAGTGATGCTGCTGTGTCGAAGTTGCAATTGATCTGTTGGTTTGAGAACAATGTTTTTGTGCAATCCCGCAAGATGTGGAAATTTCCTTCAATTGTTGCAAATCAATCTTCGAGTATTTTCCAGTTCCAATTTTGGTTTTCGATTGTTTGTTGTTGAATTGCTCTGATTTCAGACAACTCATTCGAAATCGGAAAGGACTTCTCGTTGCCTGATGTTTCAATTTCTGATACATAGTCCGTTTTGTTGCCAGCAAGAAACGAACGTGAGCTAGACACTCTGATCAAATCTCTGCTCAACGAACACAGAGATTTCCTCATAAACACAATCCGATGCAATATAAATGCATGCCGTGGTAGATATGCCGTCGAGGATAACTACCGAAAAGTATTTAGACATAATATGGCCGAGTCCGCCCAGGATTTTTTTTATGACTTGGAATGAACAACTTGAACTGTTTACACTGTTTGTTGTCATGACTGTTTTCTTACGACTAATTATTGTTGTTTGATCTCTTTAAATTAACCGTAGTTTTTTGTATTCTTTTTAATGTATGCAGTATGTGTCATGGTTTGAAAAATATGCCGGCCCGTCAAAATTTCTCATAAAGAGTAAACTATCCATTTGGTGTAATTTGCTCATAGAAAGTAAATTATCTATTAAGAAAAACTAATTAAAGTAAAACCGTTTCAGATAAAAAGAATAACAAAACTTGAACAACTACAGCTAAAATAAGTGGTGAATTGCAAAAACAAGAAAATGTTTCTGAAAATTTTACCTTATCAAACTATATTTGAAAACACCTTAATTATTGAAAACACCTTAACTATATCTGAAACACCTGATTAATTTAATTGCGAGTTTACTTCATAAGTTTGTTGAATTTGTTCCTTTTGCAGGAATTGAGATTGCTGGCAGGAATTGGGATCGAAGTTGGGTTAGAGGAATCGGGATCGAAGTTTGGTTACAGGAATCGGGATCGAAGCTTGGTTACAGGAATTGGGATCGAAATTGGGTTACAGGAATTGGGATCGAAATTGGGTTACAGGAATTGAGATCGAAGTTGGTGATGAAGTTGGTCAGATCGAAGTTGAGACCGAATTGAGACTGGTAGACGTCATGTATTGTTGGTGAACCGTTGTTGGTGAACACCTGTAGTAAAAAAAGATATAAATCAAAACGTTACCACAAATAAACTTATATGTAAATGGAATCCGCAAACAAAATGCGGATTCCACTTACAATTTGCGGATTCCACTAACAATATGCGGATTTCACTTACAGTTGCGGATTCCGCAATAGCTCAATTGAACGATACAAATGTTTTATCATTTGTTTGTGGATTCCGCAAACTGTTCTGGATTCCACAAATACTGTTGCGGATTCCGCACATTCGTTTATTTTTGGAGCAATTTTGAGCGGTACAACGATTTAGGTATCTGTTTGTGGAATCCAAAACAGCATAGAAGATCAAAGAAAAGTAGCCATGTTGCGGATTCCGCGACAAAACTGATTTTGGCCTGTTGCGGATTCCGTTTACAAGGCAGAGAACGCACAGTTTGGCCTCGTAATGTTTTTTTAATTTTAGTAATAATTAATAAATAGTATAATTTAATTGATTTCAATCAAAAAATTTCAAAACGTTAAATTTCAAACTTATTTTAAAAAAGTATGACCGCTTGTAGGTCATTGACACCTGTCATAAAATAATAACATTCGTTGCGGGGATCAGTCCTTATCACAGCGGGGGATTAGTTCTCATCAGTACAAAAGCTGCGGGGGATTACCGGTATCGATGGGATAAGCCGATATCAAAATTAAATGCTTTCATTTCAATGTTTGCATGCAGTAGTAACTCAGTTTAAACCGCTCAAGTCTGCGTGGCGACTATGAACTTTTGGTCCCCACGCGGATCGATTCAGAAAAATTAAGTCTGAACATAAAACCACGACCTCGACACGGGTTGTCTCAGATAAACAGGAGATAATTTCCCAATCTTTGACTGAAAAAGGAAAACATTCGTTGGACATGTATTTTTCTGAGGTATGTTCCATCAATCGTTCTTTGTTCCTCCTAACACTTTTTTTTCATGATTACGAATTTAGTATGGTTGATATACGCTATTTTGGAGACCCTCAGATTCATACTCGTAACATTAATGAAGTTTTTCGGAAAACTTCGTTAGGACTCTCAAATACCTACCACTCAACAAAATTATCAAAGTCTTGGACATGACTAGTAATCTCAATTGTAAAATACGTTCGGAAGGTTTAAACGTTCAGTTGTTTGTTTGGGTTTCAATCATATTAGTAGCAAAGAAACGTGCACCAAAACACAAAATTTCTTTCAAACCCTTGGACGAGTCTACTCAAGACACTCATCTGCCACGAGTCCTACAGTTCCCAAACAGTTTGGACACACAACTCACTGAAAGTTCTCCTGCCCTTCCAGTTCAGAGATCGTTCGATTTCGATCCTGATATTGAAAATCAAATGGGTTGCTCTGAGCTATTCGAAGACTCCCTGACGCTTCCTTGCTGACCAGAAATCAATTCTGGAATCGAAATGACAGAAGTGAATTACAAGCCGTCAATATCACAAGATTCCTTTGAATGCAGTCACAAAGCCGTGGTTTCGACCAACTGGTGCCGCTCCATTGTCGTGGCTTTCCATGAAGACTTTCCATGAAAAGAACCCGATGATTCAAAGAAAGTCTTCAAGAAAAAGTATCCGATGTTCATCTACGAGCGTCACCAAGAACTCTCCTTGTTTCCCAATGAAGATGAAAAAGTTTTTTGGCAACTGGAACCAGATCTAAACTAGTATTTATCATTGATTATTATTATGATATTTTATCTCTATAAAATATTAAATACTAACCAATCATACTCCATCAAACTAACAACCTATTTATTTGTAGAGTGTTGAAACTACTTGTAGTTTCAACACAAGAACAATTTGAATTAAACTTAGAATACAGTTGTTCTCATTCTGGAACTAACTCGCGTAAACCGTTCTACACTAGATCTATTGAGACCAGGAGATATAAGAGTAAGATTAAGATCGGTATTAGACTAAGAAGTTGCACGAATCTATCCGGCCGAAAAAAAGATAGCGTGACGAGCAGACGGTGTACCCTATTTGAAATTACTCTATGAGTACAGTACATATTACATAATTCATCTGGTGCGACCAAAAGTCTAAAACAGACCTTAAATAACCTAGAATTAGACAAAAATTAGATTAGAATTGGACAAATACAACATTTCATAAAAATGTTATATGATAAGAACTTAATAGATATGTCTCTACGTTTCAATAGATCAGATCCAATATTCCGAACAATACGACAACTACCCGGTATTGGAAGAAGGCGTCGAACAAGAAATGACATACGACTAAGAAGAAAACTAATAATCGAGTTCATGATAGTACGACAAAAACGAGATTAAACTTTTGTATTTAAAATACTTTCAGCAGTAAATTTAAATTTTCATTTACTGACAGAAAATTTGAAGAATAATCTTCAATAACCCTTCATGGCGCTAAACCTATTAATTGTACAATAAAGACTCATAAAAACAACACTTGTCGTTTTCCTTAAATCAGCTGAAAATTGAATAACACATTGAAAAAGTATTTATTCAATATAAAAAAAAAACAAAAATTAGTTAGTGTAAATCATAAATTATTAGTATATATAAATCATCTCATCTTCCCAGCTTGATCACCTAAAACATAACAGCAAATTTCAAAAACTAACAATCATCGAAACTAAAAGCCTCTAATTTTAAAACTATCAAGGCTTATCCTTGTTTTCACTTGAATTAATCTCATTTAAATAAGAGATCATCAAGGTTTTTCTCGGATCTTTAAATTAATCTAAATCTAAATTTTTAAATTTCTAAATATTTAAAATCTCTGATCATCAAGGCCTATCCTTGGATCAAATAGAACAATTTTGTTCTCCCCCTCCCAATTTAATCAGTGTCTAACGACATCAAACATCGGTTCACTAACCAACCCTTATCAAAGACCCAGAATTAACAGAAATTTTTCAACAAAGTAACCATTCTAATTAAAATAAACTGTGAAGAATTTCGGTTACTCATCCTTCACTTGATCCCCTTCCTCTTAGATGACCCAAGCTAAAACACTTAAACTTAGTACGTTATAAAATGGTTTCTAACGAAATACTCGCGTTCTAATTATACCTGAACCTTGTTGACTGATTTACTATTCTCCAACCCTTGATCACAAATCACAACCCCTAAGTAAGATTAGGTAGGTCAATCTTAGCTTAGAATTAGTTACGAGAAAGTACAAATCATTCTTCGGAATCGATATACGCTTTTCTCTCCAACCCAAATATACGACGCAAAGTAAGCTAACCACAAAAAATCGTAAGAACTAACAGTTTAAGGTATTAAAATCACTAATCTAGATTTTGCATCCATCATCCTAAATCTTATGTCAAGAGGCAGTTTAGGAAACAAACAAACAATTATATTACACAATTGTTTAATTAACCACGACAATATCGACCTCGTAATCACACCACACAGACAATCAGTAGGATATATAAGAACAAAAAGACAAACACTAAGAAAGAAAATAACTAACAAACAAAAACAAATAACTAGGAAAAGATTTTCAAAACGAAGAAACGCAGTCTCAGAATCAGAAACAACCGCAATACAAAGAACTTCACAATTTAAATGACTCAATAAACAAAAATCATCAAATTGACAACCAACTATATTTCACTGATTCAGAAACCACGTCACCAGCATCAGTAAAAGTTAAACGAAAAATTAAAAATTTTTACACAAACAAAACAATACGTTTGTACAATTGGGATCAATCAATAAGACACATTGAAAACTACACATTAACAGTAATACAACACAAAAGTGATTCGAAATGAAAAAAACCCAGAAAATTCAGTACTTCCATTTTTAATATCCCCATTAACTGAACCTCGAGGACAGATAGATTTTCGTCAAAATTTATTTGCAAACATATTCGAAAAAGGAGAAAGTCTGCGCACAAAAGAGTTTCCCGATGTAAAAATTAAAAGACAACTTCTGGACCACTATCTCAAAGGTATATGTAGTCCCACATCACAATATGGAATCTACACAATAGAAATTAGATCACCAAATGCATTTCATGACAGATATCTCATCCAAACTGATGATGTAGATATTGAATTTTCCAAAGTGTTTACACAAATAAGAAACATACAACATCAAAACTCACAAAGAGCAAACTCGATATTTACAAATGATGTATTCTCACTCAACTATAGTTATTTATCTATATTAGAATTAAATGAACCTCAAGGCAATTCACCTACTCAAATAACTCGACATACAATTGTACGACAGGAAATACACATATTTTCAAAAAATTTTAAAAGCAATCCGAGAAGATCTAACAAGAAATGAAATAACATAACATGTTAAATACGGTTAACAAAACATTTTAGCATGGTTTATAATCGCTTATTTTAATCACAACCTTGATCTTATTAAACAAGCAAGAAAAAATGTTCGACCACAAAATACAGATGAAGAAACTGTATTAGCAGAACAATTAGATTATGTTTGGGACCCTGAATGGTCTCATGAATCATTTATTGACATCCCAACAGATATATCAAGTCAAGCAATTAACACAAATTCTATCCACAAAGGTTATGTTAGAGTATATCCACTTACAATTGACGCAACACCTCTAAATTATAATTCATTCTTCCCTGAAAGAACAGGAAATAATAGTTTAAATTCTACATTTATAAATAATGATTACTTGAATGGAACAAGAAATCTTACACAACGTGATATACAAACCCCATCACGTTTTGTAAGCGAAGAAATTGTTGAAAAAATAACAACAACAGAAGCACAACGAAGCATTTCACCAAGTTTTACAACTCCAAAATTAAAAATTCCAACGTTACAACAAACAGTCATACAATCAACAGTAAAACTCTCTGTTGCAAAAAAATATTCACACATAGATTACCAAACTTTTCGACCAGTAGAAAATACCATCATACAAACAACAAACTTCGCATAGAAATAACTTTGCAGATCATAATTACAATTATGTAAATGGACCAAAAACGACAAAATTTAAAAAAAATACTCAAATATTTGCACAAAGTCAAAATAGACCACAACCGACTTCAAACACAGTAAATTTTCATGATCAACCACGATCCTCACAAGAACGAAGAGGAAGACCCATTTTTTCAACAAAATAAAAATAATACAAATAAATATAATACCAAAAATCAACCTCATTATACTGCACAAAATTATTTTTCATCAGATGGTGAAGAATACTATAATCAAAATCATCAGCGATTTTACTCAAACAAAAGACCTCGTTCTTACAGTATTGAGCAACCAGAAGATTAAATTTCACCCAAAAAAAAACATTCATAAGAATAATAGTTCAGGAAAACCACTTCCAATTAACTCCATTTACTCTAGACAACAATCACCCTATAATACAAATTATAGAGGACGATCACCATACCAAAGAATTTCACGAAATTTCTCACAAAACAGGTATAGTCGATCACATAGTCGAAATAATCAATATCGAAATATTTAATCAAGATCAAATTCAAACCAACCTGAGTTTTCGTTTGATACCAGTTCCCACTCAAATTCTAGGAATAGAAATTATACAAAACAATCGATCCAGAAACTCTTGATACAATCGATATAGGAATCATTCCAACGATAGGAATAGAATCTACTCAAACAATCGAAATCCTAGATATCAAAATAATCGATCACGCGATTATTCTAACAACAGATCAAAATATAATAGTAATCGTAATAGATCACCTGACATTTCACAGAACAGAAATTCAAGCTATAACAATAGACAAAGGAATTACTCTCAATCACCACATAGGGAAAACACACGTTATCAAAATTCACCACAAAATTATAGGAGTACTACACTTGAACATCAAAGACAAATAAATCAAGTACAATCAACTGAAGAAACTCAACCAGACCCCCCTGGTATTGAAAACAATGAAAGCACAGAATTGCAATCAAATGGGTTGCTCTGAGCTATTCGAAGACTCCCTGACGCTTCCTTGCTGACCAGAAATCAATTCTGGAATCGAAATGACAGAAGTGAATTACAAGCCGTCAATATCACAAGATTCCTTTGAATGCAGTCACAAAGCCGTGGTTTCGACCAACTGGTGCCGCTCCATTGTCGTGGCTTTCCATGAAGACTTTCCATGAAAAGAACCCGATGATTCAAAGAAAGTCTTCAAGAAAAAGTATCCGATGTTCATCTACGAGCGTCACCAAGAACTCTCCTTGTTTCCCAATGAAGATGAAAAAGTTTTTTGGCAACTGGAACCAGATCTAAACTAGTATTTATCATTGATTATTATTATGATATTTTATCTCTATAAAATATTAAATACTAACCAATCATACTCCATCAAACTAACAACCTATTTATTTGTAGAGTGTTGAAACTACTTGTAGTTTCAACACAAGAACAATTTGAATTAAACTTAGAATACAGTTGTTCTCATTCTGGAACTAACTCGCGTAAACCGTTCTACACTAGATCTATTGAGACCAGGAGATATAAGAGTAAGATTAAGATCGGTATTAGACTAAGAAGTTGCACGAATCTATCCGGCCGAAAAAAAGATAGCGTGACGAGCAGACGGTGTACCCTATTTGAAATTACTCTATGAGTACAGTACATATTACATAATTCATCTGGTGCGACCAAAAGTCTAAAACAGACCTTAAATAACCTAGAATTAGACAAAAATTAGATTAGAATTGGACAAATACAACATTTCATAAAAATGTTATATGATAAGAACTTAATAGATATGTCTCTACGTTTCAATAGATCAGATCCAATATTCCGAACAATACGACAACTACCCGGTATTGGAAGAAGGCGTCGAACAAGAAATGACATACGACTAAGAAGAAAACTAATAATCGATTTCATGATAGTACGACAAAAACGAGATTAAACTTTTGTATTTAGAATACTTTCAGCAGTAAATTTAAATTTTCATTTACTGACAGAAAATTTGAAGAATAATCTTCAATAACCCTTCATGGCGCTAAACCTATTAATTGTACAATAATGACTGATAAAAACAACACTTGTCGTTTTCCTTAAATCAGCTGTAAATTGAATAACACATTGAAAAAGTATTTATTCAATATAAAAAAAAAAAAAATTAGTTAGTGTAAATCATAAATTATTAGTATATATAAATCATCTCATGATCCCAGCTTGATCACCTAAAACATAACAGCAAATTTCAAAAACTAACAATCATCGAAACTAAAAGCCTCTAATTTTAAAACTATCAAGGCTTATCCTTGTTTTCACTTGAATTAATCTCATTTAAATAAGAGATCATCAAGGTTTTTCTCGGATCTTTAAATTAATCTAAATCTAAATTTTTAAATTTCTAAATATTTAAAATCTCTGATCATCAAGGCCTATCCTTGGATCAAATAGAACAATTTTGTTCTCCCCCTCCCAATTTAATCAGTGTCTAACGACATCAAACATCGGTTCACTAACCAACCCTTATCAAAGACCCAGAATTAACAGAATTTTTTCAACAAAGTAACCATTCTAATTAAGATAAACTGTGAAGAATTTCGGTTACTCATCCTTCACTTGATCCCCTTCCTCTTAGATGACCCAAGCTAAAACACTTAAACTTAGTACGTTATAAAATAGTTTCTAACGAAATACTCGCGTTCTAATTATACCTGAACCTTGTTGACTGATTTAATATTCTCCAACCCTTGATCACAAATCACAACCCCTAAGTAAGATTAGGTAGGTCAATCTTAGCTTAGAATTAGTTACGAGAAAGTACAAATCATTCTTCGGAATCGATATACGCTTTTCTCTCCAACCCAAATATACGACGCAAAGTAAGCTAACCACAAAAAATCGTAAGAACTAACAGTTTAAGGTATTAAAATCACTAATCTAGATTTTGCATCCATCATCCTAAATCTTATGTCAAGAGGCAGTTTAGGAAACAAACAAACAATTATATTACACAATTGTTTAATTAACCACGATAAATTCGACCTCGTAATCACACCACACAGACAATCAGTAGGATATATAAGAACAAAAAGACAAACACTAAGAAAGAAAATAACTAACAAACAAAAACAAATAACTAGGAAAAGATTTTCAAAACCGCAATACAAAGAACTTCACAATTTAAATGACTCAATAAACAAAAATCATCAAATTGACAACCAACTATATTTCACTGATTCAGAAACCACGTCACCAGCATCAGTAAAAGTTAAACGAAAAATTAAAAATTTTTACACAAACAAAACAATACGTTTGTACAATTGGGATCAATCAATAAGACACATTGAAAACTACACATTAACAGTAATACAACACAAAAGTGATTCGAAATGAAAAAAACCCAGAAAATTCAGTACTTCCATTTTTAATATCCCCATTAACTGAACCTCGAGGACAGATAGATTTTCGTCAAAATTTATTTGCAAACATATTCGAAAAAGGAGAAAGTCTGCGCACAAAAGAGTTTCCCGATGTAAAAATTAAAAGACAACTTCTGGACCACTATCTCAAAGGTATATGTAGTCCCACATCACAATATGGAATCTACACAATAGAAATTAGATCACCAAATGCATTTCATGACAGATATCTCATCCAAACTGATGATGTAGATATTGAATTTTCCAAAGTGTTTACACAAATAAGAAACATACAACATCAAAACTCACAAAGAGCAAACTCGATATTTACAAATGATGTATTCTCACTCAACTATAGTTATTTATCTATATTAGAATTAAATGAACCTCAAGGCAATTCACCTACTCAAATAACTCGACATACAATTGTACGACAGGAAATACACATATTTTCAAAAAATTTTAAAAGCAATCCGAGAAGATCTAACAAGAAATGAAATAACATAACATGTTAAATACGGTTAACAAAACATTTTAGCATGGTTTATAATCGCTTATTTTAATCACAACCTTGATCTTATTAAACAAGCAAGAAAAAATGTTCGACCACAAAATACAGATGAAGAAACTGTATTAGCAGAACAATTAGATTATGTTTGGGACCCTGAATGGTCTCATGAATCATTTATTGACATCCCAACAGATATATCAAGTCAAGCAATTAACACAAATTCTATCCACAAAGGTTATGTTAGAGTATATCCACTTACAATTGACGCAACACCTATAAATTATAATTCATTCTTCCCTGAAAGAACAGGAAATAATAGTTTAAATTCTACATTTATAAATAATGATTACTTGAATGGAACAAGAAATCTTACACAACGTGATATACAAACCCCATCACGTTTTGTAAGCGAAGAAATTGTTGAAAAAATAACAACAACAGAAGCACAACGAAGCATTTCACCAAATTTTACAACTCCAAAATTAAAAATTCCAACGTTACAACAAACAGTCATACAATCAACAGTAAAACTCTCTGTTGCAAAAAAATATTCACACATAGATTACCAAACGTTTCGACCAGTAGAAAATACCATCATACAAACAACAAACTTCGCATAGAAATAACTTTGCAGATCATAATTACAATTATGTAAATGGACCAAAAACGACAAAATTTAAAAAAATACTCAAATATTTGCACAAAGTCAAAATAGACCACAACCGACTTCAAACACAGTAAATTTTCATGATCAACCACGATCCTCACAAGAACGAAGAGGAAGACCCATTTTTTCAACAAAATAAAAATAATACAAATAAATATAATACCAAAAATCAACCTCATTATACTGCACAAAATTATTTTTCATCAGATGGTGAAGAATACTATAATCAAAATCATCAGCGATTTTACTCAAACAAAAGACCTCGTTCTTACAGTATTGAGCAACCAGAAGATTAAATTTCACCCAAAAAAAAACATTCATAAGAATAATAGTTCAGGAAAACCACTTCCAATTAACTCCATTTACTCTAGACAACAATCACCCTATAATACAAATTATAGAGGACGATCACCATACCAAAGAATTTCACGAAATTTCTCACAAAACAGGTATAGTCGATCACATAGTCGAAATAGTCAATATCGAAATATTTAATCAAGATCAAATTCAAACCAACCTGAGTTTTCGTTTGATACCAGTTCCCACTCAAATTCTAGGAATAGAAATTATACAAAACAATCGATCCAGAAACTCTTGATACAATCGATATAGGAATCATTCCAACGATAGGAATAGAATCTACTCAAACAATCGAAATCCTAGATATCAAAATAATCGATCACGCGATTATTCTAACAACAGATCAAAATATAATAGTAATCGTAATAGATCACCTGACATTTCACAGAACAGAAATTCAAGCTATAACAATAGACAAAGGAATTACTCTCAATCACCACATAGGGAAAACACACGTTATCAAAATTCACCACAAAATTATAAGAGTACTACACTTGAACATCAAAGACAAATAAATCAAGTACAATCAACTGAAGAAACTCAACCAGACCCCCCTGGTATTGAAAACAATGAAAGCACAGAATTGCAATTAAATCACATAAATTGCGAATCCACAGACAGCGAAAGTGACACAGAGAACTAAATTTCATTTAATATAATAAACGTTAAAAATGACTATGAACCTATTATATATGAACAACCGATATAATCTCACAAATATCAAAACCATGACCAATTTCGTTTGAACTATTATACAAGACCAGTATCAAATAGCACAACAAAAAAAATAGAAAAAATAGTACAATAAATAACGGAAGAAAAACCCACAGAATGCTCAAGCTCAAATAACATTTATCAAAACATACCTAAAGAACCACAGGTACAAAAGGAAAAAATATGGACAATCCCACTTCTTTAAGAAAGTCCAAAATCCAAACAATTGCAAACACCAGACCTTGAAATAGATTTTTTATTAGATTCTGGAGCAGAATCAATTATTTTAAACATTCTCACTTGGAATGAAATAAGAATTCTATCTACCCCAAAAACTAATACCCTTAAACACAACAAGCAGAACAAGCAACCGAGCAAGGATCAACCTTAATAAATTATGAATAAATCCAACTTTTCCTTGTCCCCACTCGATCAATGGAACAAAACAATTTCATGAGCAAACGATTTAAACAAACCTTCCACATCACTGATATAAAACATAATATCATTGGAATTCCATTTAATACTAAGTATATATCAACAATAAATATCTCAAAAAGTAGAATTCATATAAGAGATAAATACACAAGAATGAAAAACACAGCTTTGACTTTTTATCAAAGAATAAACAAACAACCACCGTTTTTCTCTAAACTTTACCCAATACGCAATCAGGGACGGAAACACTTGAAACCACTATCAGGAAATGTGTATAACTTTTCAGTCAAACAAGTTCACCAATATGATAAAAAACAGAATAAGCAACATCTCTTTATGTCTGACCTTAATTTCAGACCAGTTCATAAATTTTCCGAGTAAAAATTTCATCTATCAAATGCATGAAAAACTCAAACTCCGATAAGATTTCTCTACACATTTATAACAATTCTCCATATTAAAAAACCTTACCTCTAGGACTCTTAGATTATTGTCAAACTAACGCAACTATCTCTCTCACAAAAGAAACAGCGTATAGAGTAAATAATATTTTACAACTATTAGTTATATTTCAATCAACAATTCTTGGCAAAGAATTGTCAATTAATCATATTTTAAGCAATGAAAAACGAAATACAGATTGTTTCACAAAAACATCCTATTTTAAACCAATATTTCAAATATAAAATACACGGAAGAACAACAAAAATTTCAAACAATGTTTAATTTTCAACACTCTCAGATAACACAAAAAGTATTCGAACGATTAGCTGAGTTATTAAAATACCCAAAAATTTACGCAACATCAAAACTTGATGTTGGAAAATTAAATTCACCATTACATTTAGCCCTTAAACCTGACGCAGTTTTCAAAAAACAACGAGCAAGTAAAGTCCCAATGCAATTGCAAGATAAAGTTAACCGATTACTTGAAATACTAGAGCAATATGAAATCATCTCTCCAGTAAAAAAAAGAGGAACAACCAAAAGGTATCACATTCATAAACCCCGTTATCATTTTAGCAAAAGGAGAATCATTAAAAACCGTTCTAGATACCTCAATTCACTCATTGATGAATCTAAATGTAATTGGCCTATTGAATTAATACAAGTAAATCTCACAAAAATCAACGGTAAATATTTCACAACAGCAGATATGAATAGTGCATCTAATCAAATGCCATTGATTACATTTGCATTCACGACGATTAACACAATTCGTTATTGGAAATCACTTTTTCAGCATTTATGAGTAAAGTTTTCAGACCTTTAATACTCAATAAAAATGCAATCACATACTTAGACGATGTTTTTATGCAATCACAAACAAAAGACGAAATGTTCATTGTCTTAGAAAAATATCATCAAATATTACTACAAGAAAACTTGAAAGCAGCCCCAGATAAATCGCACTTTTTTCTAACTCGAATAAAATTCCTTGGACATATTAGAGAAAGAAACACTATAACTCCATTAAAATCTCGCATAGATGCAATCCAAAAACTCCAACCACCTTCAAATGAAAGGAAAATACAAAAATTTCTTGGAATGTTTAACTTCTTAAGTAAATACGTATACAAAATGCAAATTAAACTTAAGACCATTCTATAACATCCTTAGACAACAAAATAATTTCGAAGACGCTTTGAAGAAATAAAAACTCTACTCACTGAACAATTATCAAACACTATTCCAGATCCCAATCAACCATTTTATGCCATATGCGACGCCTCAAACTTTGGCATCGGCGCAGCATTATTACAATCTCACAATGGAACAAATAAAATGAACCTCATTTCCGCAAACTTTAGGCTATTCACACAAGCTGAACTTAGACTCTCTACTTTTATGAGAGAATGCACAGCCATAATGTATATACTCACAGAAAATGAATTCTTGAAACTTGGATCTAAACATCCAACAGTTCTACTTACAGATCATAAACCAATAATCTTTCTTTTTACACAAAAATCAAACCCAAACCATAGAGTTTACAGATTTCCACTAATTTTAATGAAATTTCCAAACTTGCATATAGTTTGAACAGCAGGAAAAAACCTCGCATTACCCGATAGTCTCAGTAGAAATACACCACCTGAATTATTAACCAAAATACCAACTAACAACTAAAATACAACAAAATATAAAATTTTTCTTGCAAAAGATGAAACATCGCCAAGATTACAATGCAAACATGCAGTAAAAATTTATATAGACCAATCACAAATAACTAATCTACAACATTTTCCACTATACCTAGATCGTCAAAATAATCATTACGAAATAGATTTATTAGAAAAATCTACATTCAAACCGATACCATACTCCTCATGGATAAAAAACAACACACAGCAAAAACCAGTCAAACAAAAACTATATAAAAAAGATTTATTCCTTTTAATAGAAAAAGAAAATCTCACTGATAATATCAATTTATCAGGCCTACCAAATAATGATTCAAAACATACAATCAACCATGTTTTTAACCTTCATGACTCACTAGATACGATACCTCTATCAAAATTAGAAATTGAAAACATTTTTCAAACAAAAACAGAAAAAACAACACTCTAATTGTTACAAAAACATCAAAATTTTGACCCAGTCATCAGACAACTAAAATCTTGGTACAAGTATAAAACCAAGCCACTTAAAGTCGATACTACCATACTAGGAAGCAAAACCCTTCTTAGATATTTCAGAAAGTTTAACAACACCACTATCAATGAAAACATCGATATCCTAGAATACCAAACAACTGATATCAAAGTACCATGCTTACCCTTAAGCATGATGCTTATAGCTTTTCATACTTCCCACTCCTTACACACTAAAGGACACTCAGGAGCAGAAAAAACATACTCAATCTTTATATAAAACTTTTATTTCCCAAATGCACCAATTTGAATAAAAGTATTATGCAACAATTGCATAACATGTCATTTAAACAAACCATACCCAAACCAAAATCAAATCGCAGAAAAACAAGATTTTAAGGCACAAAGTTTATATTTTAATCACAAAATTTCTTTTGATACAAAAGGACCAATATCACCATCCCCAGAGGGAAACTCATAAATAAAGGTAATAGTAGATGCAATCACACACTACGTAGCACTTAACCCAGTACCTCATTGTAATGCTTATTATGCATATACAACACTTTATGAACACTAGATAGCAAAATTCGGTTTACCCGAAATCCTTGTCACAGACAATTGCACTGAATTTATAAACAACGTAATCATTACACTATGCCACTTATATAACATTGAACACAAACCACGTATATCTTACGCACCGTGGACTAATAGATTAGTCGAAGGCATGAACCGTTCACTACAAGAATATCTTAGATGTATCATTAACGGAAATGACACACGATATACTGAATGGTCAACAGATGTAATTTATAAGTAATGTATAAGTAACAGATGACTATCTTAGAATTTACAAATATCAATAACCTTAAGACTTTCACCCTACGAAATGGTTTTCAACCAAAAATTACGGAAACCGATAAGGTTCACAGCAAACTCTTCAAAAATTGCACAAGGTTGTTGCCAACCCACTAAAGAATCAATATATTACAATCTACCACTACATACCCACGATGCAGATCATTTTCATCATCCACAAATTTTAAAATTAGCTTCCGGTACACACACCAAATGGATTTTATACAGAGACAAAAAACACCACGAAATTTACCAGAAAAATTTTTACAAAGACAAAAAATTATTTCTCAAATAAATTTCAGATTTACCTCAGCTACAAATTTAAAAATTAAAACATAAGTTTTAATTCCAAATTTTACAACACAAAAAGGAATTTCTGAAAAGTTACAACCACTCAGAAAAGGACCGTATCAATTAAATGATAAATACACTGATGTAACATACAAACACAAAGCAAAAAAAAATCGTTCAACATCGAAACAATCTTTTACTTTATTACCCGAACGAGTACGCACTTTGAGATCTTACTCAGTTATACTCTTTTACAGGACTTTAAGTTATTCAAAATAGCTCAGAACCAAAATCAAAGCACTGATATGCAACCCATCCAAAAGCAATGAGATAAAAATGACAAAGAAATTCCCAAACAAATGTCAAAGAACGTAAACAACAAAAAGATACCTCACACAGAAAGAATTATACCACAAGATCAAAAAGAATAATCTCCACATAGACAATTATCGCGACTCCGTAATCAGCCACGAAAAGATTACAAAACATTCATCCCATAAACTAAAATATTAAAGAAAGTTGAATTTGAAAAACCACCTTAATTTAAATAAAATTTTCACTTCTTAAAGATATTTTCATGGACCGAAAATTTTCTCAAATTTCATGCTGAAAAGCACTTCAACAAACTAGTTCAAACTCAGCCAATCAGAAGCTTTTCCGAATCATCACCTCATTTTTAACACGACTTCTCTAGCCGTCAAATAACCACCCTCAAGCCAATCTCTAACTATAACTAAAAGACCTCCAGGTCAAAAATAAGCAAACCGCTAAACATTGACATCTGAAATAAACAAAATTTCAATATTACAACCCTCCCCTATCAAGTACTACAAAGATCAACAATATTTTCCCAACTTAGACCTCAAAAACCTCTAAGGCAAAAATATTAAATTAGCCTAAAGAACAAAGTAAACATGATCATTTACCCGAAAGTACGAATATCTCTCAGCTCCCCCAATCATCCAATCATCCAATAAACAACAACAAAACCAGGAAGACACTTAAGAGACCTCCAAACTTCCCTTTTTCAAAAATTACCGAAATCCAACTCACTTGCCAAAAAGTCAATAAATAATCTGACCACACTTAAATGTTGCCTCGAAAAATAAAAAATAATTCGACGAAAAAATCACTTCTTCAAATGCTCTTTTCTCAAACAATTCAGAAATTTCCTAACATACTTTCAAATCTAATTTCAATTCTTTCCAATTTTTTCAAACCTTGTATAATATTCTTATCCGACATTTTAGAAATAATCATCCTCACCTTGATAACTTTTTGCAACTTTTTCATAATTTTTCATGCCCTAACCCAAATCTACGTAAGCTTCTCCAAAATCGTTGACCACCTGTTCAGGTACGATATTTCAAATCACTATCTAAATGTTCAAACATCTAATCAGTAGAACAGATGTTTTTCTTCTTTTTATAAAGTTTCTCACATTTCTGATATCCCTAATAATCACAATATGAAAATGCATAAAGAAGGCTATCGTAACCTTCGCATTAGCAACGATACTTTTTAATACTTTTTTTTGAAGAATATTACAATAAACATAAAATTTTTTCTTAAATTAAAATTTTTCGAAAAATTTTCCAAAATTGCTAATCAACAACCCCCACATCAGTCCCCACCAACAACGTCCCAAGAACCCCGAACAACATCAACAAATACACCAACAAAAACTCCTCAATCATGAACACGCATCTCTTTTCAAGACACGCGCGATTATCCGAACCATTAGAGCCAGTACTTCGCCAAGCATCACTGAGCGAACCACAATACGAACCAGTATATAATAAATACCCCCATCTCCAACAAGATCTTAATAGAACAAGACATCAAAGCCAAAACCAAAACACACTAGAAATAAATCGACAAATTATTCATACAAGACGAAATAGAAACTTACAAAACCCCAGAGTTCAACTCAACATACCTCGTTCACCAACAACGAATCCCGTAAATCTTTCTAGGAGTACAACTCAAAGTACCCCACAGACTGCATCACAACAAAACACATCAAACATCCCATCGTTTATTCAGATTCAACTCCTACATCTGAACAAATCAGAGAAAACCCTTTGAATCCCCCAACCACTACAGAACAACTCCCTTATTGGATAACTCATGTTTTTCTTCAAGGCGAATCAAATTTAGTGAATGATCCAATAGACATTTCATCCGACACATCTTTATCACTACCTGAAACTCTTTCACTTCCTTCAACCCCTTCTTTAACTCCAATTTCACAAACCCCTTTACCTTCAAATTTTCCTACAAATCTCGACGCCAGATATAGAGAATATTCAACAAGTAACACACAACTACAATTAGATTGGAATACATTCGTAGCACTCTCTCCATTATTTGGACATCATCACGAAAGCCACAGATTACACAACTGGGCACTGAGCAGATTACAATACTGACAAGTCATTCACAAAGATAATCAAGACCATAATATACAAATACTTACACAAGGTAACTTGACGCTAAAATTTGAAATCACCATAAAATTAAATAAAATAATTCATCATCCCTTACCCCTAGCTCCTCCAAATGTAACAGCTCAACCTTTACCTCCTCCGTTTATAACCACAGAAATAATCTACAAATACGATAGATACAGAGAAAAGACAATTGGATATATCATCTTTTATAATCCATATTCAGGACTATCGTACACATGTATCTTTTAAAGATACTAATTTTTCAGACTCTTTTCTTTTTAAATTTTTCAAAACCAGACCACAACAATCCTTCTCCTCGAACAGGACCCCAGGATTTATTAGTCACACACTATGACTGTGAAGAAAATGAACAAAAAACATTACACAAATATGCAATAAACCAAGTCATTCAATGTGAATGCGAACCACAATCAATTGAATCAACAAATGTAAAAACAACCCTTTACTCAAAAACACGAGCTACAACACTAACAAGATACAAATTCACAGCAACATTTTCCGAAAAGAAAGTACATTGTTCCCAAGTTTCAAACGGAAACAAAAACAGATTAGACCATGATTCTTTCTACCAAAGTAACATCAAAAGACTATTGCACCTCAGCCCTGACGAATGCAAAAACGAAATTGAAAGGTTAAAAATCACATCAAATTAGGAAAAAAAACAGAAAACTAGTAAGCTTCCAACTTTTTTCAGACTCGGCACATCAAGCTGAGCTTACCAAGGTCATATAAGACTAGATAACAAATTACCATTTCAAGGAGCACATGGAAGATTAACTTACGATCTCCATGATAAAAATTGGATACCACACAATGGAATAAACAACCTCTCAAATTGTGAAGCAGATACAAAAAAAAGGATGCCAAGAAATAATGTTTTTTGATTGGAAAATACAACTTGAAAAAGTACAACTAACACCTGATTGAAAAGATGACACAATGATTTATCAAGAAATCAGACTCCCTCGCAAAAACGACCAAGGATATTGCGATCCCACTACACGCACACAAGCAACAATCGTTTGGTTCTCCGAAGATAGCTGTACCACATTTCAAGTAAAAATACACGCTAGAATGATAAAATTTCACCAAAACTGTTTCATTGAATCAATCCCGTTTGAAATGTAGACATGATCAACTTAGACATAGTAATTATCATTTTAGAAACATCCATAGTATAGAAAATAAATTGACACGTTTCCAAATATACCCAGAAATGGAACTAGCATGTAAATACACCAAACCGCTTTACAAGACACAATATTCAGAACTTCTTGTCGAATACGAAGACGGTTTCGACACGAAAACAGGAAAATTAACAATACATCCAATGGCTACATCTCACTCAACCACTGACAAAAACTCTTATGTCCCAGTAAAATTTCAAAAGAACACAGGAAGAATTGGCGGAAAATTAAAACCACAAGACACAGACAGTACACGTTTACAAGACACAGACACGTTTAGAAGAACTATCACTCATGAGCAACACTCATTTTGGCGCAATCCACTATGACATACAATTAGACATGAAATGAGACTACACAATAAGTATAATTTTTCAAGAAATATCTTTGACAGAGCTTGAAACTTTCCATCAATTATGCGAACTTGAACGCACGCAGATTTTACAATCACTCGCACTAGCAGTACTTAAAATCCCTTATGCAGGATATTTATTGTCGGGAAACAGATCAAATTTTATTGACTACGAAGAAAACATATTATGGTATTACACTTGTACCAAAAAAGTATCACCTTTATATGTTTTTGAAGATAAAAGATGCCCAAAAAGAATCCCAATATTCTACAAAAATCAAGTACATTTTGTTGGTACACTCGCCCGCAGAACTTATTTTTGGGATACAGCAGTCTCAAGTGGATCAGAAAACAGCCACAATGTAGTAAAATTAAACCCTGACGAAGATAAAAACTATCTTCTCACACCTTATCTTACACTAATGCAACCACTAAAATTTTCACCAGAAAGCATTAGAGCTATTGCACGCAACCCTAATATTGATTTACAATCAATCGGTATATATTTTATTGTTCTATATATTCAATACAACATCAATCCATAGATCAAAACCTATGCAAACTTGCAGAAACAGCAGGCTTTTCAGACATATACGAACAAGATATAAAAGATTACCTTTACTTAAATGGCGAAAAATACAGACCACAAGATATATCACCAACAATTTTTTTAAGTTTTGTAAATCTAAAGAACGAATTTTTTGCCTTTCTAGGATGGCCCCATTACATTTTAGAAAGATTGACTATATTATGCGCAATGTTTAATTTTTTTGGATTTCTTTTCTCTCTCTTAAAAGGAATCTATAAAACATGCGCTACACACACACAAGTAAACAGACAAGCAAGCGTAGCACGCATACTTTTTGCAGGATTTTTTGGAATATTCTCAACATCAATCAATATAATTCTTTTAGACGCTCATATATAAGAATACAATACCAAGCTATCAACAACACCAAACACGTAAAACGAATCACGAAACGATGCAAATACAACACCTACAGCATCACAATTGCAAAACCTCAACCATAATCACCCTCTATCATTAGTACTACAAAAATTCAGAAAAATCGCCCTAACAGACCTCATAACTTCAAGATCAAGCTATCCACAAAGCCCAATTCAACACATAATAACCCAAGAACCCAACATGGACGACACATAGGAACAAAATAAAGAACAACCACATACCACTAATTTTCGTTCTCAGAACAACGATCTTTTTAGCCCACGATGAGCCGCCAAGTTGGATCCCTCCATCGATCAATTTCTCACCCAGCCAACCTCCAGAACAACCTCCCCATCATCCCACTTTTTGCTTCCCCCAACCTCAGTCACCTCATCATAACACTTCATCCAGCATGGATTCAGATACTAATTCCAACACCACAGTATATAACACTTTCTCCCAATTCAACAACACCGATATCGAAACACCCGACGAATTTGACAACTCTGAACCCAGTCCATTTACATTTTCCCGACCTCCGTTTCAACCCATCCATTCCCAAGTCAAAATTGAACCCTTTTCCCCTCCTTCTCCCATTTCATATGTTACACCCACATATTCCCCTTTAACTAGTGAGCCATCCGATAATAACGACCAAGATAACACACAAATATCACAAGAACTTGATAACTTCATAACACTACAACAACTACTACAACACCCTCAAACACTAACTATTCACCAACTCTCACGATCTGTAACATCATCCAACCCCTCAACCCCAACCCCTCTTCAAATTACACAACTCACAAAAACCCGACTCCCTCATCAACCCCATCATCTAGTACCAACCGTGCTTACTGAACCTTTAAAAGAAAATTCCCAAATACCCCACTCCCATCTAGCCCAGGAACATCCACCACATTTGTCAATCATCCACTTCATACTAATACCAAAGAATTCATTCAAATATGTCTACCTTTTTTCCCTCAATACACGTACTTCCATTCAGACTCCAATGATGAGAAACCCAATTATGTTAACGAATATGTTTTACACCCTACACTTACATGGACATCTTATTACCACTTTACTAACCCACTATCATTGCCACTAAATAACACCCCTTATGATAATGAAGTATGCAGCACCCAACGATATCTCCTAACAACAGCACTAACCCCAAAACAATTTACGCAAATAGGCTACAGACAATCACTAACCAAATTCACAGCACCTAAAGCTAATGATTATTCTATCGATTATTACGACCATAACATCACTCGACCTAATGAAGACCTTTTTCTAAATAACGACCCATTAGCTAGCCCCCAACTAACTGAAAATTTTTTCAAAAAGACCCCATACACCTTCACTCTCAACATCCTAAATAAAAAGTATGACAACGTTATCTCAGCAGCACTACGAAATATTCATGCTTATGATTCATACTTTAACAAATTTAACCACTTTTCACTAACCTTTCATTTCCTCACACCCAAAGAACACTCATACATATACTTACTACCAGTTCATTCAACGCCATTAAACCCTCAATACACCAGCACGACAACCTCACCATCGATATCTATATATTAACTCTAGATACACATCACCATTTTTTCTTAACTTAACCTATTGTATTAAAGACACTAACTTACAAGGCACCCTCCGAAATTATGATCCCATCACCCAGATGTATATCTTCTGTCCCCTAACCAAACTCCTAAATGTAGACGAATCCCGCTCACTAATTATCCCTCACGAATTCCTCCAGCCCGTTGAAATCCCAATCCTAGAAATTATATATAACACTCGCTATAACCACAAATTACATAATCTCATTCAAAACACACCGTATGAATAATCACCTCACACTGAAGAGCACAACATCATTGAAGCACTCGAACTGCTTCGGCCAGTTCTACAAACTAAACACATCATTCGTTTGCTAGCTAAACTACTAACCTCATCTGATATCATCCACGATGTTTTTCCCCATGGCTTTTTCACCGAAAATTAGGTAATATGAATTCAATATTTAACTAATAAATTTAAACAACACTTAACAATTTTTTTTCAATGTTCTCCTTTTTTCTTCATAGGCACAATCATCAATCATCTACAAAACAAAAAGCAAAATAAAAAACAAAACTTTTTGTCAATCATAAATTTCTATTAACCTATCTAATAATTGAAGCAATAAAATTCACCCGTACAAAGAAGAAAATTAAAGGTCAAAATTTTTCCCCCAAGCAGTAAATATTCATACAATTGAAAATAAATTAATAATTTCAACCCCCAAGTCAGGCAGTAAACTTCATTATTTTCAAGTAGTAAATTAATAAAAATCGATCATAAATTGCAAATAGCAGTACTAATCTTTTTACAGACGCTTCATTATATTCTCGCCCATAAATTCTATCCAAATTCGTATTGCTCGCCCACAAAGAATTGTTTAAAATAATGAATTTAAGTTTCAACTTTCACTGATAACAACTCTAACAACCTATAACACGTTTCAAACTTGCCTTTAACTCGGTTGGAAAGGAATTATATAAAAATCCAAACTAACCAACGCAAGCTTACTAAACATAATAAATCACAACCTAACAGCATGAACCATAAAAGAAAACCCGTGGTACGCAAACTGGATTAACACCAGCTTAGAACTAGATAAATTATTCTTTTGAAGACTACTTTTAAATCTGAACACAAAAGAACAAAAACACGAAAAAGTCAAAAGACAAACCCAAAAAATAACAATTTGATTTTTGAAAAAAAGTCATAACTAAGAAACAAAAGAAAACACTAATGATAAAAAACAGCTAAAACAGGACCCTCCAAAAAGAGAGCACAAAATTATACCCTCACTTCTGGCCTAACCCACCAGAAGAGGACGTCCTGAGCATGCTCTATAGTCGGCCTCACCCACCGTGCTATATCCACGCTTTGTGACACCCACGACACTATTTTTGAAGGGAGTTACTCAAGTGTGAGTAGCTCTTAAAAATAACCGAACTAAATAATAACGCTTTTGCGCGATGAAAACTAATACAAGATCATGACTAAAAAACAAGATTAACAAAGATTTATATATGTAAAAAATACAATGCAATATATAGATAATATACATCCCAAAGATGAGCAGCAACGAATTTGACAACCCAATCACACTCCCACTACGGATTGGCAAAACCCACCTGAAATGCTGCCTACAATCACTACACTCAATGGATTTGAAGAACGACTTGGCATCGCAGCAAGAGAAACCCATTGGAATAGAACAATGGCCATCTCGATGTTCAAGAATGGGTACAGATCCAAGTCACTAAGCACTGCATCCAAAGTCGAACTACATGCCGTTCCCAGACGAGATTGAGAATAGCAATATTCCTATCTACCAGATCAACACTCATCACAACTGATCAGAATCATGATACGATCTCCCGAAACGATCGTGATGACAACCCTTCTTCCAAATCAGAAAAATAATAGGCTCGCAACCTCTAAAGAAAAACACCACCATCCATCCTCCACTACAATAAAGAACATTGAAAAACTAAAACTCTCTAAAACCCGGATGGGTGGAACCAGATCTAAACTAGTATTTATCATTGGTTATTATTATGAGATTTTATCTCTAAAAAAATATTAAAAGCTAAACAATCATACTCCATCAAACTAACAAACGATTCATTGCAAGGTGTTGAAACTACTTGTAGTTTCAACACCAGAACAATTTGAATTAAACTTAGATTACAGTTGTTCTCATTCTGGAACTAACTCGCGTAAACCGGTGTACACTAGATCTATTGAGACTAAGAGATATAAGAGTAGGTGAAAGTCTCTCGCATGCTACAAGACTTCTAACGCCGTATTTCAATTGTCCTGTGTTTTTTTTAATTATACGTGTGAAACTTTCTTCGTCATTAAATAAACTCAGTTTTCTTACATGTCTTTCATTGCAACAAACATTTTACTAAAAAACTCAACAAAAACTTCCTGTACTTTAACTTTACCAGTTTATAGTAAGGCCAAGTCCCACCGTTCCTTTAGAACTGAATTTGACCGATGTAGAAATTTCAATTTTTTTTGCAGGAAAAGAAAGGGAAATAACCAACAAAAAGAGAAAGCTCGTTTTCAAAGAAACAAAAGACACTATAAAACACATGTACTCTCAAAAAAATGTTAAGGCAAATTTTTGTACTTTCAAAGACTTGGAACCAAAAGTCTTAAAAAAACTTTACAAGAGTGAACTGGAGGAGCTGAAGCTGTGATCAAGCGAAACGTTCCAAACGATGACGATAAGCTATCATAACATCCTGCTAGAGTCTAATTATATGAGAGATTATAATATCCAAGATCCACCTGGAAAAGTTTTGTTAATGTAAATCCATTCTCGGAAAATGAGTTATATGACAAGCAGAAAAGAGATATTGAAGCTCCTTAAGGTAGTCTCAGTGGAGTTGGTAACTCGCACCTGGATTTTTTCCTCAAGTACAGCAAAACTACGAAAATTCATGCAGCTTTTCTTGACGTTGTAAGAGTGTGTTTAGTTTTCGTATCAACTACTTACTAGGTCATTTATCTGAAATTATTCTAGGTATTATCTAGGCATTTTCCAGAGCATTTACCTTTTGATCATGAAAATTTTCTACCCGCATTAGAGTTCTATGAATAAAAGTCGCTTATATTTGAGTTTTTTATCAGTGTCCACAAAAGTGAAAACAGATAGATTATAATCAATCAAAATGAATTATAATATTACTATTTTTCGAGGCAAGAAAATCCTTTTTTCATCCATTATAATCAAGTTTTTTTTTTCACTTTTGTAGATACTGACAATGAAACTAAATTGTAATAGATTTTTTCCACTTTACTCAGATGCGAATTTCAACGCACATAAAGTCTTTTCTACGTTTTAAGGTTAAGTTGGTTAGTTGTTGTTTAAATTATTTTTTTTTCTGCCTAACTTTGGTATTTTTGTTATTTTTTTATGTTACTCAATAACTGAATTTTGTTCCTTTCATCAATTTTCTTAAATTATTAGAAAATTTGGGGGAGGATATGGCAAAGTTGGAAGTTCTAATCCCCTTTCCATTACCCATAAGCCTTTGCCTCTTTACAAGCCCCCTCACATTGGGGGGGGGGGGGGGGGCAAACGTTGGGAGGGGCAAACGTTAAGGGCAAAGGTTAGGGGGGTGGGGGCAAACGTTAGGGGGTGGGGGCAAACATTAGGGAGTGGGGGCAAACGTGAGATGTGGTTCAGATGAGGTGCGGGGGGGTGGTTGGGGTGTTGTTTCAGGTTGGGGAGGAGGAGAGCAAAGGGGCATGGGGGCGAGAGCTTAATGGATTTTTTTTTGCAAATTGAGTTTAGGTTTACAAATGGATTAGGCCGTACACTTGCTTTGCAAAGTTTCCGCATAACTCATTTGATACATGCAGAAATCCTTGCAAAAGTTTGCACGACAGGAAACAAAAATAAAGTGGAAAAAACTATTTTAATGTGATTTTCTACTTATTCCATTATTCATTATAATGGATTTCAAATGAATTATAATGCATATTGTTTTTGCGAGAAAAATGGATTTAAATCCATTTTTAGCACTAAGCCAAACGAAAGATCTACGAGTTCCGACAGCAACCGGCTGAGTGACCAACCCGGATCCGAGTGACACCCTAAGTGATCCAGTCGTCGAGCAGACGATGCAGAAGCTGATAGAAGCAGCTGGACGACTCTTAGCCCACAGGAGTGTGCCAGGTTCCGGGGTGACTGCACCCTATGGAACGATCCAAGATACAAGCAGGGTAGAGCTCTCCCAGGAAACGATGAGGAGAACGGGAGCTGACACCACAACGAGACCAATAAAGACCTCAAAAGTCCCAGACAAGAAGATAAGGGAAGTGCTGATGAAAAAAGTGTCCCGCGTGTGTTTGATATACATAAGAACAGCCAGGTGAAGAACCACTTTACAGAAGTCCCAGACACGGATGTGCGAGCATGTTTCAATCGATCGACGTGGATTCCACCAGTAAACATGCAGCAACCGCCGCTCGGGACATCACATTTGATACTGGGCGACAGTTTGGTGAGAGTTATACAGAACTTGAGGATCTCGTGGATCACCACGGTGACGGCCTTTGGAGGCGCCACGAAAGCCCAGCTGTATCGAATGGTGGAGCTGATGACCCCAGGAAGAATCCCAGGTATAATGATCTTAATAGGCACGAACAATGTGTCCAGGAGTTCGGATGAAGAGGAGGCACAATGGGAATTGATGATGATATGCCTATTTACCACTATCTGGCAGAAGTTTAAGGACGCGGTACTGACCATCTGCATCGTCCCGATGAGCACGAAAACGTTAACGCCGACAGAAATGAGGCAAAACGAAAGGGTCATCAGATTAAATAACATATTGAGAAATCTGGCGAGTCGCAATGCTGGACGAATGATCCTGATGGATTTAGAACATGAGCTGAGAGCCATAGATAAGGACCGATTCACTACAGATCGAATCCACTTTGACAGTATAAAGGGACAAGCCTGGCTGAACTGTGTCTTCCAGGAGCGACTAGACGAACTAGAGGTCGAACTCTTTGATAGAGGAGTGCTGAGGAGGGAAGAAACCACGAACGAGCCGGCGCTCTCGCTCTTCGTGCCCCCTAATCCAGAGACACGACTGGGATCAATGCCAGCAGTGCCCCAGGTGCCGCAGAGCTCCAGCGATCTGCGGAAAAGAACGGACGTACTGGACCGACTGGGCGAAGCGCCTGTGAGGAGGTCTATTCATCCGCGACGGAGATTAGGACCTGTCAACTCAACAACGAACATGACATCAGGAAGCTCAAGATCGGAAACAACGAGTACAAGCCGAGAAGAGCGACGTCCAGACAGAAGTTGTCTGATGTGGCCGAGAACCATACCTTCCCCCTGGCATGTCTATAAACAAGACTTGATGAAATTGAATCTTCAATAGGTGAAGTTTGCGGCCGACTCTATGAGGATGCTGAATGGAACTAGGCTCTCTGTGAACGGGCTATACTCGATCGTGGGAGTGAGCTGGTTGATAGCAGCTGGTATCAACTTTAGCTCCACAAAGGCCTCGCGCGGGTCGAGTAAATGCCAGAACTTTGCAGGACGTACGAATGAACCATGGCGAAGGAAACCGAGAAGAAAGACCAGGAAGATTTTTGATGACGAGAGCACCAAAAGGACAGCATGTGAAGATTTTCAAACAAGTGCGAGCAGCTCCATCTCATGTAAAAGAAAGGGCTTATCCGAAACAAGTAGCCCAACAAGGTGACTTCGACAGATATGGCGAGCTGAAATTTGGGATGGACGAGACCATCTTTGCGGCGTACTACAAGGTTGAAATGAGGAAAGCCAAGATATTGGTAGTTGCAAGCTCCGACTTTGTGCATACTTCCGAGTCCTTGTTTTGGTCTGATGTGATAATGCTCGCGGCAACCAACCTAGACGTGATGCAGTCTGTATCAAGGGCTATCGGGGTCCAACGACAAAGAGATATGAACCAGAGAACAGTAGTGTTCGGCGGCATAAACGATCACTTGTATAGTAGGGGTTTCCTGCAGACTTAGAGAGCCTACATTGGCGGAAGATGCAGTGTGGCCAGCAAAAAAAGATATTCTAGAGTCCATGGGCGAGATAATGGACGTGTTAAAAGAAGGAGCATTCACGAAAACAACACCAAAAGTTGTATTTGCGTTGTCTCCGTGAGATGCACATCTCACGGATGGTTTGAAATTCGTGTATGCAATGGTGGCACTGTTCTCAGAAGGGAAGTATGATGTGATCATATCTGCCCCGAACCGCGAAGTGGAAGCGAAAAACCTGAGACCACTTAGGGCAGAATTTTTCGGACATCTCAAATGCCATGCGAGGGTTCAAGGACCATTCGCTACACATGGTAGCACTGGATGAGTTGTTGGGGTTGGAACTGTCCAATTTCAGCAGGCAGCTCAAGTTAAAACCAGGAATCAACGATGATCATCAAGTGATAGTGGCGATGTCCAATGACTTGTGCTTCAGAGGAATGGAAATAAAAGAAGAAGGAGAGAAAGGGCAGAACTCGAAAGAAACGAAAGCTCACTTGGAAGCGATGGTTTTGCCAACGAAATTAGAGGCCAGCAAGTGGGTGCACTTGACTCCTCGAGTAGCAGCATTGGGCGCGCACGTTCTCGAGCGAGGCCCGGCGATGATTATGAAGATTCACGCCTACCTGGTGGAAGAGTTGAACCTAGCAGAGAAAGCGGAAGAAAAGTCAGCCGAATTCGTGAACAGGATGTGCCAAGTAACTCTTGAAACTTTATGGACGCAGAATCTATGGGTAGAAGAAGGCTACGATAGGACCGACAGGTTAGGAGCAGGATAGACCGCGTCCTTCCTGGTGAAAGTCTACCCCGCACTCTCTCGGTTCCCGATAAAAGAGTTCCTTAAAGCGGTTACAGAGTTATCGATAGTAGTGATCCTAGCATTGTTCGTGACGCTTGGAGCAGAGAATTTCGTGAAAGGACCAGTGCTACTGCTCATCGGGGAGTACAGAACTTGCGGCTGGACGGACTTCTGACACTAATTGCGATCACCCATGGGAATTTGGGAGGGCTGATGAATTTGACCCGCTACCCCAAGCAAATGAAAGAAAACGCAAGGAAATTTGATATGAAAAGATCCACGGACTCATGGACCAAACAGGAGACCTGAGACATACTTGCAGCAGAATCGCTTTGGAACAGAGGAAGACGAAACGATTGAAAAAGATGAAGATATGCCCCTTTTGACTGATTTGAGCCTCGCTATGAGGACTTCGGGGAACCACGGAATTTGTGACGGTGATATACGGTCCTGCAGTAACATTCGCGTTCCCTGACGTCAAGGCGGTTCCGTATAGAAGGTCGGTGTTGCACCTGAACCTCATTTCAGCAGTGGATGGGAGCGCACTCAATTGGTGTGAGCAAAATGTGTTACGAGAATTGATGAGCGAAGATTTGCTGTTAGCGAAGGTATCAGAGCCAGAGATGACCGCAATAAATTTTGATGATCATTTCCGTGACCGAATGGGTGAAGTAGACAGAGGGCATATCGAAGTGTTCCCGAAACTCTGGAACTTGAGGCCCTATAACAAGACGAATGGCGAAACTCCTCGTTAAATTGCCTCGTAGCACAATGTGAGAGAAGAGACGAAAGGCTCTGGCGACTACAGAAGCTGCCAGAAGAAATACCTGAATTCACCTTGATCAGAAGGATGTTGCTCGGAGCAGACTCCTTAGTACAAACTCCCATGTTGAGAGCCTTTGAAACAAACGAAAGGAGGATGGCGAAGTTCTCTGAGTCGATGGACCCGTTATTCGTGGGCAGAAACCCTGCCGTAATTCACTACACGCAGTTTGCATACACGGATGAATCGACGAGGAGACGAATGACAAATGCAGCCAATCCGAAGTTTGGGAGATTTAAGGAAGAGTGGGCGACATTGGACCTGGCGCCAAAGAACATGAGAGGCAAGGTCGACTTGCAGGAAGCCGCGCTAATCGTAATGAACGTGAAACCGAAATTGTCAATAAGCGGGAAACTGTTGACGAGGGCTGCACTAGCACCCTTCAGCTGAGAAGAAGTCAAGATAAAGCACGGAGAAGAAGAAGACAAGTCAACTGGCAGGTTGGTCGTATCAAAGTTTCCAGACGGGACAAGGAGTGAAGAGCAAGGCCCTTCGAGTTCACAAGGAGGGAGAAAACCGTCGATCGGAAGAACCCATGCAGTAGGATCCTGATCCAGCAGGAAAAGATGACGATAAGGCTTCGACAGGTGGGATGTCTAGCCTAGATTTCAATTACATAGATGCTTTTGAAATCGGGACAGAAACGTTAGAAGGAACAATTGAGTCAGCAGAAGATGAATTTTCCACACTGGAACCTTCGTTAGCCTTCATGGATGTAAGCCAAAATTTGCCGGAGAGTAGCTCTCCTGGTAAGTTCAAAACTACCGAAATGAAACTTTTAATGGAGTCCCCGAGGAGAAGTAGGACAGAAGAGAAGACACTGGCCGAGTAAATTTCTTGGAGAAATTGCCAGAAGAAGAGAGGGAAGTACACCACAGAGACCATGAAAGTAGGACAAGGTGTAATATGGACAGAGTTGCCTTCATGGAAGGGGTCTGGACGGTAGTTCAGTGCTACGGGACCCAGTCAATGCGGAAAACAGGTCTCAACAGGCCATTGATGCGAGAGATCCTTGACAAGTTGGATGAATGCAAAGGGAGATTGAGCGAGTTCTTAATTGATTCAGCCACTGACGAAAGTGAAGTAAATTCTCCCATAAGGGCCGCGCAGCAAGAAGGCAGTGGTGAAGAAGTATACTTGTCAAGAACCCGAAAAGAAACAATGCGATCAAAAATGATGATTGACAAAATCAATGACCTGAAGATGAAACATGGCAGTAAAGTGACATTGAGGAAAACTGGAAAAGCGAAAATAGACTCTGAGATCTCAGTGAAGGCTGTCATTTCATTCAAGCCAAAACGTGTCGAAGAAGTCATGGATATGGGACAAGGCGACGACCGATTGCCAGGCACGAATAGAAAACTGACCGATTCAACGATGGTGCCACCCAACCTCATGGCAGGACTAGGATTAGCCAAATATAAAACCAAGAAGAGTGACCGCACTCTGACTGGAGCGACACTAGAAACTGAAATATTAGCCAGTGTGGAAAGAGTACCCTACGAGATTTTAGACCATCTTGCATGAATCATGGAAAGGGGAGCGTCGTAGGACAGCTAATCTCAGTGGAATATAACCCACTGACAGTATCGGAAACCGTCTCGATCGACGGACCCGCTGGTGGGTACATGAAGATGGTGGAATACAGAAACTCGGCTAGCTGACATCTAATCGCTTTAGACCAACTTGCATGAATCATGGAAAGGGGAGCGTCGTAGGACAGCTAATCCCAGTGGAATATAACCCACTGACAGTATCGGAAACCGTCTCGATCGACGAACCCGCTGGTGGGTACATGAATATGGTGGAATACAGAAACTCGGCTAGCTGACATCTAATCGCTTTAGAACATCTTGCATGAATCATGGAAAGGGGAGCGTCGTAGGACAGCTAATCCCAGTGGAATATAACCCACTGACAGTATGGGAAACCGTCTCGATCAACGAACCCGCTGGTGGGTACATGAAGATGGTGGAATACAGAAACTCGGCTAGCTGACATCTAATCGCTCTAGAAATCAAAGGTGCTATGGAGTGTTATCTGGAGGAAATGATACATGGTGCGACGATAAAACAGAAAGCGTACGGAACGTTGGTCTCCTCTGAGATGAATGCAGGAACGATAGACCAGTTAGTGAGTTTACCGTGGAGAGCGGTGGTGTTACGGCACGTCGAAGAAGAAACGAGAACCACCCGGAAAATACACGCTCTGATACGGAGGACGGATCTACAACTTAGGCTTGCTTGGTTCATGACTGGTTTATCGAGGGAAGAGTATTACTCAGAAGAAAGGAAGAGATCGAAGGAAGAGAAAGTGCTCTTGATTACGAGTGTGAGAGACCTAAGGACTCAAGAAGGAGCGGCAGTAGCGTGTGCGAAACGGAGATACGCTCTCTGTTTCATTCGATTCATGTTAGAACAAATATCCGTAACAGCGTTGAATACTCGTGCCAAGATGCTGAGAGAAGGAAATGATCGTGCGAAAACTCTGCTCTTACATGCACTTTTACAGATACATCAAAGTAAACCGATGCGAGTAAATATGAAGGAGCCGGTAGAATTGGAACCGATGTAGAAAGTTGATGAAATACGAAGATTCTCGAACAAGGAGCTGATACTTACAAAGGATTCTATGGGAGCAATGCTGAAGTCCATTGAGTATCGTGGACCAATCAGGAGAATGTCGTACAGTTACGTTTCCGGAATGGTAGGGATGGCATACAACCTTTTCATCAATGAAAACGTACGCGATTGTTTCTTCGACTACGAATAAGCGGTGATGCTAAGATTCTGGATTTCAAGAATTACGACGACAAGGAGCGCTGCTAATTAGCAGGCTTAGCTGGGACTTGTGTTGGAAGAAAAGGTGACTGCACCTTCAGTATCAAAATCTGACAACCGAGTAGAATTTGGATTGGGATTCTCGGATGAATTACTGAGAACGAGTCTGATGGTGGGGTGGGAGCTGATGAAACCATCATGGTGCCCAAGTCCAAATTCTGATTCGACATTGCGGGCGACACAGGACGTGCAGAGGGAGCTGAATTCAGACTGCAACTTGCGTGACCTGAACATTGCTTACAGCTTGATGTCAACAGCCTCCAAGAGCAACAGAGGACTGGGATGAACCTGGTAGCTGTCTGGCGAAAGTATGTGGACTGGAAGGTCACATGTGTGGAGGTTTTGATTGCGTGAAGACACTTGCGAAACAACACAAGCAATTGAGCAGATTGTTCGGAAACATTAAGAAAACGGAAACGGAAACGGAACTGAAATGAATGCAGATTACCACAGCGGAACTAAGGTGAATCTAGTGACTGAACTAGGATTCAACAGCATGTTTGGTTCTTTAGAGTCACTATTTGATCTAGAACAAAAGCATGAGATGGTCACGGCCATCAGTGTAGAAGTGTTTTCAGGAGTTTTGCAGACTGAGCAAAAGCACATAGGAAATCGGAGGGAAGCGACCGATGCTCAAATGAACATACGGCACAATGAATCTTATCGCACACCGTCGGGAGCGCGATATTTCGTGGGATCGACATTAGCTCCAATGTGCAAAAGCAGATACCCAGTGCATGCAAAGAGTAAAAGAGCAGAAGTGTTGTAGGGCTGCTTCCAACAGCGTCAGGATAGCTACCGATGTGTTGCAGGACACGGAAACTGAAAGTGCAGAGTCAATGTCGCGGGAGGAGGAGATGGAGCATTGACAAATGGCCGAAAAACAAGATGCATGAAGAAACGCAATTAGAAGAATTTAGAAGTTATAGAACTTCTAAACGACGAAAAAAGAAGAAACAAAGAAGTGACGAAAGAAAAGAAGTCAAAACTCAAAATTGTTTTGTATGTGACAAAAACTCAAATGTGAAACAAAACAACCAAGTTGTAATTGAAACTGAAAGAAAACATTTAGTTGAGTTTTGAAAGATTGAAGAATTTGTTGCATTTATAAATTTGCATTTTGATTTTAGTTAGTAACTTTAGAGACACTTACTATTTCTTTAGAAAGGCTTGAGTGGAGAATATATTGAAATATTCCAGCCTGCATGATTGTTTTTAAGCAACTAGGACAACTGATCATTTTGTGGTGACATGAAAGGCTTGGGTAATATCTTAATCTCTTCATTATTCCTTCTGACCACAGAGTTCCTTAGTTTTAATATTCAGGACCAGTAACAATCAAATTTCCGAAGGAAAGAAGCATAGTAGGATAGTTTTAGTTTCTGGGTTGGCAGGACTGTGCTGCGTTCCTACCCTTTTAAACCTAGGAGAAAAACTTTTCAATCGGTACATGGACATTGGAAGTCTAAAAAAATGTTTTATCTTAATTATATCCTCGAAAGTGCAGATTAGTGAAAGAATTTGAAAGGCTATAATAGTGTAGTATGATGCCATTCATAATCAGCAGTGAGTCAATATGACGTGGATAAGAGTGATTTTGTGCATTTTGTAAACTCTGTTCGATGACAGTGTACCATTTTTGTGAAGACTACGAGACTCAATGAGGACATTGACCGGGCTGTCCGGGGAGTATGTGACATTCGACCAGAATGTACAAAAATGCAATTCGGAATTTTATTGACCAGAAAAGAACATCTGACCTGGAAGATTGATGGTTTTAACGGATTAGCAACGTGATTTGAACGATTAGACAAACCGTGAAGGTCAGAATATTCTGGTTTTTAAATTTTTAAGATTTCGAATTTTGACGTCACATTTCTGAGAAATGTTGAATGGACCATTTTGGAGAAAAAACTGAAGAAAAACAAAACAGTAATAGCTGCAGTGGAAACAACTACGGAAAAAAAACGACAGATTGGAGTTAGTGTGCCATTCGACCAGAATGGACTAAAAAGCAATTTCAAATTGGTAGCCGCTGACCTGGAGAATTGGCAGTTTTGGGGGTTTAGCAGTGTTATTTAGACGATTAGACAAATCGTGAAAGTCAGAAGATTCTGGAACTTTTAAAATTTAAAAATTCGTTTTGTGACGTCACACTTCCAAGAAGCGTCGAAACGGCCATTTTAGAAGAAAATCAGAAGAAAAACAGAACAACGATAGTAATAGTGGAAACTAGAGAAAAAGAAATAACGACCGACGACAAAGTATTATCAGAGACCGCTCCGAGTGGTAACGATTGTGTCGCTACAATCGCTGGAGAGCCATTCACGCCAACGGTGAAGGGTGTTGGGACAGTGTGTCCAGCCTTCCGGAAAGGGAATAAGGACCTTAATTCCCCGGGTTCAAGAATCCGGAGGGGTCTCGAGACTCGAACTTAAACTGTTTTATACGAACTTTTAGCTTCCTGGTCATGCCCTGAATTGAAATTAATTAACATCTTGATTCATTTTCAGATAATGAGAAGCTAGGAGTTGAGGGAAAGGGTTGATCCATCTTCGATGGAGATGATGATTTTTATCTACTGAACAAAAACAATCGTAATATAAAAAATAGTAGTAGCCCTGTTTTTAAGAGTGACCTCGTGGTCTGGGGATACTGAGACCCAGCCATGAGCTCACTAATTTTGCATTTAATTACGTTAATTTGAGCGTTTTGACCGAAGCCAGAAGCAGTAACGTTTTGTCGACCCGATGTTAGAAAGATCACCAAAAGAACTGGCTTTGGCAGAGGCGGTGAAAAGCATGTAGAGCTGTGTTTAGACGCTAGCCAGTCGTTTTAGAACCGAGCTTTATTTTCCGTCGATATGTGCTTCCGGGCGAATGTTACACAGTCATAAAATCTTGTTTCTAAATTCCTCGCATTGGAGGACTTCCACACAAGATTTGAGACATCATTATATAAAAAAAAATATTTTATAAATTTTCCAAGAGAATTAGCAGCGTAAATACGGGAAATCGCACCAGCAATATAAATCATTTAATCATAAAGGTAAATAGCAGAAAAGGAAAAAAAGAAGGTAAAAGGAATGAACTAATCTTCGTTTTTTTGTCGTTTGTAAGATGAAGCTGACGTCGACGAGATTTCCAGAACAGCAAATGATGAGTTAATGTAACAGAATAAGGCAAACATGGGGTCACTAGCTGCCACCCCTCAGCTTGTATTTTATCTGAAAACGCACTATTAATAGTAATAAACGTATTGAAGACTTATATAGGTCTCGGTGATTTTTTTTTTCAGGAAAACCCATAAATGCTCTAATGACCGTGTATGCTTACAATAGCTTATTCAGGCTTAATTCAAGCCGTGAAAACTTAGCACTAATCAAGTAAACATAGTTTTTGGAGTTTTTAGCGCAATTTTAGGAATCAAAAACTTGAAAATTCAAAAAAATCCTGCAGAAAAAAATGTGCAAATTTTATTGAAATTTTTTCAAAACATGTATTTTATTTTTTTTGTTTTTCTAATTACTTTTCTTCAAATACTGTTTTCCAATTGACCTTTGTTACTATGTTTCTCAAATATGCCTTAGTTTTAATTTTTGTGTTCAAAACATTTTTTCACCGTGCAGAAAAAAACGTCAGTGAATTGAAAAAAAAATTTTTTTTTTTAAGACTGTGGTCTGAACATTCTGTGCTATTTGCACAGTAACCGGCCATCCTTGTTTCTATTTAAGTTCAATTTTGAGGCGAAATATATTCCAAAAGTGGAGGCAAAAAATTACTCTCTTCAATTATGAAAGCGGAAATGGTACAAGAAGACGTGGCTAATTTTAACAATCAAAAGTACAATATTTTTTATATTTAACAGCAGAGTTCACTAATTGGACTATCTTTATGAAAAAAAAAGTTGACAACAGAAAATTTTTGAAGTTTGAATTTTTTGTCATTTCTAAATTTATAAACTTATAAATCAATTTTTCAGTTTTACTTGTTCTTTGATAATTGTTTTTGATGAAGGCGAAAACAGAAACGGAACTGATTGCAAATTGCCATGGAGGAACCGAGGTGAATCTAGTGACTGCACTAGGATTCTGCAGCATGTTTGGTTCTTTAGAGTCACCATTGGATCTAGAACAAAAGCATGAGATGGTCACGGCCATCAGTGTAGTAGTGTTTTCAGGAGTTTTGCAGACTGAGCAAAAGCACATAGGAAAGTGGAGGGAAGCGATCGAGGCTGAAATGAACATCCGGCACAGTGAATCTTATCGCAGACCGTCGGGAGCTTGATATTTGGTGGGATCGACATTAGCTCCAATGTGCAAAAGCAGATACCCAGTGCATTTCGTAGCGGTGGATAAGAAAAGTACGAGAACGATAGTGGATCAAGCCTTCTCAGTGCCAAAATGCGTAATACTAGCAAGAATGTCAAAAAAATCCTACGAGTTACTGTGCAAAATGTTCTCAGCAGTTTCAGAGAAAACTAAAAAGGAATTGGATTCGATACTGGGAAAGAAGTTCATGGGATACGCCAGTGGGAACTTCAGTGACTTTGAAACACAGAAACAGAAAGGATCAACAGTCACGGATTACCATGCAGTAGATGAGAATGATGAATTCCACCGAGTGATAATGGAAGTGGAACCACTACTGGAAGCTTCGGGAAAACGTAATTGGAGGAGCATCATGTCAACACATGATGAGTTCCCCTGCCATTGCTTGCTACAGACATGGTGGTAACACGAGCTTAGTAATCTGGTGTTGATCTGGGACTGTGGAGAGCTGCTCGCCATGGGTTTACCAGACTCATCACAGCCCATAACGATAGTGATAAGGGGAGGGGGATTATGAATGAGGGGAGGGGTTACAGGAATTGGATTGTCTAAAGAATTTAGATCTTTTTCAGACAATGTGCAAAATCTTGAACATTCCGATGGAAGTGAAAAAGATATGGGCCAGAAGACGACTGATGCCATGGTTTAGAGCCAACATGACTGCATGGTTGTACGAATATGCTAAGAAGCATACGTCGAAGCACAGTAGAGTGTACAGTGCGTATCAGCTGGACATTGGAGCAGGAGCTTTCAAGCGAGCTTTTGTAACTCATCGGAATGCAGTGACCACCGCAGTAAAGAGAACTTCCAAGACGAGTGAATGTAATGGAAGGGAGAAAGAAGAGATGTTGAAGGAAGACTTGGAGAGAAACGTGGCGTTGTGCCTCCACAACAGCTTCTGCCGGAACAGAGAATCTAACGTTGATCCCCTACCTTGTTGTAAACAAAGAGTAAAAGAGCAGAAGTCAGGATAGCTATCGATGTGTTGCAGGACACGGAAACTGAAAGTGCAGAGTCAATGTCGCAGGAGGAGGAGATGGAGCATTGACAAATGGCCGAAAAACAAGATGCAAGAAGAAACGAAATTAGAAGAATTTAGAAGTTTTAGAACTTCTAAACGACGAAAAAAGAACAAACAAAGAAGTGACGAAAGAAAAGAGGTCAAAACTTAAAATTGTTTTGTGTGTGACAAAAACTCAAATGAGAAACAAAGCAACCAAGTTGTAATTGAAACTGAAAGAAAACATTTAGTTGAGTTTTGAAAGGTTGAAGAGTTTGTTGCATTTATAAATTTGCATTTTGATTTTCGTTAGTGGCTTGAGAGAAACTTACTATTTCTTAAGAAAGGCTTGAATGGAGAATATATTTAAATATTCCAGCCTGCATGATTGTTTTAAATCAACTAGGACAACTGATCACTTTGTGGTGACATGAAAGGCTGGGGTAATCTCTTAATCTCTTCATTATTCCTTCTAACCACAGAGTTCCTTAGTTTTAATATTCAGGACCAGTATCAAGCAAATTTCCGAAGGGAAGAAGCATAGTAGGATAGTTTTAGTTTGTGGGTTGGCAGGACTGTCCTGCGTTCCTACACTTTTAACCCTAGGAGAAAAACTTTTAAATCGGTACATGGACATTGGAAGTCTAAAAAGATGTTTTATCTTAAGTATATCCTCGAAAGTGCAGATTAGTGAAAGAAATTGGAAGGCTATAATAGTGTAGTATGATGCCATTCATATTCAGCAGTGAGTCGATATGACGTGGATAAGAGTGACTTCGTGCATTTTGTAAATTCTGTTCGATGACAGTGTACCATTTTGGTGAAGACTACGAGACTCAATGAGGACATTGACCGGGCTGTCCGGGGAGTATGTTACATTCGAACAGAATGTACGAAAATGCAATTTCGTATTCCAAAGTTTATCGACCAGAAAAAAACATCTGACCTGGAAGATTGATGGTTTTAACGGATTAGCAACGTGATTTAAACGATTAGACAAACCGCGAAAGTCAGAATACTCTGGTATTTAAATTTTTTAAGATTTCGAATTGTGACGTCACATTTCTGAGAAATGCTGAATCGGCCATTTTAGAGAAAAAACAGAAGAAAAACAAAACAACAATAGTTGCAGTGGAAACAACTACGGGAAAATAACGACAGATTGGAGTTATTGTGTCATTCGACCAGAATGGACTAAAGTGCAATTTCAAATTGGTAGCCGCTGACCTGGAGAATTGGCAGTTTTGGGGGATTAGCAGTGTTATTTAGACGATTAGACGAATCGTGAAAGTCAGAAGATTCTGGAATTTTTTAATTTTAAAAATTCGATTTGTGACGTCACACTTCCGAGAAACGTCGAAACGGCCATTTTAGAAGAAAATCAGAAGAAAAACAGAACAACGATAGTAATAGTGGAAACTAGTGAGAAAGAATTAACGACCGACGACAGAGTATTATCAGAGACCGCTCCGAGTTGTAACGATTGTGTCGATACAATCGTTACAGAGCCATTCACGCCAACGGTGAAGGGTGTTGGGACAGTGTGTCCAGCCTTCCGGAAAGGAAATAAGGACCTTAATTCCCCGGGTTCAAGAATCCGGAGGGGTCTCGAGACTCGAATTTAAATTGTTTTATACAAACTTTTAGCTTCCTGGTCATGCCCTGAATTGAAATTAATTAACATCTCGATTCATTTTCAGATAATGAGAAACTAGGAGTTGAGGGAAAGGGTTGATCCATCTTCGATGGAGATGATGATTTTTATCTACTGAACAAAAACAATAGTAATATAAAAAAAATAGTAGTAGCCCTGTTTTTAAAAGTGACCTCGTGGTCTGGGGATACTGACACCCAGCCATGAGTTCACTAATTTTGCATGTAATTATGTTAATTTGAGTGTTTTGACCGAAGCCAGAAGCAGTAACGTTTGTCGACCCGATGTTAGAAAGACCATCAAAAGAAATGGCTTTGGCAGAGGCGGTGAAAAGCATGTAGAGCTGTGTTTAGACGCTAGCCAGTCGTTTTAGAACCGAGCTTTATTTTCCGTCGATATGTGCTTCCGGGCGAATGTTACACAGTCATAAAATCTTGTTTCTAAAATCCTCCCATTGGAGGACTTCCACACAAGATTTGAGACATCATTTTATAAAACACACTATTTTATAAGTTTGCCAAGAGAATTAGCAGCGTAAATACGCGAACTCGCACCAGCAATTTAAATCATTTAATCATAAAGGTAAATAGCAGAATAGAAAAAAAAGAAGGTAAAAGGAATGAACTAATCTGCGTTTTTTTGTCGTTTGTAAGATGAAGCTGACGTCGACGAGATTTCCAGAACAGCAAATGATGAGTTAATGTAACAGAATAAGGCAAACATGGGGTCACTAGCCGCTACCCCTCAGCTTGTATTTTATCTGAAAACGCACTATTAAGAGTAATGAACGTATTGAAGACTTACATAGGTCTCGGTGATTTTTTTCAGGAAAAACCATAAATGCTCTAATGACCGTGTATGCTTACAATAGCTTATTTAGGCTTAATTCAAGCCGTAAAAACTTAGCTTTGATCAAGTAAACATATTTTTCGGAGTTTTTAGCGCAATTTTAGGAATCAAAAACTTGAAAATTCAAAAATTTCCTGCAGAAAAAAATTTTCAAAATTTTTTGAAATTTTTTCAAAACATTTATTTAATTTTGTTTTGTTTTTCTAATTACTTTTCTTCAAAAACTGTTTTCCAATTGACCTTTGTTACTATGTTTCTCAAATATGCCTTACTTTTAATTTTTTGTTCAAAACATTTTTTCACCGTGCAGAAAAAAACGTCAGTAATTTGAAAAAAAAAATTTTTTTGTATTTTTTAAGACTGTGATCTGAACATTCTGTGCTACTTGCACAGTAACCGGCCATCCTTGTTTCTATTTAAGTTCAATTTTAAGGCAAAATCTTTTCCGAAAGTGGAGGCAAAAAATTACTCTCTTCAATTATGAAAGCGGAAATGGTACAAGAAGACGTGGCTAACTTTAACAATCGAAAGTACATTTTTTTCTATTTAACAGCAGAGTTCAAAAATTGGACTATCTTTATGAAGTAAAAGGTTGACAACAGAAAACTTTTGAAGTTTGAATTTTTTGTCATTTCTAAATTTATAAAATTTTAAATCAATTTTTCAGTTTTACTTGTTCTTTGATAATTGTTTTCGTCTATGTTTGAGTTCGCGGCTGAATCGATGCTCTTGTTTGCCTCAGTGCTCATATTTAATTGACTAGATAAATAACAACCGTGACCGAAGTGGGATTCGAACACATGGCCCTCATGTTGAGAGGCGCGTGCCTTACCCAGCTGTTTTTTAACTGTACAGACTGGCCGTCAATGATTTCAATTTCTCTAGATGAGCAGTCAATCCTTGACGAACTCTGTGAGTCAAACTTCCAACAACTAATAAAAACTCCTGATGGAAAATCACTAGACATTCTCTTTAGTAACAAACCGCAATTTGTCACCAGCGTAAAACTTGACAACCGTCTGAGTAGTCTATTCAGTTCCGACCAACTGCCACTCAATGCCAAAGTCTCATTTGACTACCGACCTGTTCATAAAAAGACACCAGCCATCAAACAAAAACTAGATTTTGGCATTTTCGCGTACAAGAAAGCAAACTGGGAAGAAGTTAATGAATTCATTCGTCAACACCCCTTCCAACCATTTTGCTTGAGCAACGTTGAACTGATGCTCGATCACTGGTACGAGTGGTTATACGAAATACTACAGGACCTGCTACCTATCACTACAAAACACAGGTGTGAACAAGCTCCTTGGGTGGGAAGCGATTCCTCCAACCTTATCAAGACATTAAATACACTCCATTTAAAAATCAGCGAAAACCTACCCCATCGAACGAAGGCAAAATTGAAAATCTGCAAACTGAACTAACACTGTCCCTTCAAAATGACCAACATCTCCACGAAAAAAAGCTTTTTGAGAATGGGAAATTTAGCGAAATACAACGATATCTGAAATCGATCACCACGTGTCGCATGATCTCTTCAGAGATCTTCCTAGATCAAAAAATAGCCAATACAGACGCTCAAATAACTGAATTGTTTAACATATATTTTCAACCAGTTCAAAGCAGAACGACAAGATAACGTTCTTCTGAACAGTATCAATTTCACTATCGATGAAATTGAAATAGAAGATGCCCTGAACGAGCTGCACGTAAATAAGGCAAATGGACCAGACATGATTGGTAAAACTTTTCTGAAAAACCTCTCAAAGTCACTACCAAAATCACTTCACTTACTGTTCAACTTGATTGCAAATAAAGCAATATTTCCAACAAAATGGAAGATCATCGAAATCGCACCAATTTTCAAAGACGGGGATAAACAAGACGTATCAAATTACAGGCCGATCAGCCTGCTCTCAGCAGTGTCAAAACTGCTTGAGAAACTAATATTTGATAACCTGGCCCCAATTGTCTACCCAACCCTAACACCAGACCAACACGGTTTTAGACCTAAACGATCGACGATAACAAACCTAATAGAGTATCTACACGAGATATTTAGCTGCCTAGATTCGCCAAACTGCAACTACCTGAACACCTTCGACTTGGACCTTCAAAAGGCTTTTCACAAAGTCTCGCACGGAATCCTCATGGAGAAATTATCGACTTCTGGAATTGGAGGAAATTGTTTATCTCTGATACACAGCTACCTCTCGAACCGGAAGCAAACCGTGAGGCTGAATGACACAATTTCCGGAGAGCTGGAAGTCTTCAGCGGCGTTCCCCAGGGCTCTATACTCGGGCCGTTTCTCTTCCTAGTCTTCATAAATGATCTACCGTCCTGTGTCATGTCCGCAACATTTGGTTATGCAGACGACTACAAAATTGTTGGAGACAACCCATTAAACTCTCAACATAGATGTTAGGAGATTTTGGAGGTGGTGCGAGGAAATCTGCATGTCAATGAACCTGACGAAAAGTAAAGTCCTCTGTATCAAAGGATCAGCTACGATTGCACTCCCCAGTTACAGCTTCGAAACCACTGGAGTAATGAAAGATCTGGGCATCCTGATAACCGACACGCTCTCTTGGACGCAACACGCAAAAAAGGGGGCTGAAAAAGCCTTAAACGCTCTCTTCGTACTCAAAAGGAATCTCTCAAAGGCGAATTTCGCGACCAGAAAAAACGCATATATCTGTTACGTTGTGCCAATTCTGTGCTATGGTTCAGCTATCTGGAAACCATCAAAACGTGACTTAGGAATCATAGAAAGTGTGCAGCGGCAAGCGATCTCGTGGATTTTCATGACAATCAATAGCCATATCTCCTATAAAGACAAACTCGTGAAACTTAACATCCTTCCTTTGTCTCTATACCAAGAGCTTCATGTTGGACTCCTGTTTGCAAAAATACTAGCTGGAAAAGTTGGCAACGACTGGAGAAGCCACGTAAGCATCACTGACGTTGGAAACCGAAGAGCTCAAATGACACGAAATTTCGTCTGCAAACAAATGCGCCTGAAGAAGTGCGAGTCGAATTTCTGGTTTTGGGCATGTCGTCTTGCTAATCTGTACAACGAATACTTCAAATGTGACATATTGTTTGAACCAGAATGCAAAAACAGACTTCTAGGAATGTACACAAGGTTTTTCAAAACTCGCTACAACGAATCAGACACATGCACTTGGCGCATTTTATGCGAATGCAACAACTGTAGAGACCTGAAGAAACTCACATTTTTAACTGAAAACTAAACTTTGAACAATGCAAGGACTGGGTTTTATGCGAAACCTTGGATTATATTACTAACTCCTTTGTTATTATTATTATGATTATCTATCCATTTCGCGCTATTCCCAACGTTTCCAGATCTTTAACATTCGAGTACACCTCCCGTATAGAATCACTGGAACAATCATTGATTTGTAGAGCTTTAGTTTTGTATCTGGTTTTAGTTTAAGTGAGCTTCTTTCAAACATAAATAGAACTTGCAGCGCTCTGCTTGTTGTGTATTTGATGTGTGTATCATTTAAGGTCGTGATGTATTTTTATCCCCAGATCTTTTTGTACGTTTGTTGTGTAGAGGAAAACACGGCTTGGGGAGAAGCTTCAACTCAATAGTTATCTGAAAGACAACATCTTATAAACATCATATAAAACAATTACATGACATTCACCTCCACTTGTTATTGGATGTAATCCTTTAGGTGTGCCGGCGGTCCGGCAAATGGTGATACTGGCGTTGATTTGGGAGTGGTTACTGGTGAACTGTCCTCTTCTTCAGCACCCTGCTTGGTCGTCACTGGGATACTGCTGGTTTCCTCGGGGGTGATCGTTGGAAAATGTTCCATGGCAATCGGTAATTTCTTCACTGGGGACAGATGCGGGCTCCTGGGTTCTGTAGCGTCCATTTGGGCTGGAATATTGCGCCGTGACAAATCTTTCGTCGAGACAGTGTCAATGCGTCCATTTGGGAATACCACTCGTGCGAAATGAGAATTAATGACCTCCGAGATGCTGACGGGTCGTACATGCGGGTCCTTCTTTCCGCGCACAAAATTTCTCAGATATGCAGGGTTACCGCTGCTCAGCCACTCTGGAAGAGAGCAGCCTAGACCGGCTCGCCGCGGGAAATTGAAAAACCTGGAATGGGGCGATTCATTTGTGGCAGTACAGAGGAGTGCACGCACAGCAGCAAGTGCTTCTGGCAACACAGATTCCCACATATCAGCACCTAAATTACGCGAGTGTAGGATACACTTAACCGTCTTGAATATTGTGCCGTTGTATCGCTCGCATTGGCCGTTACCACGCGGGTTGTACGGGGTCGTTCTCGAATGAGATATGCCATTTCGTGAGCAAAACTGGTCGAACTCGGAAGAGAGAAACTGGCTGCCCCGATCTGTGTGAATAAATGCTGGACACCCAAAGACTGAGAAAAGTTGGCGTAAACATGCTATAATGGATTCGCTCGTAATCGTTCTGATACCAAATACAAAAGGGAATCTACTGTATTTGTCAATTACGGTTAGGGCGTAGCAGTTACCGGTCTTTCGGGCGGCGGATTTTGGACCGACAAGATCTATGGCCAGTCTCTCAAAGGGTTGTAAAGCTCGAAATATTGACGATGCACCAGGTTTGTAGAATGCCGGTTTGACTTCTTTGCACGTATCACAGTCCTGTATAGCCTCCTTTTTTTTTCTAAAAGAGAGAAAGCTAGATTATGACATCTTACGAACTCCCACATACGGACGACGCACGGATGCTGCAATTGGCAATGTAACGTAACACATGGGGATTCTTTCGAGATAGCGGAGAGTCTGGATAGAGCGTCCGCGCCCACATTCTCGCTGCCTTTCCGATACATGATGGTATACGCAAATTCTGAAAGCTCTAACCTCCACCTCGTGAGTTTGTCATTTTTAATTTTTGACCGGTGTTTGGAGAATATGAACGAAACCCCCCCACTTCCGAAACGCCTCAACAATAGCCATGGCCTCGCGCTCGACTGACGATTGCATCTGTTCTGAAGTAGACAAGGTTCTAGAGTAGAAAGCCAAAGGGCGACCACCTTGTGATAATGTTGCCCCTAGTGCTGTCCCAGATGCGTCTGTTTCGAGGACGAGCGGCCCGGCGCCCGCTATAGGTATAGCCAGAGATGCAGACGCAATGCCCTGCTTGAGCGAGTCAATTGAATCGACACAGTTCCGGTTCAAAGGAAAGGCACCCTGTTTCTGGGCCTCTAGTAGCGGCTTTACTTTAAGTGAATATTGTGGCACCCATTTCGCGTAGTAAGCAAAGAACCCGAGTAGCCGTTTCAACTGAGCTGCGGTATGGGGCACTGTGTACTCCATGAGAACACGTAAGCGTTCAGAATCCGGCTTCTTCGAGCCGTTTTCAATAATGTGTCCCAGCAAGGATAATTTCCTGGTTCCAAATGTACATTTGTCCATGTTGAGCGTCAGGCTTTCCTTTTCCGCGGCTTTCAAGAACGCGTGTAGATTCCGGTCATGTTCCTCCTTTGTGATCCCACCGATATAGACGTCGTCGAGGTACGGTTCGGCGCAGCGCAATTGGTTTCTTTCAATAAAGCTATCCATTATTCGCTGGAATGCTGGGACGGCGTTTGTAACACCGAATCGAAGGCGTGTGAATTGGTAGAGTCTGCCCCCAACCTCAAAGGCTGTGAATGGTTTGTCATCTGATCGCAACGGTATTTGGTGGTATGCGGATTTCATATCTATTTTGCTGAAATAGTGAAAAGCGGCCGCACGAGTAAGCATGGACTCGACATCCGGAAATGGGTATGCGTCAACGTCGGTGTATAGATTCACTGTTTCGGAATTGTCAATTACCATTCTCTTCTTGCTTGGTCCCTTGACAACGAAGGCCTGAGCCCGCCAAGGTGAAACAGACAGCTCAATTATTCCGAGATCCAGAAGCCTCTTTACTTCAGTTTTCATGAATAGCGCGTTGTCAGCAGAAACTCGTCGAGACTTGGAAGAAATCGGCTTAACGGTCAGTAGCTTGTCAGGAAATAGTGCTGGAGGCTCGGTTGTCATAATTGGGAACATGCTGCAACATGCTTTCGTACAATGATCTCGTTCTAAGCTTATTGGGGGAGTAATCTCGGTATCACGTCCTCCCAGGTGGAAAGTGATAGGTGGTTTTGGACCGCCGAGGTCAAGATAAACCGATTGATGGCTAGCAACAACGTCCATTCCGATGATCAAATCGGCAATTAACGACTCAACAACGTGTAAGCGACAACAATAAGATTCTGCCTTTATTGTGATTTGTGTGTCGATGAAGCCAAGCACATTCAATTTGTCGCCGTTTGCTAGTTTGGTAGATGACTCAACGTCGGTTATAGGCAATTCAAATTTCCGTGCGAGCTTGAACATGATATAGCAATCGGTTGCTCCAGGGTCAATCAGTGCAAGTGCTTGATGAACGCCACCAATCAGTACCTTCTCATAAACGGTCTGTTTCGCCTCCGTGTTGGGAGACAATGCACAGAGGACGGATGCTAGGGATCCTTCGGATTCCTCACCCTGCAACGCGGCTGTAGTTGGATTACTTGCACGACAAACAGTGGCCCAATGCCCCAACTTCTGGCACTTATGGCACGTGTCGCGCTTTGCCGGGCACTTGCTGCGTATGTGAAAACGCAAACCGCAGTACCCACAGTTTGAGTTGTTTGAATGTGACGCGTTATTTTGGCTTTTGTTTCGGCTATTTCGTGGGTACTTCTGTGCAATCGCCCCTGCAACCTGTTCAGGCTAGACAGCCGAAACGGAGTTTGATTGTTCCGAGGTTTCAGCGCGGAATGACCTGGAATAATCAGTTGAGAGCTCTACTGCATTAGCGAGTGCTATGCAATCGTCGACAGATTTGGTGTCGTCGAGTTCGAGGAACCTCGCTCGGACATGATCGGACCTCAATCCGGAAACAAGCGCGTCTCTAAGCAACAGTTGTTTATGTACATATGCTGTAAGGGGTTTGCACTCACAGAGCTCGACGAGAATCTTTAGTCGCTTGATAAAGTCAGGAATGCTTTCGCCTTCCTTCTGCCGGCAGGATAGCAGCTCATGCCTCGCAAATGTGTCGGTTTCTCGAACTGCGCGTCCAGGATATCCATGGCGGCGTCGAAGGTCTCCGCGTTTTGTAGCAAGGGATAGAGTTCCGAGCCGGCGTGAGACCTGAGGAACGTGAGTTTGTGGGTATTCTCAACCACCTCGTTGATGGCTAGCCCGTCGATGAAGATGCGCTTCCACCATCGCCACTGCTCTGGTGTGGGATTGGTGGGCAGCTGCGGAGGTTTGAACTTCATTGACACTATTGAGTTAAATTGTTGTGTAGAGGAAAACACGGCTTGGGGAGAAGCTTTAACTCAATAGTTATCTGAAAGACAACATCTTATAAACATCATATAAAACAATTACATGACATCGTTCTTTTTTTGTCTTTTGTTGTACCAGAAAAGAAAACGTTTTTCGAGTCTGACATAGATATGTGCGAGCAATTCCTCTCATTCAGAGGTTGTTGTTGCTGTTGTTGTTGTAGCTACGCGCAACGCCGTCGTCTGCGGGATTTTGTGGGGCTAGCTTCGTTTTGGTTTGTTTCTTGGTTGCCGTTGCTTTCCAGTACTTCATCTCCGTAGAATATGATGGTTGATTGAGTTTTCCGTTAGTATCATGCCCAGTGCCCTTGTCGCCCTGCAGAATAGTTGGGGTATGCCACATGTGTGGTTACATGAATACCGTTAAAACACTGGACTCGTTTAGATATTGCTGATCCATATTTCAAAGTCATATCTTCGTCGTTGTCTGTGTGCTGTTTAGAAGTCATCATCTCCGCGTTGTTTGACTGAGATTTGATTCCTAAAGGGAGTTCAGCTGTCCGCTCACTCGGGATATGAAGTCTGAGGAACTCTCCGTTCACTCGGGATATGAAGTCTGAGAAAATTCACCTCCAATTCTTACTCCTTGTTCTAGTTGACAGGTATGATTCTATTAGCTTGATTATCTGTCGCCTGATGCCTAACTCAGATTGTTTCGTTACAGCTTACTGTGATCAAAATTTTCAAAGGCTTTTTCGTAGTCTGCGTATATGATTGCTATGACATGATGCATGATCGGCCCTTGCTAAACCCATAATCTGAATCGTGGAGCATTGATTGGAGATATCTTTGCAAATAAATAAGGAGGCTTCGTTCGAAGTTCTTGTGTATTACTAGGAGCAGGGAGATCTGCCCGTAATTTTTAACATCACATTTTCTTGTTTGTTTGATCTTATGAAGTAGGCTTGCAGATTCAGATATGAAAAACCGTGGCGTCAAGTGTTCGTAATTCGTTGGAATTAAAGTGTGGTTTATCTCTATTGCATTAAACAATGGCGCAGAGGAGGGGCTTGAAATGTTTAATTTTTTAAAATTTTTTTTTCGTTCAACTGTATGCTCAAAGTTTTTACGGCTTCGTAAGTTTTGTTTCGTTAATTTTTTATTCAAATGTCTGGAATGGTTGCCTAGAATCAACGGTGCTAGGTAAATAAGACCATAACAAGACGACACGACATTGAGGTGACACGTCATTAAGGCGACAAATGAGAGTTAATACAGATAAATTGAACTGATCGAGTTAAAGCTATAAATGTAATACAATAGGCGAGTTTGTGTAGCGTCGTCTTGAACCCCATGGAAAGCGGCTGTCGTCCCAAAAGCTGTCGTCTTATTTTCCGGACACCAGATTGAACTTATATCATTCTGGATGGAATTTGAGCTGTATGACGAAAGAAACAAATGCACATGGAAGCTTGCATATGACTGCGCGATGGACAATTGCAGAAGTAATGCAGCGATCTGAAACGAATGCATTGACGGGGCCTGGACTACAACTATCGAGACATACATTAAAATTTTGGCAGATTCAACTTTTATTCATTTTTTTTCCAATTTTTTATGTTTGTTGTATCGTAAGTTGTGCGAAGCTTCGCTACGCTTCTGTGTTGAAAATTTTCGTTTGATGGTATGTTGAGTGATAGTTAAAACTAAATCCAGGCTCACAATAAACCAGATCCGTAATTTTATCAAGCTGAGATTTGCCAAGAGAATTAGCAGCGTAAATGCGCAAACTCGCACCAGCAATACAAATCATTTTTCATAAAGGTAAATAGCCGAATAGGAAAAAAAGAAGGTAAAAGGAAAGAACTAGTCTGCGTTTTTTTGTCGTTTGTATGATGAAGCTGACGTCGACGAGATGTCCAGAACAGCAAATGATGAGTTAATGTAACAGAATAAGACAAACATGGGGTCACTAACTGCTACCCCTCAGCTTGTATTTTATCTGAAAACGCACTATTAAGAGTAATGAACGTATTGAAGACTCTTATATAGGTCTCGGTGATTTTTTTGTTTGTTTTTTTTCAGGAAAAAGTCATAAATGCTCTAATAACAAAAGAACTGCATTTATACTTATAAATGCACATATGAATGGCCTTAGGTATATGTGCCCTTCTTGTTCAATTTATGTTCTTTTTCTAGAATGTCGAGAAAATTCACTCTCCAATTACGAAAGCTGAAATAGCGCGAAAAATTGTGATCAATTTCTAATTTCGAAAATGTAAATTAATTATCAGATTTCCCAGCGAAATAAAAGTTTAACCTGTTGATCCAGTTTTCTCAAGTTAGGTTAATTTGATCGAATAAATGTCAATCATAAATTGTTCTTCTCTTCGCCTCATCTGGGAATTTATGATTATTCAATAATCAGCCGTCACGTTGGTTCAGGTCAGCTATGTTCTGGTAGATCTCAAATAATAGCCATCCTTTTCTTTTCCTAATTTCGTTTTTCTTCATCTTTTTGTGACTTGGTTACAGATAGAAATGATTTCTTATTCACGCTCTTTGATATCGAGCAGTCTAAGGAAATCAACTAAAAGATGTATTGTATCTTATGTGCGAAGCGTGTCTGATTTTGAAAGCGAAGTAAGGAAATCATCGATGCCTGTTATCGTAGATTTCAAGGCAGATTGGTGTGGACCGTGTAAGTTGCTGACTCCTCGTCTACTTGAAACTGAAAAGAAGTTCGCTGATAGAATAAAAATTGCGATCCTTGATATAGACAATCCTGATAATGAGAAGCTTGTAACTGAGTTTAAGATAAATGCTGTACCAACATTGATTACATTTGATAATGGCAAAGAATTGTCACGGTTAACAGGTCTGCAACAAGAGGATGTTATAGAAGATATTGTCTCAAAACTTCTTTGAATTATTAATTCGCTAACTAGCTAAATGCTTTTCTGCTGTTTCATTTACGCTAGTCTGGAAATAATGTAAACTGTTCTAGAAACGTTAGTTGTCTGCTGAAATTATTTGGAAAATGTTGTGGACACTTCGCAATATTTAACTAAATAAACATGAATAATTTTTCAGAGAATAATGCTTCATGGCCGACATATCAAATTTCCGTCGAAACCTTCTTAGTCCTGTTCCAGAACAAGAGGTCGTCGTAATTGCAGAGCCGCGGCCTCGTCGAGAAAGTCTAGATGCTAACCACAACAGACGCAATCAACTAAACTGTCCAGCAACTTCTGAACAGAATCTGCCAAATGGAACGACGGCTACCTCTTCCGTTGACAATGGACCGGAAGGAGGGGATGCAACAACGCCTGGTGCTAACTTAAATGACCTCTCGCTGAGTGGAGAAAGTGGCGAGTTTTCACAAGGACCCGCAAGATCGAAGAGCAAAGAAAAGGACAAGGACAAAAAGAAAGACCAACTGAACGCTGGTACGGCAATGATCTCAGAACGAAGAGCTTCAAACAAGTTTCTACCTTCCCTCTTTTTCAACAAACGCAAATCGACAAATGACGACTCGCTGATCCGACTTTTTAGCTCCGAAGTGTTCGACGCAAGTCTGGCTATTTCATACCTTTTCTCTTCCAAAGAACAAGGTGTACTTGACTACATCGGCAATCGAATCTTCGAGTTCAATGACGTTGAAATGGACATGTACCTTCCGCAACTAATGAACCTTTACTGTAATGTATCCCAGGTCGCCAGTTCGGTCGAAAAGTACATCAAAGCGCGCTGCACATCATCTGTAGATTTTTCGCTCACATCAGCCTGGCTGCTTGGTGCCTTAATCCCTGACACTAGCAATCCAAAAAAGAAACTGTCCAGAGGAGCTAAGTTAAGGAAGCAAATTTTAGACGAAGAATTCAAGTTGAAAACAGTAAGAGTTCAACCCCATGCCCCAACACCAACAGAAGCAAACTGTCATAGCAAACTATCTGAAGTTCCAGGGAAAAGTTCTGCAACTGGGGAAGTTAAAAGCCTCGGGCACCACCGGTCCAAATCAGATGCTCCACAAAATCTTGGCGATGTATACTCTTCGCAAACCTCACTTTGTCCTAAATTAGGGGATCTTAGTTCTGGTTGTGCGTTTAGTTCTGGTTGTCGCTGTTTTGATGGAACTCAGAGTATAATCAATGATCTGAAAGGAGAGGACACTGAATGCAAATGTGGAGCGCCTCGGTTATCGGGAGAATTGGAGTTTATTAATCAACTTCTGGCTATCAGTAAAAAGATCCAAAAATGGCAAACCAGAGACCAGAAAACAAACCATTTATTTGCAGATTTGGCAAATATAAATATGAATCTTCCTGCTAGAGTTTGGATCCCAAATTCTTCCTACAGCAAGAATCATCATGTGGTTCGCATCCCGCAAAATTCGGCATTTGTCCTGAACTCCAAAGAAAAAGCACCTTACATGATTTACTTTGAAGTAATCGAATGTAGTGATAAGTTTACAGCTCCGATTCCTGCAAAGAGATTGGAAAATTCTCTCCGAACTACCAAGTCAGTTGAGAACATAATTGATTGCAGCAGTAATGGTAGCAACAATGGGTTACTAAACGGTGCCATTGAAACCGAATCATCACCCCCTCATAACATTTCGGATGCCTCACTTCAACAAGTACCCCATGTATCATCTGCTTTTCAGTCACCGCCAGTCTTTAATCACTCGTGCTCAACATCGATTACAATAAACGGCAGTGACCTGTCGCAAGTATGCGGTGACGATGATGACCAGGAAGGCAACTTTTATGTCGGAGATCTTGGATTAAGTGTCCAGCATACGGTTGTCAATGGTAACGGAACTGGCGTACATTACCACAACGGATACGAAACGGCTTCGTTGTTTTCACATGACAGCATTGCCAGTTCGGACAGCAAAGAACCGAACTTTGTCAGCGCGAGTGATATTCGCAGGCGGCTAAGTCAAAATTCATCCAATAGCAATGGAACCTTCAAAAGTGACCCAGATGATCCATCTGCAGCCGCCTTAAAAGAACCCTGGGAGGCCAAGGTCAAAAGAATCCGAGAATCCTCGCCCTACGGGGACAACGAAACCTGGAAACTGATCCCGATGATTATCAAAGTCGGCGATGACCTCAGATTAGAGTTGCTTTGTTCTCAATTCATATCAGCACTTCAATCAATCTGGCTCGAGAATAAGGTAGAATTGAAAGTGTCACCGGTTAACGTTTTAGTTACAGGGCCGGACTCTGGTTTTATAGAACCCTTGATGAATACAGTTTCTCTGCACCAAATCAAGAAGCAACATCACACTTTGCCGGATTACTTTCGAAAAGAGTTCGGCGAAGTCTACTCGGAAACTTTCCTGACAGCTCAGCTAAATTTTGTGCGAAGTGTCGCTGCTTATTCTTTAATCTGTTACCTGCTTCAAGTTAAAGATCGCCATAATGGAAATATACTGCTTGACAACGAAGGACATATTATACACATTGATTATGGGTTCGTTCTGAATATGTCTCCGAAAAACATGGGTTTCGAGTCTTCGGCTTTCAAATTAACCCAAGAATATGTTGAAATTATCGGAGGATCCGAAGGAATTGAGTCCAATATGTTCACGTATTACAAACTACTAATGTTAAAAGGCTTGCTTGCTTCGCGGAAACACGTGGAACGATTAGTAATGATTTTCGATGTCATGACCTTGGGTAATACTAATCCATTCACTCGTAATGGGGCTTCTGCTGTGAAAGCCCTTAGAGACAGGTTTCATATCAACAAGACTGAACAGCAACTGCAGATGACGTTGGATGGTTTGATAGAGCAAAGTTATCACTCCTTATCTACAGCAGTTTACGACAAGTTTCAATACGTCACAAATGGAATATTCTAGAATGAACTTAAAAGTGAATTTGCAATCTGGAAGCCAAAGCAGTATTTGGAAACTAATTACGCATGTAGCAAAAAAACCCTTGACCGGAAGATTTTGGGAGTTGTCTTATTAGCAGACCAAGATTCGATTCGATGGGCGAAGAGAAGAGTCCGCTAATTTATTGAAACAGTTTCAATATTTAAATGTTTTTGTTTTTCAATTTGAATGCCCAGCCTTCATGCCTAGAGTATTGTGCTTCGTCAATCAGTTAGATAGTTAGTGTTGAACCTATGGTTTTATAAGCAACGATTTATGAATCTAAGAAATGGAGAATCGATAGATTAAAGTAAAATTGTGCAACTATATTTAGCCGACGTTTTTCAGATTGCAGCAAAGAGATACTTGCGAAAAATGGCGATTGATATTATGAGTTTGATTTTGTAAAGTATGGTCAGCATAAATGGATTCTCCAGTTCTTTTCCATGGTAAGAAGGAACCGAAAATTTGTCCTGGTGCTTGAAAGTTTCAGCAGTATTTTGAACTGTTCTAATCTTGATAACAAATTAAATCTTTATTTTCATGCATGATTGTCTTTATATTATTACTATTGTGCGCCAACTCAGAAGTTACTGATTGTATCTTAGATAATTACAATCTTATTTTTGCCTGAATAATCGCCAGCTCATTGACTGAAGATATTGTTCATGCTTCTAACAAAGAAGGTGTAATCTTTTGCTGAAAAAGACGTCTATACAAAGAAGCAAAAGGCTGAACAAGTCCACCGAATCCAAAGTTTCAAGTTATTATGTTAAAATTGTTCACGGGTTTTTTTTACGAGGGGACTACCTTTCTGAATGAAAGCCGACGGAATAAAGGTGTGCAATTGAACTACTGGGAATCTAGAATTACAAATTACCTCTTTCTATCTGCGACTGGTCGTGGTCATCTCGAAACTTGATTGCCTGGTTTTTGTGTTGCAAAAGTTGAATCAATTTTGACATTTTTTGTGCATTTGTTCAACATTAGTACTAGATTGTTTATTTGTTGTAAGCTTGAAAAATGCGGTGGAAAACTGGATTTCAAATTGCCGAAAAAACGCTTACGAGCCACTTGTCAATGAGCTGCTTTATCTTCAGCGATTGCAAATAATAAATGAAAATACCGTTTATTTATCCTTACGAGGTTTTATATTTCTGCTTTCATGGAAATACAATTTTCAATCTCTATTCTTTAGGTTGTATAAGAACATAATCGTTTCTTGAAACTCAATTTCATCTCAAAAGTTTTCTATTACTTTTTTCAGATATTTGAATGTCTGGCGAACCAAATATAGAAGTCAGTTTGGACCTTAATGTGAGTGCTGTACAATTATCGTCGTGTGTGATCAGAATATTCTTTCAAAAAGAGTTAAACTAAGTAAAGTAAATTGCGTACAAAGCCATCATCAAAGATAAAAGTATTTCTCTCAACTACTTTCATTCTACACTGGATTAAACTGAAACTAGTAGCTCAGAGCAGTCATTGCTCCGACCATGTGAAAAATGTAGAGGAACTTTGTATTCGGGCGTGTTTGAGTTTTTTGTTCCGACATTGAAAATGGGGAGGAACTTAGTATTTGGATGTGTTTAATTTTTATTTCCACGTAAAATCAGGTGCAAAAAATAATAATCGTAGTCCTTTGCGGTGTGGTCCGCATTAATCGGATCTACCCCGGTGTATCCTGGGTAATTGGTCTGAGCTTTTGGACTGTTGGGTAGGTATTTGTACTTCCTATCTGCCTGCGCGATGTACTGGTTCTGGAGTTACAGTATGTCACCGACGGTTCATCAAACGAGGCCTTTTCTGCAAACGTCACACGCCGCATTGCCCAGTGCTCAGAGACTTAAGTGCTAACCTTGGTGAGTGTTGCTTCGGCAAACGTAAACCTTGGGGGTCACTCGACATCTTTGTATTGCGTGTGCCGCTCTTGGCCATTGGTCTAACCAGTGGCAGGTTTTCCTTCCGTCTAAGTTGACATCTTGTACGGCTGCGAGTTCGGCGAAGGTCTATGCTTGCATAGTCGTGTGAAAACTCTTATGTTAAATTGAGTGTTAGGGACACTCTTCCCTCAAAGCAGTAGCTTTGTTCTATAGTTACTGGCGATTGTTAAAGGGTCTTGTTTTTATCGGTTAGTATGGACCCAAAAGCTGACTTGTGGTGCTGTCAGTTAGTAGGAGAAAGAAAGCTAGTGATACGAGATTCCTGCTCAAGTAGTGCATGATGAGCTATGCTCATCGGTCTAAGCCAGAGACCTTTTTAAGTTATCCCTGTGGATTGTTATCTATGATGATCAAGGGCTAACGAGTGGGATTGAATAGGAGTGGTGCCCCTATAGGATCCAAGCTGATCACGTAAGGTGGGATGTCGTACGCACTACACGCTCCCTTTAAGTGATCAGGTAGCAAGAGTGTGCAGCTCATTCTCGGCATGGCTAGGATAGCTACGGGACGCACTGAGTGAGTCGTGGTCCGCTGAGATATTTTCGGACTGGGTTGAGTGATGTATCATAAAAAAGCCCTTTCAGTCGTGGTTCGAACGACATTTGAAAAATTTGGAAACAATTTCAATTTCTCAGTGTCTAAAATTTTTGATGTTGGGTCTAATTTTGAGCGAGAAAAGCGATCGAGTTACGTCGGTTATCTATAACAGTTGATGGAAAATGGTCAATTGAGATTAAAACACCTGATTTTACTTAAAAAAATAGTTGTGGAAGCTTGATTTAGCACTTCCTTAGAAAATAATGTTTTTTAAAAAAAATAAAAGTTTTAATGTGCAAAAAAATAACAATTTTTTTTGGTTTTTCCAATTTTATGTGTTTTGTTCATTTTTGTCGACAACTGTTATCGATTATGACTAATTGACTAACTTTTACGCGTGTGTATAGTTTTCTCATCACATCACGTACAAAAAACGACACTAATTTGAAGAAATTTTTGTTTAGTTTTTATGAATGTGGTCGGAAAATTCTCGTGCTACTTGCACAGCAACCGGCTATCATTGTTTTTTTTTGTATTTTTCACGCAAAATCAGGTCTCACAATTAATCATTGGATTGGGTTGAGTTATGTATCACATTAAAACCCTTTCAGTCGTGATTCGAGCGACGTTGAAAGTTGTCCAATAATTTTTTCGTGTCGAGAAAAACCAGTTTGAAATTTTGATTTTTCGTTCAACTTAGAGCGAGTGAAGCGAGTGAGCATGCTTATTTATGCTTAATCAGGCCGTTTACAGTACCTCATTTATGTCTAACTTGAGTATGTTGGAGTGTTTTGAGTTGTTTAACGCCATTTTCAGAATCAAAAACTTAAACTGTTCTGCAAAAAAGAATTGAAATTTTGACTGAATAAAAAAACTGGAGCAATCATTATTAATACATTTTCTTCGAAATTCGGAAAAAACACGAAAAGCTTTATGGTTATTTTATTTTCTGAGAAAAGTCGGAACATTTTGTGCTGCTTGCGCAGTAAACGGCTATCATTTTGTTTTATTGCAATCGGGTGCTAGACTTTGTTTTCCCGGGTACTTTGCAATCGGGTTCTAAACAATTTTTTTATTCACTTCTAGAGGATGGCTTAGCTAGTAATTATTTCAAGCCAGTTTAAGGTTGTAATTATATTCTCAAAAAAGTTTTAAATTTTTTCGGGTTCCTGCTTTTCATGCTAGTTTGTCGGTTCATTTTCCGTTTTTTTAAACGCCATTGTTTTATCCTGTAGGGTTTTTATTGGTTTAGTTTTTAAAACATGAGTTTTGCTCCGATTTAAACAGTTTTTTTCTTACTGAAACGTCGTGATTTTGTAAATTTAACATGTCTGATTTTGCTTTTTTTTCAAATATTCAAACAGGTTCAGTTTATACTATATCGACTTAGTCAACTTATATCGACCTTGTTAACTTAGTTCGGGATTATGTAATTCAGTTTGGATGCGACTTTTAAATTTAATGAACTTTTTCATGACAACATTTTATTTTAGGCTATATGGGTTTCGCCTTAATTTGTCGCCTTTGTTGCCGCTCGGTAAATGATTTCCATTTTTAAGGACTGTTCATGAACTTCAAGTTTTTCAGTTTTTCTTGAAATAATTTTTTCCAATACATTTTTTCAGAATTCTTTTTGACTTCACAAATAGTTTTTTCTTCAATTTTCTAGCGCAATGTGTTTTTTGCATCGCAAGTATTGCGAAGTGCCGCTTCTCCTTTGTGTATTTTAATTGGTTCAAGTTTTTTAATACATTTTCTGGATTTGAGCCGATTTTTTTTTCAGTCAGAAATTTTGGCTCTTTGTTTGACCATAAACATGTGAAAAAATAGTTCAATCCTGGAAAAATGTTGGTTTTAATTTTATTTACAATGCTTCCGTTTTTTGCAATGCAATATTTTTATGTAATTATCCTTGTGGGTAGTAAGAGTGTAACAACCGTGTACTAGACTTTTCCCATCAATAACTTTGTTTACAGAAGGGTCGAAAATTGGAAATGGCACTACCCACATATGATACTTATATTGGACGCGTGAGTGCTTGCTGTGTAGGCGGTACTAGCAAAATCTGGCTATCTGAGTTTTTCTTAGAGCTGTCAATATCTTTTGGCAATTTTCAGCTTATTCGATGTCGGCTTTAGATCTGTCCGTTTTTTAACCAATTTTTTCTATTAGTTGCCAATCATATCAGTTGTTGTGATTCAACTCTGACAATATGTTTCGAATCTTTCAAAGCAAACTCTCTGACAACGCAAACTCTCAGACGAAAACTTGAAAAAAAAATTGAAATTTAGTATTTTTCGCCTGTTAGTCTTTATCACGCATTTTGTTGTCATTTTTTGATAGACATACTGTGTTTATTACGCTCGCAAAAAGCAGTCGTATTCAAATCAGAATGAGTTTTTTAAGAGGTTAACAAATAGTATGTCGAACTCATTGAAATAATTTGACAGCTTGATTGATAAAAATATTATTTCTTAATAAAAAAAATTCTTTTTGGCAGTTCCGACCCACATGGCCTGAAAGTAACGGCTACGCTTAATACGGCTATGGGTCTAGTTTCGCTTCTGGCCAGTATTTTTCAATGTGAAAGTTTTATGTTTCAAAAAAAATTATCGGCTTATCGCTTTTCTGCTTATGTTTTATCGGCTTAGTTGCCAGATCACTGACTTTTAAGACTAATGATCGGATTTTGAGTGCAATGTCTTTTTCAAGTTGTATTTTTTGGTGAAAGTATCCGAAGTTTTAGAATATATGGCAGCTTTTCGGCGATAATCATTTTCCAAAAAATGATCTGCTCGCCTGTATCAAATATAGCGAAAATATTGAGGATCTACGTGGTAGACCTTGTCTTTAATTTTTGCATCTTTCAAATTAATTGTGTTTTTTTTCTTGAATAGTAATTACCCTTGCGATAACACTTGACTTTGTTTTTCCCGTAAATAACTTTGTTCTCAGGACTCATCTCTTGGATCCTAGGACACACTCATATACTTTCTTCATTATAAATTCAATCAGTCATCTGGCGTAGAGGCAACACATCTGCTCGAGATGACAAAGGCTTTTGGTTCGAATCTGATCGGGACCTGTTTTTTTTTTGCAAATTTTAGTTTTGTTTTTTCGAACTATCGTTCGTCTGTTTATTTTTGTGGGCTTAGTCCCCGTAGCCCGATTTTTTGACGGTTCAAATTTCTACTCAAGCATGCTGTAACTCCCATGCTTGAGCTGAAAGCGCGGGAGTTCGATTCGGGTCGGGACTTGTTTTTTTGCTAACTGAAAATTTTCGGCTAGTTTAGATTTTTGTCTGTCTGCTTATTTTTGCGGGCTTATTTCCCCACGGAAACGACTTTTTAAAAGTTCGGCTTCTTTCTAGCACTCCATGTAAAGTTTCTAATGGGTCAGGTCATTTTTTTCAGACATTTTGGGCTCTTTTTTTTGCAATTTGTAATTTTTTATGACAAAAACAATTTTTGAAGGTTTTCTTAGAGTTTTTTCCCGCAAACTACGTTTCTTACAAATTTTCAACTTGCTTTATTATTGAATCTTAACAAGTTCCAGGTTCCTTCTTTCTTGGCCCAGGAGAATCGCCAAAAACTACCATCCAAATCTGAGTTTTTTTGTTTCAATGAGTGTAACGGGTTTCGGCCACCGAATTTTTTTCTCACGTAGTGTTATAGCCCTCGGAGAAGTAAAATTTTTGATTTTTTGACTGTTTTCTAACTTTTTGAATTTTCTCGAAAATTACGCACCCATATTCAGTGTTCAATCCAAAGAAAGAGTGGTGGGAAGCTCCTTTGCATGCGCGACTACGCCCAACTGTTTTCACACAAAAAGTTATGGCCATCGGAAAAGTCAAAATTTTGATGTTTTGACTGTTTTCGGGGCTTTTTCGCGAACTACCCTCCCAAATCTCCAAATCTGAGTATTTGGGTTCGAAATGACAGGTTGCGTGAATGTTTTTGCTAAAGCTGCTAAGCGCAGTTTTTGCTCAACAAAAAGTTATGATAATCGGAAATGTCAAATTTTTGATTTGTCGACCGTTTTTAGGGCTTTTCTCGATAACTATCCTGCCAAATTTATTATCATAGGTTTAGTCGAAAGAACAGGATATTGAAACTGTACCTTTTTTTTGGCTGCGCGCAATTTCTTTAAGTAAAAATTTTAACTACCGTCCCAATTCTCAAGTTAAATGTTCAATCGAGAAGCCTGGTTTTAGGAATCTCCTCTATTTTAGCGGTCACCACCTACTTTTTTTAGAAAATATATGTGGATTTCGGAAAGTAATTTTATTGTACTTAAAATCGTTTTTAAGAATTTTAAGTTTTTTTAAACTACTCTCAAATCATTTGCCAATAAGGTGACCGTGTAGGCTTACAATAGCTGATTTAAGCTTAATTTAAGTCGTGAAAACTTAGTTTTACTCAAGTAAAGGTAATTTTTGGAGCTTTTAGCGCAATTTTCAAAAACTGCTTTCCAATTGATCTATTTTACTATGACTCTCAAGGATGCCCAAGTTAAAGATCTTTCGATCACAACATGCAGAAAAAAACGGCACCATCTTTAGAGAAAAAAAATCTTTTGTTTGTGTTTTTTAAGACAGTGGTCGGAATATTCTGTGCTATTGCGCAGTAACCGGCTGTCCTTGTTTTCGACTTGGTTTTTAAAGTTTATGTTCTATCGCAAGTAGCGCGAAGCTCCTCTTCACCTCTGTGTATTCGTTCATTAGATGAATTATGTCCAAAATACGCATTCGTTGACATTAATTGCATATGATAATATACATGCATGACTAATGGAGGTATTTTTCAAGTCTCAAAAGTATTTTTAAAGTTATATCTGTTATTCTGATTTTCCTTCCTCTATGATTAAACGAAATCATGGTATGTGAAATTTGAATCCTTCGCTGTTTTCAGGAGGAAGATAGTGTGAGTGGTGTGCCCATCCATGGCCAGATGGACGGGGGAGGGGCAGGAGTGTCTGTCTCGTATGGATATGGGGACACAAATAGAGACCCGAAGAACGCAAATACCATGTCATCCTACAGCAACCAGTCATCTGCCCATTTTTCAACACTAGACGAAAGTATAGTGGACACAGTTGTAAGTTTGTTTTCAGTCGGCTCTTTTGCTTCCCCCATCTCAGATAAGCATCAATTTTTTTGGTGTGGTCGTTCAGGACATACGACGCTTAAAGACGATTGCCCTGTTGGCAATAAGGCAAAGGTTAATGCGAGCTCAATCGTGGAAAGTATGTAGATTTTTGATATGTATTTTGATAGGAAGTCTGATTTCCAGTAATTTGTTTGAGGAAGACAGGTTGATGGGGGGTTTTAGTTTTTTTATTGGGGATAATAGTTGTTTGATGGGGGATACTAGTTGTCTAACGGAGAGGGTAGTACGATTTAGTAAGATTTAATTTACTCCATTTTTATTCGGTCGTCCTCAAAAGTTTTTTTTACGCGCCTTTGTCTCCAACTATCTACTTATGAGGGCAAAAACATAAAATTGCTTTTTAAAAAACACTAAATGGGCAGTGGGAGCGCATTTAACTAAGCTGCAAGATTTGGTAATAGTCATCACAATATGACAATTTTTCATATTTTTGCTTCTATTATCAAATCTTGCAGCTTAGTTTAATGCGCTCCCACTGCCCATTTAGTGTTTTTTAAAAAGCAATTTTATGTTTTTGCCCTCATAAGTAGATAGTTGGAGAAAAATTGTCATATTGTGATGAATCTTCCTTGAGCACATACCCCCTCTCCTCTTTTGCTAGTCAGAAGGTCTAAACATTGAGGCCTTTTCTCGACACTGTTTTTATACATTCGCGATTAGCAAGTATTGTAATTGAGCACTTCTTCCTACCATTGAAAACGGCGAGGAACTATGTACTCGGATGTTTTAGTTTTCCACGCAAAATCAGGTAGCAAAAACAATCATCGGAATGAATTGAATGATATATCATATTAAAGCCCTTTCAGTCGTGATTTGATCGACATCAAAAAAAAATATTGAATTTTGTTTTCAGTGTTGAGAAAAACTCATTTGAAATTTTTGATTTTTGGTCTTTTTTCGAGCGAATAAGTTGAGCGAGCAGACTTATTTTCGATTTCAGCCAAAAACATGTGTCACAAATAATCATCGTAATGGGTTGAGTGATTTCAACAAAAGGTCCCAGTGTCGAAAAAAATCGTTTGAAGTTTTTGAGTTTTAATCTTTTCTCTAGCGAGAAAGCGTGATTGTCGAATCTGCCTTACTTATAGATTTTCGTCAGATCCTTTCATCTTACCACGTACAAAAACAACACTAACTTAAAAGAACGTGAATTTTTTTAAACTTAAGAATATAGTCGGATCAGTCTGTGCTAGTTGTACAGCAACCAGCTGTCCGGATATTCTTATCTCCGGTCTGCGACTTATATCGTGCTGGCAAAACTCATCGCTTCTGATTAGCTGACACAGTCGGTGTCAAAAAATTTGGTTGCCGGTTGTTATCACAACCTGCATGCTCAGTTACCCTTGCGATTAATTAGAATGTTGCAACCCGGCACTAAACTTTTTCCCTTAAATAAATTTGTTCTCAAGTTTTCGCTCGTGAAAATTTTTCAAGTTGCCTTATACCAAATTCAATCTACCTTTCAGCGCATCTGGTGCAGAGCTGACACTTGCTTAAGACGACAAAGGCTTATGGTTCTAATCCTGCCGGGACGTGTTTTTTTTGCTAACTAGAAATTTTTTGCTTTTTCGGACTATCGTCCGTCTGTTCATTTTTGTGGGCTTAGTTCCCGTACGTATCCCGATTCTTTTCAGAGGTTCAGCTTTCTTCTATCAATGCGATTACTATCTAAATCCCCATTGGTGAAGATAATTGAGTTACAAGATTTTTTAAGCGTATTGAACGTAGTGAACGTAGTCTTTATATAGGTCTTGGTGATATTTTTTGGTTTTTTTTCAGTAAAAGTCAAAAAATTGTTTTCGCTCTTTTTTTGATTTTTTTTCGCGATTTGACTTTTGATTTCATTTTAAGTTCAGATCATTTCCTTTATTAAAAGGAACGAAAACTCCACTACCAAACAGCTAAAATGATCGACTTCTAATGTGACCGACTTCTAATTTCGAAAATGGAATTTAATGATCTAACTTTACAGCGAAATTTTGAGAAAACAGATTTTGATTTTGTTTTGAGGTTCATGGTCATTTTTAGTTTTCTTCTTTCTGTATCGCGATTGATGCCAAATTCTGCTTCGTTTCTGTGTTGAAATCAGGACTAAAAGAGCTTAAATCTGGTACTTAGCTTGAACCTTAAGGGTGATCCTTAATGTACCTGAAATAACGCTGATAAATACAACCTCTGCCGTATTTCGTTCCAACTTATTGAGTGGTCGGGTCAAATTTGTTGCATTTGTTCATTATTTAATTGATTATTACGCTTGCAATTAGCAAGGGTATTGCAACCGGTACTACTTCTTTCGAAGTGTCGCCCAAGGTTGTTAACTTGTTGTACCTTTTAGCTCAGAGATGCTAAACGAGTTGGTCACAAATTCTTGGCTGCTCTCGTGCCTAGACAGGACAAAATGTTGCTACGAGAATGTAAGTTCTATTGCGTTTGTGTCTGTTATGTTAAGTGGAATACTTTCAATGCTACAAATCATGTGTTTTAGGGGATTTGTGGGGACCGTTGTTCCTCTACGTCTGTTTGGCCTTGTGAGTAATTTATAATAAATTTACCAGCCAGATTTTTTTTTTACCTCAGATGGGAAATCGTAATGGTTAGTCGTGTGTGTCCAATTGTAAACAAGCCAAGCTCGCGCTAAAATGCAGATCAAGTTTTCTCAGATTTGACTGATTTCATTGGATATCAGGGTGAGTAAGCTCATTAAAGTTTTCAGTTACGCATATGTCTCTGTGATCTATTCAGGTTGTTGCCCAACAATGGATCCAAAGACTCCTCGCATGAAGATGGCAGCGAGTTCGTTACTGTCTTTGTCCTAGTGTCTGTTGGATCTATAGTTGTCACCGCCAACACACAGCTCCTAGGAGGATCCATCTCCTTCTTCCAGTCCCTCTGTGTATTGGGATACTGTGTGCTTCCGCTCTTTTTCTCCCTCGCTGCATGTAGGGTAGTGATGTTGTTGACTTCAGAAGGCGTCGGCATACTCTCCTGGTCCTTTCTAATCAGACTCATTTTTGTCATCGGCGCTTTTTCCTGGTCTATATACGGTAAGTGCTCTATTTTTAAAAGTTTCTCTTTTTTATGATCGTTTTTCCAAGATTTGAATTGAAAATAAAAAGATTTTGATTTCAAAATGGCGACGACTAGCCATTGTAAAGTTAAATAAGTTAACCCTTCGGAAAATTTGGAAAAATTGTTGTAAAAAATTTTAAATAAAATATCACGGCGTGATGAGCAAGTAGCTTGTGTGTATCTTCAGCCTCAACAGTATTCATGGCAGACTGCAGACCACCCAACAAGAAGGGACTAATCTCCTACCCAATCTGTCTTTACTACTTCGTGCTAGGCTGGCTAGTCCTGTTCAGCACACAGCAGTGACATCAGCTGAAGGGACCGACTGGAAAGCCTCCTTCAGATTGCCTACAAAAATGAATCACAATCAAAACTGATCGACAGTAGATGGAACAGATACTGCTGGATCGTTGCGATCGCTTCCATAAACCTGTTCAAAATGGGAGTGAACGTTTATTAAAAACTTAATTAGATCAATTTTTTGATGTGAATTAATGTCTTTCAATGTCGTTAGCTAAAGTATCAATATAGGCTAATAATATGAGATGATCTGATCAGAAAAATCAAAATGGTATAAATATGAGCTTGTGATTATAATCAATTAATTGGGACTTGGTTTCTTGCGCAGTTTTGTGGCTGCTGACTGAGCTTTGTTTTCAAGGTGTACTGCTTAGAATGGCAAACTTGGATTTTAAGTGGCTTATATTTCATTCGAAGGACAGTAACCTGAAATTAAGCTGAGTAGTTCAGTAATTCTTCAATTTCCGCAGTCAGCTTCGTATTTCATTATTCCTTAAAGCATATCAATAGCATCAATTTTTGATTTTTTTTCAATTTGTATCCATAATGTTTTGTACGTACGTGCGTTTTTCCTCTATGAAAGGGTGCATAAAGTTTATTATGGGTTAGATTTATTTTTAATTATTGTTGAATTCACTTTGTCTGAGGATTTTTTCAGTTAAAACGTGTTTAGCCAGGTAGTTGTGAAGATAAATAGGTATTCGAATGTCAATTGAAAGCGTGAAGTGGGAATACAATATGCATGCCACTACTAAATCATTTGATAATGCATTCAAGTTTAAGTGAAAGATTAAGTCTTGGGACTGGTAGTCAATCGATGATGCACGGGGGATATTCGCATGCAATGAAGGGCCGAGTGCGCGAAAAATTGCAACGAATCGATGAACTAACAGATTTTATCGCCTATTTTCAATTCGTTTTTTACTTATTTCCAATTCGTCAGAAGACTGGCTGGCGAATAATTTTTTTCGTTCTAGATCAAAAGATTGGCAAACTTATTCTTTTTTTTTCTGGATAAAATGAAATTATGAAATAAACTCAAAATTGTGATAAATTCTTTGTCCGACTGCCTCAGGATTTGGTTGGAATCTCTAACTTTCCATAAAGTACGAACTTTCAAGAATTCTGCGTACATAAAGCCGTTGGCCAACTTCACCCAGAAGTAGCAACAAATCCTTTGAGTATGCGATAATTTCTCGGTTCATTTTTTGCCTCATATCCCTGCGTTCATTTTAATGATGGAAATACAAAGTTTGAACTTGAACAATAAATTGTCATCCGCAGTATTTCGTGATGCAGATAGCTTTCGAAAACAGTTTAAAACTACGAATAGATAAAAGTCATTTTTATCAAAAGACAGACATTTAGGATATAGGGGCACGCTTTTAACTCAGGTCAGCTATTGTGTTTTCATATGCTAAGCTCTCTCTGATTCGAAGTTGATCTGATCACAATTTGTTTCTACTGAAAATATTTATCTTTCTTTTATTTCTCGAAAAAAAATTTCAGCTAATGATTTTTTATTAATAAGAATAGCAGTTTGTTGTGCAAGTAGCACAGTGTTCCGACCATATTCATGAAAGAAAAGCAAAAAAAGTTTCTTTGATTTTCTTTAGACAAAAGTCATTTTTAGTGCGTGGAGTGATTTGAGAACTCAACAACGCGTAGAAAGTTACTGATTTAGCAATTTACGCGTAATCGGCAAAATTTGTCTGCAAGAAAAAATCGACAAACAAAAAAATTTAAAAAAGTTTGAAAAAATTAATGTTTTTCTAATTTATTTCACAATAATTTTTAACTTTTTAAGAAGACCTTAAGGGTCCTGATCCAATCATTTTTGGGTCCTAGCCCAAAAAATGACATGAGCAAGAAAATTTTTAGTCAAAAAGGGATTTCAGAAAGTGACATCCATTTTTGGTCTATTTCATGTAGCTAAAAAGTGACTTCAAAAAGTGACACAGGGTTAGGACTTGATTTGGTGTTAAGGCTAAGTCTTCAAAAACATTTAAAAACAACAACAATTCTGTTACCTGATTGAATAAGTACAAAAAAATAGTGTTTATAGCATCTTTAACAAACAAATCGACTGTAAATTGGGAAAAAAAAGGAAAATGATCCCAACCCCAAAAAAGGACACCTAGCCCAAAAAACTTCAAAAAAACTTTTGAAGTCGATACTAAATTGAAGTAAAAATTAATGTTACGGTTTAAACCCTTTCAATTGAATTGAATTGATGTGAATTCAGACTGCAAACTTCAGGGATAAACAAAAAAATGTGTATTTGACCCCAACCCTTAAATTGAAAAAAAAATTCGCCCAAATTGTCAACACCAACAAATTAAACACAACTCGAAAATCAATTCTAACATATCAAACGAACAATAAGAGATAAACTCACGAGTATTTTGCTTAAAAACATGAAAATTTATGCTAATTTGTTTGGCAGGGGACAATTTGAAAAGCGGAATATCGTATTTAAAAAATCGATTTTTCAAACAAATGAAATTTTTTTTCAAAGAGCACCTCACTTGATTTAGCCACAAACGGTTTTCTAGCTAAAATGTTATCTAACAGCTCTATAAGTTGTATCAATACAAGTAGTGTTCATGATAAATGGTTTGATATCCAGAATTTTGCCGACTGAATTTTCATCTCGTTGAACTACAAATTCGAAATTATCAGTGTTCCTTAGAAGAATGCACATGGTAAACAGACCCAAAATTTTTTAAACCTAATACTTCAATTTCAGGAGGTTTTTTAGACACTATGAAAAGTGTACATGTACACTTTCATTATTATAGGTCCATTTGAGGATGAGAAAACCAAAGTTCAGCAAAAATGGCTCCATTCCCAAAAAAAGGTCTGCGGCTCAGTTTTGCATTAATCAATTCTAAAAAACGCTTTAAAGCTAAGAATGCATTCAACGAATGCTCCTCTTAATGATTAAGATTTGGGTGATAAGAACACTTCATTTATGTATTGGTTTATAACTAACCAAATGCTTTTTTCTCGCTAAAAATTGATTTTTCGTAAAAATTATCCTTTTTTTTCAAACTTCATCTAACTTGACTCGCCATCTAACTTAGTTTTTTCTTCTTGTTCAACGTTGAGTATCAGAACAATGTCTAAAAAATATCTTTCAGCTCACAAAAGGCTTATTTCCTCGCCGAAACTTGACTTAAGCAAAAGTATTCTTTTTCTAACTTCAGCTATCTCGACTTAGCCACAAACGGTTTTGCGGTCAAAACTTTATCTGAGAAACTTCTAAATTATATCAGGCACATTTAATGTTCAATTTTAGTTTATATATATCTAAAATTTTCCCTCCCAGTGAAGTTTCATCTCGTTCAACGACACAATCAAACCTATCAAAAAATTCTTAAGAAAATTGAAAAGCGGAAAGTGACCCAAAAATAATTAATGGAAAGTTTTGAATGCACACTCTGGAGAAAATACTGGCCCCTTTTCATTACTACATGTCCGATGGATGATGAGAAAATGATAAAAGAGCATTAAAATCGTAGCCCCAAAAAGTTTTTCTCAGGTGACATGGGTTTACTCAAGTTTTATCATCGCGCTATGACAAGGGTTGTTGGAAAGCTCTTTTAGTAGCTGAACGTGGAACATAAAAAGAATTCATAGTTAAAAGGTTTTTTAGCTAACCAAGGGCTATATCTTTGCCAAAAATTGATTTTTTGTTTCAAAATTTACAATTTTTTTTTCGAATTTTGTCTTGAATTTTTTCTTAGTCACATATGAGCATCATTTTTAATTGGTTTGAATTCCAGATTAAATTCGTCAGTGAAGTTTCATCTCATTGGACGACACGTTCGATTGTCTCAGTAATCATTCCAAATTGAAAGATCGTAAAACGAACCAAAAATGATCCCGAAATATTTTCACACATGGAGAGTGCACATACACAATTTTTGCCTTACACAATGGATGTGAAAATCAAAAGTGACTAAAAAAACTTCTTCTCAGAAATCTTTTTAGGCTCTATTTTGATTTTCTGCAGTTCTAACAACCAAATTATAGCAAATAAGAGGTTGTTTGATAGCCTCATCTAATGATTAAACCTTGTACATTAGTGCGTTTGTTGAAAATAAAGTTTTAGCTAACCAGCATTTTTTTAGCCAAAAACAGATTTAATTTTTTTTGAAGTTTCAACTATCAGCTGACTATTTTTAATTTTGTATCAAAGACAGATTATAGTCATCATTAGTTGTTTCATATCTAAAAACTGACGTGGATTAAAATTGTCCTTAATGAACTATACATCCAAAACTATCAGTAATCTTTATAAAATTTAAGATCGTTAAATGACCCAGACAAAAGATTTCAAAAAATTTTTCTCAGTCAGGTTGACTTATATAAACTCTGCCAAATGCACGTTTTCATTATAATTCGTTCGATGGATCCTGAGAAAAATTTAGAAAAAATGCCGGAAAAGTCTTAACGCCCAAAAAATGTTCGCCTCAACTTCTATTTACTTAATTTTTAACAGTCTTATTTTGATAAACAAGATATTATTGGAAAAATTTCGAAGTGCCATGACGTCTGATACAAAACATTTGCATACTTACTTTGTTTTATAGCTAATCAAAGGCTATTTCCTCGCAAAAGTTTGATTATTTTTTTCAAAAGTTACCATTTTTTGAAATTCATTTTCCCACTTCTAAAGTGTATCAGACATATATGAGGACCAGTTTAAGTGGTTGGATCAACAGTTCAAAGCAATCAGTGACGTTTCAACTCATTTAGCACATCATGTTAGGTTGTATCGGTTTTCATTACAAAATTGAAAATCGTAAAATTACCCAAAAAGTTTCTTAATCAAATTTTCTTTTATTAGGGTACAATCTACATATCGAGATTTCAAATGCGTAAATTCATCATAAGATGTCAAATGGATGAAAAAATATTGAAAGTCATCCGAAATGGCGCTAGCCCAAAAAAATTTCACTTTGCCTCGAATTTGATTTTCCAATGTTCTAAAAATCGCATTGTAGCAATTAAGGGCTTGTTGGAAAGCTCGCACCAATGAGTAGACATTTTCAATCAAATCGATTTTTAATCAAAACCAGCTATATAAACAATCCCAGACTAAGTTCTAACCCTAAATTTTCCTTTCCTTGCCAAAAAGTGACATCTCTAGGGTCAAAACGTAAAATCGAGGAAAATAACAACAAATTTTTATATTTTAATCATGAAAACAATAAAGAAGATTTCTATAGTGATCCTCGCTCTAAATAAGGCATAGAGGTTTTTTTTATTTAGTAATTTGTTTGTTATTTTTTTTTCATGCTAAATCACATCGATCAAAGTCGGGTCGTCAGAGTAATTACGCTAAATTACCCCTTTTTCAAGTAATTTTAAAAAGTTAGAGTTGGTTGTGCTAGCCCGAGAAACCAGCAGAAACGTTGAATTTTGAAAAATCCGATTATTTTTGATGAGAAACAGTTTTCTTTCAAAGTTTCGAGCCTAGACCTGAAATTACGATAGCCCTAAGTCCCTATAGAATTTTAAATACTTTTCCAAATTTACTAAATCATATACATTCAGAAATTAAATGAGCAGATCTTTCAAAAAATAATGCCCAACCTTATAATTTTTGACCATTATTTGTTGATCCTAAATCGACCACAAATTGACATTTGCCCAACCCTAACTTTTTCTAGACCGTTTTTTTTCGGATTTTTTTAAGACGCCTAAGAATTATGTATAATTGCCAATATTTGAAGGTCCAATTTGAAGGTCCAATATTTGGAGGAAAAAAAGCCAAAGTTAGTTAAAGTACATTTTCATATAACGATCGTTACTCGATCGTTTTACTCGCTCAAAAGTGAGCTAAACGACAAAATTCAAACCAGTTTTGTTTGGACAAGGGAAATTTTTCTAGTGTTGTTCAAAACTACTGAAAGGGTTTTGAATTGGTATATCATTCGACATTTTCAGATGACAATTTGTTTCTTCTGCTTTTGCGTGAGAAATGAAAAAAAAAAACACCGGAGTTCTAAGTGGTTCCCCAATCCCAATTTCAATGGTTGGAACTATAACGTAGTTTCCTTCAACCAAAACATTCAATTGAAAATGTAAGCCTCCCTGTCAGAGTGGGTAAGACTCTCGGACTTTAACCAAAATATTAGTTATTTGAATCCCGCTGCGGTCAAAAATGGAGGAATCTCAGTGACATCCGCCTCCTCAAGGTGGGTCTTCTGGCTGCGGCAAAATGGATGACTAGTCTATATCTCTCTTTCTCTCCCTCTCTCTCTCTCCCTCTCTCTCTCTCTCTCTCTCTCTCTCTCTCTCTCTCATGGAAGCGATGCCCAAGGTGAAATGATGGAAGAAGTGACGGCTTGCTTAAAAAAATAGTTTTGAAAACTCTTATTTGTAATTCCAATGACTATTTTCATATTTTGTAGGCTTTTCAAAATTATTCACACTCGTTTCTTGATGATATACCAATTACCAATTCATTGGGTGACGAGAGAGTAACTGGCGTCGAGTTAAAAGGTGAAATTAGTCCTTGATAGAGCTTTTCGTCAAACTTATCGTAGTAGGCATTTTAAGATATTTCTTATGAACTATGTAAATTTTGAGTGCCAATTGACTGCTATCAGTCAGCTGTAATGGACAATCATCTTTTTCTGGACTTCAGTTTTCGATGAAAAAAAAATCATTGGTCAAGATTTTGTCATAATGGAAATGGCTCGAGTCAAAATAAAAATGTTCTGATTTTTAAAGAAAGTGACGGAAAAATTGCGCACGTGATGCTTTTACAGACACGTTACAGACGAACAAGGTTTGTTCACATTGTCTGATTGTTACAAAAATTGGCTTGTGGACTACATAGGCCCTGACAAAACTTTTTGGCTCTTTTTCCTTCCCCCCCCCCCCCCCCCCCCACCTCACTCAAATATGAATTTTATGATCTAACGAATGGTTTTAGAAGGTTAATTATGAAGACCAAATATGTTTGTCATGTCCTAATCAGTCTGTATGTCAATTTTCATGACTATCGGACAAAGTGAAGAGTAACTTCAAATATAAAAATTTGTAGGTGGGGGGGGGGAAAGGAAAAAGAGCCAACTTTTTGATCTTCATAACCTTGTAACACATCTTTACACCATAAAATTGACGCGTATGTGAGGTCGAGTGGGGGACGGGAAGACCCGAGTTTGTGACGGAAATTTTTGATGTACAGTCTGATATTTATATATAATAATAAACTCAAAGAAACAATTACTAGCCGTTTTTTTTCTGTCAAGTTATGGTGTTTATGCTGCTTCATGACTTAGTCTGCCTCAAAAATTGTTCCGAGTTGAGTTAAGACAAACAATTTTTTAATTAAAAAAAAAAAACTTTGAATATTCTAAACTAAGTACTATCCAGACAATAAAGTGAATTCGAATCCATCCAAATTTTTAGCTTGATATGTGCAGTCTTGTTGTTTGCACGCGTGCAGTAGTTGTTATAGAATAGCTTTTGCGAAGTCTTGAAATCAGTATCCAGATTATTTTTCTCCCGAAAAAATTTTTCTTAAAAATATGTAAAAATCTGAACTTGGTTTATTATTGAACCTCAACGGTTCCTTTCCAACTCTAGGAGTAACGCGGCTGTATTTAAACTTTTAGCTTGAGGGTTAGAAACCTGATCTGCTAGGTCAATTGCTTAAGTCCCGGTCGGGGCTCGAGTCCCGATTTCGTTTGTCTGCTTGTTTTGAATTAGTTTAATTTCCAAAGCATATTATTAGCAGTTGGCTTATTAGTTCGTCAATATACCGATTCAAAATTCGAAACAAAAAAAGTAAAATTTGAATGTGTGTAATGACGAACTAAAAAACGACTGTTACTTATAGTAAGACTTCTTTGAATCAGAAAAAAAAATGAAATCTCTGCTTTGGAAATTAAGTCAACTTCAAACAAGCAAAGAAACGAAACAGGGAATCCAGCAGCCGACTGGGAATCAAACCATTGACTTAGCAGACCAGGTTTCTAAATCCAGACCGAAAGGTTTAAGTACATCCGCGTTACTTTAGAAGTAGGAAGGAACCATTAAGGATCAATAATAAAGTAAGACCAATTATTTATTGTTTCAGAAATAATTCGGGGAAATGTGGTGTTAAAATTTCATAACTTGAAAATAATTGCTCAAAAAAGATTTGACAACAGTTTTCTTTTGACATTTTCTGTTTCTGCTCAAAGATTATCGGCATCGTTTCCGCTTCGTATGTTTTTTCAGTTGATAGTTTGAATTTCAAAAGACTGACCTAGCATGTTTGCCTCGAATTTTTCTTTGATAAAAACAGTGATCATGAAAGTATGGAACAAGATTTTTTCTTTTTTTGAGACGCTATGGTAAATTTTATCTTCGTTTTGCAAAAAAATTGGAACTTTTTCTCAAAAAGCCTTCTACCGATTTTTAAAAATGGGTATTGATAGAAAAGCCGCCTTATCTCTTCGCTTGATTCCTCAGGCCTCTTTTTACTGTAGCCCTTTGTCTACAGCATTCAAAAAAAATCTGTAGGGGAAGATTTAACCGATATTTTTCGTTTTTATTTCGCAAAAACTAACCTACCAAATCTGAGACCAGAAACGTTTTTACACACAAAATTATGCCCTCTGACTAGTCAATTTATCGAATTACTTACCGTTTTTTGAATCTGTTTTTAAAAATTTTTCTCAAAAACTAGCCTCCTAAGGAGATTGTGCGTTCAATGGATTCAACGGGCAGTGAGAAGCTCCGCTGTATTGGCAAAAACCATTTGTTTTTACACAAAAAGTTATCGTTGTCACAAAAGTCAATTTTTGTGATTTTTTTCTTCCAAATTTGATGAAATTTACCAGAAAATATCATCCTATATCTGAGGTTTTAGGTTCTATCGAAAGAACGGGTTGTGAGAAGCTCCTTTGCATACGCGATTGCGCGCCAGTATGTTTGACACAAAAATATGGCCCTCAGAAAAGTCATAACCATGGTTTTTTGACAGTTGTAAGATTTTTTTTGACATTTCTAGAGAACTATCATGCTAAACTAGGATTTTTGGGAAATCGAAAAAACAATTTGGGTGAATCTTTTCTGCATTAGCGGCTCTGACAATTTTTTTTTTCAAAATAAAAAGCTATTTTTCTCGGAATTGTCTTTTTTCCGATCTGTTGACCGTTTTTAGATTTTCTCTTTATCTGGTATGATAGGCTTAACCAAATGAAAGGAATGCATACTCTTTTGTGTTTTGTATAACCGCCCAGTTTTGTTTAGAAAAAAACATGGCCTTCAAACAAGTGAAAGTTTTGAAACTTTGACTGTTTTTGTAAGTTTTTGACTCTACACGAAGATTAGCGTGCCAATTCTCAGGTTAAGTTTTCAGGAAACCCAATTTTTGGAAATTTTCTCTACTGTACTGGCCATGAAATTCTTTGAGCAGAAAAAGTTGCCCAATTTTGGAAAGTCAAATTTTTGAACTTTGACAGTTGTTTAGAAACTTTTTGAATTTTCATAAACATTACCCTAACAAATCTTAGATGATAATTTCAATCGAAAAAAGCGGTTGCATCTTTTTTTTCCTGCACAAGCAGCTACTCCTTAATTTTTGCCAGAGAACTTTGATGTTTTTGGGAAAATTTCAACATCTCGAAAATAAAATTTATACTCTTCTCACTTATTTTAGAAAAACAACTAAGGTTTCGGGCGAAGTCCAATTTTTGTAATTACTTATTTCGTCCCGCAGCAGCATAACAATTTTTAAAAATATCAAAATCTAGCCTGCAGTTTCAGCTGGGCCCTAAGTGTCCTTTGTCGAGACATAAAAAAATTTTGGTTCACCTTGTTTTTTTGTGTTTTATTATTTTTTCGACTGATGTTTTTTATGATTGTGTTGAATCGCAAGTCGTGCGAAGCTCCGCTTTTACTCTGTGTTATAAATGATACCAAAGTTTATATTAAGTTATGCTGCTGTTTGTGTTTGTCGTCTTTTTGTTGTCTCAAAAACTAACCTAACAAATTTGAGACCAGAAACGTTTTTACACACAAAATTATGCCCTCTGACTAGTCAATTTATCGAATTGCTTACCGTTTTTTGAATCTGTTTTAAAAAAACTTTTCTCAAAAACTAACCTCCCAAAGAGATTGTGGGTTCAATGGATTCAACGGGCAGTGAGAAGCTCCCCTGCATTGGCAAAAACCATTTGTTTTTACACAAAAATTTATCGTTGTCACAAAAGTCAATTTTTGTGCTTTTTTTTTCTAAATTTGATGAAATTTACTATAAAATATCATCCTATGTCTGAGGTTTTGGGTTCTATCCAACAAACGGGCTGTGAGAAGCTCCTTTGCTTAGGCGATTGCGCCCCAGTATTTTTGACACAAAAATATGGCCCTCAGAAAAGTCATAACCATGGTTTTTTGACAGTTGTGAATTTTTTTTTGTAATTTCTAGAGAACTATCATGCTAAACTTGGTTTTTGGGTCCAATTAAAAATACAGGTTGGGTGAATCTTTTCTGCATTAGCGGCTATGACAATTTTTTTTCAAAATAAAAAAGCTAGTTTTCTCGGAATTGTCATTTTTCTGATCTGTTGACCGTTTTTAGATTTTTCTCGTTATCTGGTATGATAGGCTTAAACAAACGAAAGGATTGTATAATCTTTTGTGTTTTGTATAACCGCCCAGTTTTGTTTAGAAAAAAACTTGGCCTTCAAACAAGTGAAAGTTTTGAAACTTTGACTGTTTTTTTTGGAAGTTTTTGACTCTACACGAAGATTGGCGTGCCAATTCTCAGGTTAAGTTTTCAGGAAACCCAATTTTTGGAAATGTTCTCTACTGTACTGGCCATGAACATCTTTGAGCAGAAAAAGGTGCTCAATTTCGGAAAGTCAAATTTTTGATTTTTGACAGTTGTTTAGAAACTTTTTGAATTTTCATAGACATTACCCTAACAAATCTTAGATGATAATTTCAATCGAAAAAAGCGGTTGCATCATTTTTTCCTGCACAAACAGCTACTCCTTATTTTTTGCCAGAGAACTTTTATAATGTTTGAAAAATTTCAGCATCTCGAAAATAAAACTTATACTCTTCTCACTTATTTTAGAAAAACAACTAAGGTTTCGGGCTAAGTCCAATTTTTGTAATTACTTATTTCGTCCCGCAGCAGCATATCAAATTTTGAAAAATATCAAATGCTAGCCTGCAGGATCAGCTGTGCCCTAAGTGTCCTTCTTCGAGACATAAAAAAGTTTAGTTCACCTTGTTTTTTTGTGTTTTTTTTTCGACTTATGCTTTTTATGATTGTGTTGAATCGCAAATGGTGCGAAGCTCCGCTTTGCCTCTGTGTTATACTGAAATTTATATTGAGTTATGCTGCTGTTTGTGTTTGTCGTTTTTTTTGTAAATTGAAGTTTTCATTTTTTTTATCGACTTATTTATATTTTTCTGACTTTATTTTATTCTCATGTTGCATTCGCTAGCTTGCGTAACTACGCTTGCGTTGCATCGCAAATGATGCTATGCTCTAGTTTGTCTCCTTGTTTTGGTAGCATAGCAGTCTGAATAGCTTAGCTATATTGCCACTAATGAAAAAAATATGAATCTTTTTATGCAGTATTGTGATTCACTGGGCTTTTTATGGGTATTTTCTAAATACCCTCTTACGAACTTCTTTTTTTCCAACCTAAGTCGTAAACATTAGTACTCTTTTTGAAAGTGCTCCTTTATTGCAGATCAATAACCAGCGATTAAGTACAGCAAATGCTAAGGATATTAACACACACTATTGTATTACAAATAGCACTTTAGCTTCAAGGTGTTATGGTTCTGTAGCGTAGAGGTAGGGAAGGAGACCAGCAGCAAAATAAGAGGTTTCGAACCTAAGTAGGGTCGCATGTTTTTAATGAATTTTTTCGTATACTAGTTAAAATGCGTCCGCTTTATAAATTGAGACATGTTAGTTGCTAAATTTCTTTTCAATTTGACTGGTACTGCTAATGCGTCATAATTGGCTTGCGTTACTTAGCAATTGTGTAGACTCATAATTGGCGTGCGTCACTGAAGAAATTTTGTAGACTCAAAGTTTTACTCATGCATTTTTTGCCAGTAGCGGTGTCAGTAATATTTTCGCTTGTGTATGCGAAGTGCAACTTCGCCTCTGTGTTTATCTTTGCTGACATGATAAAACTACCGAGTCTTATATCAAAATTATAGTTTTTTTTTTTCAGAAAAACGTTGAAAGCATCCACGTGTTTTTGACTTCCTTTTTTTGAGTTATGTATTTTTGTGAAATTTTTTTATTCGCATTATTATACTGCAATCGTTTGGCTGTATCAAATTCTGATGATAATTTTCATTTCACTGGATTGTGTTTTTTCGAATTTTATTTCGCGCTTTATCAGTTTTTATAGTTACAAAACGACATTTTGAGCTGAAAAAACTCAAAACATGTTTTGAAGCTATACAAAAAATGAATTTTTATAACGTCAAATCAGGGGCGGATCAGGGATTTTCTCGAGGGGGGGGGGCGGATTTTCAATAAATTCTCGAAAACTTTGACGACTTTTTTTTCTAGGTCGACCAAATTGATTTTCCGAGCTCTCCTAAAACACTAAAAAGACCCTGTTTTGGTCAAATTTTCTGCAGGAAATTTTTGAAAAAACAGGCCAAAAAATTGCGTTTTTTTGGCGCGCGCTCCCCTCAAAGTTAGTATATATTGGCGCCAAAGTCGCCTTTAGAAAAATCTCAGGATCGGTCGGCCAAAAATGGATTTTTAAAAAGTACCAACCAAAGAAGGGACCCTTTGGGTCGGCAGGGGGTCGAATCCCTGAGGAGAAAAAGCGTTCGCCACCGCCCCCCCCCCCTAAATCCGTCTCTGCTTCAGATGAATAAAAATTACTGACAAAAAAACACATCCTGTTGTTGTCCAATCACTTGCAACGTGTTTTTTTTCTGCCATCGATGTCATGATGTTGCAGAACACATTTTAATCTGGGACTCCCCAGAATGTTTAAATTTGAAAAAAAAAACGAATAAAATTTTCTTCGTTTTCTGTTAAGAAAGTCAGACAGTCAAACTTGGGTATATTGGGAGTGTTCCGCACAAAATTCAGTTTTATAGCATAACAGCATAATAGATTGCGATATAATTTATGAACTAAAACTAATCCAGTGTATTGAAATATATCAGCAGAGTTCGGCGACTCTGCTGCGTACTAAGAAACACGGTATCCATAACTTCAGTATCAATGAAAAAAGAGGAAAAAAGAAGAGTTTCAATAGTCAATAAATATTTAAAGAATGTTAAAAGACAATCCTTTTAATATAGAAGGATCTTTGGTGAATGCCAGAATTTAGCTGAGAGGAAAAAAACTCAGAACACTTATCGTGATCCACTCAGCTAAATTCGGGCATTCACCAAAGATCTTTCTATATTAAAAGGTTTATCTTTTAACACTTATTTTGATCCAATGAAAAGGACAAAAGTCTGAGAATGCACTACAAAAGGGGCTGTTATTAAGGCTGGAAATTAGATTGAAAATTTTTGTTTCTCAGAATGTGAAAATTTGTTTGGTCGATTTTAAACAAAAAATCTGTGCGAAAAAATTAGCTGTAAGATGGCTATTTGCAAGATTAAAAAAAAATAGAAATCTCGTTACCAAGTAGCGCTTTGAATGTAAATCAGCAAATTAAATTTTAAATTTACTGGGAAAGAAAACATTGTTAACAGGGATTGCTACTTCATGCTGGTACCTGAAATTGTGGGTTTCAATAGCTTCAACTTCATCAAAATAAAAATGTCTAAACTTAAATGTATTTGCTTTAAAAAAACCGAATAACGCGTTGAAAAACTGAAAAATAGGTGACATGATGCTGAGAGGAGGTTTTTTTTAGCGCATACTTTATTTTTATCAGGAAAAAATATTTAATTAAGCGAGGTTTTCAGTAAAATTTATTTGGAAAAATCAAATCAAAATAATTAGGAAAGGCGTGAGATAGAAATACAAAACTGGTCAAAACTACCTCTCAATGGAGTTTTGGGGCCCATCCTTCATTAGAAGGAACTCAACTAACATCAGATTTTAAAAAACAAACTACTTAAAATTTTTTACCATAAAATTTCAATTGATACTTCTGTCTTTAACGATTTTAAGTAACTACAATAACAAATTTACAAATCAAAACAGTCTTCTAAAATTGGAAGCTTTAACCATTTTTAGTTTCCAATGAACACTATTCTCCCCTTGAATAAATTTAAAATTTTACTGCTTTATTCCAGGGGCGGATCTAGGATTTTCTCGAGGGGGGGCGGATTTTCAAAAAAAATTCGAAAATTTTGACGACCTTTTTTTAAGGTCGACCAAATTGATTTTTCGAGCTCTCCCAAAGCACTGTTTGCCCCTATTTTGGCTAAGTTTTCTGCGCCGCAGGCAAATTTTTAAAAAAACAGTCGAAAAAGCAGTTTTTAGGAACTTTTTGAAAAATTTTGACAAAAAAATCGCGGTTTTTTTTGGCGCGCGCTCCCCCTCAAAGTTAGTATATATTGGCGCCTTTAGAAAAATTTTAGGGTCGGTCGGCCAAAAATGGATTTCTCAAAAATTATCAAAGGGGAGACGGGACGCTTTGGGTCGGCAGGGGGTCGAATCCCTGAAGAGAAGAAGCGTCCAATACACCCCCCCCCCCCCACCTAAATCCGCTCCTGCTTTATTCCATAGCGACTCAAAAATACACCTTCGACAAAATTTTACGATGAGTTTCCACATTTTAAGATTTGAGGGAAGCTCCTTTGAAATACAATACAGTGGCATCAACACTAGAGAAAGTAGAACTGGCTCTGATTCGGTTACCTCCGGACACTGAGTACATACTAAGAGTGTCGTTGTGTTCTGTTGTCTGGCTGGCAGTCGACACTGAGAGAGATCCATCCAAGTCTTTGTTACCACTGCAACAGCGACACAACATCCAAACGCTAAATACAATATGAAATACATTTTAAAAAATTTAGATCAGTTAGATGAAAAACTGGCCTGATTAAAGCCCATATAATTTGACAAAAATATATCTAAAACGAATAGCAAAAATAAAAATTGATATGACAAAACCATTATTTAAACAAACGCACAATTTTCCGGATGTAAAAATATTTAAGTCTTAATTTAACATCAAACGACCAATAGCAGGAACCAGAAAACGGTATAAAAATTGAGAAAAAAGTAAAAATCGTAGGTTTTTCTACGCAAGTGGAGATTTAAAAAAATAAAGAAGGGTAACTTTTTGACAAAAAATGTTCAAAAGATTGATGTAATTTGGACCACCATACATTATTTTCAACTTATTTAAGTCACTCGACGTTTTATTTGAATGTTTTTATCTGTAATCACTCGAATGAAATTGACAGTATTATGTTTTGAAGGTTTAATACCATGTCAACTTGAAAATATTTCGAAAATATTGGAAAATTTGAAAATGTTTTAAAATAATCAAACAATTTAGGAAAGCCCGGGTTGGGTTCGCATTGAAAAAACTGGACAAAAACAGCGATGGCCATTGATGATTTATCGATGCTCACTGCCACAATAGCAAAATTTATTGATATATTATCGCTAATTTGTCTAATTTCCAGCGATGAAACAACGATAAAAAACTATCAAAATGAGCAAAAACTGTGGACTACTGGTGGGTTCAATCCCGCAATTTTCAGCTGAGTATACATGAATTTCACCTCAATGATTTAATTATTGACAAGTTATAGAGCTTATTTACTCTAACTCTTGTTTGATAGATGTAGAATGAGTTCAAATTTCTTAAGTTTTAAAGCAGAATTTCCACGGAATCATTAGGGAAATAGCTCTGAAATAACGCAGGTTTAGCTATACAAAAAACACCGAGTTATTTATGAATCAGCGCTGAAAAATAGCGATCACTGGCAGGGACGGATCTAAGATTTTCTCGAGGGGTGGGAGAGACGGATATTCAAAAAATTTTCGAAAATTTTAACGGCTTTTTTTTTGGTGGACAAAATTGATTTTCTGAGCTCTCCTAAAGCACTAAAACGATGCTGTTGCGGCCAAATTTTCTGCGCCGCAAGCAAAATGTGGAAAAAAACTGGTCAAATAGCCATTTTTGGGCACTTTTTGGAAAATTTTGACAAAAACATCGCGTTTTTTTGCAAGTGCTTCCCATCAAAGTTAGTATACGTTGGTGCCGAAAGCGCCTTAGAAAAACTTTAGGGTCAGTCGTCCAAAAATGGATTTCTTAAAAAGTAACAAAGGGGGACCCTTTGGGTCGGCAATAGGTCGAGTCCCTGAGAGAAGAAGCGTCCCCCCCCCCTAAATCTGCCCCTGATCACTGGAATACTACAGAAAAGCAATAATTAACGGTGGGACTTCAACCCGGGAGATTAGTTTAAACTCAAAATCTTTTTGTTTACCAACATTTCAGCTCATAATTTTATAAGCCGGGCGCGAGTCTAAATTTTTTGAGTAGATGTATTAGTTTTTTCAAATACCTGCCAAAAACTAAGTTTTCGGGTCTCTTTAGAAAATCTTGGCCAAAAATTGCAATTTTTTGGCGTGCGCTTCACCCTTAAAATCAGTCGATAATGTAAGTGCCCAATTCAACCAATTTTCCCGCCAATAGCAAATGAATTTAGATGAAAATTGCTATATAACACCAAAATGTATAGAGGGAAAGTTTTTTTTTCCGAACATTTAAAGCGGGAAGAAGTTTTGTAATCGAGAGTGTATCAGTGTTTTTGTTTTCCACGCAATGTCGAGTACATCACAGAATCATTGGAATTGGTCGAGTGTTATATCAAATTGAAGCCATGCCAGTCGTCATTAAAACGAAATAAAAAAATTTGAAAATTTCACCCAGTGTCATAAAACTTCAGACTTTTATAAGCTAATTGGAGGCCGAGGCATCACTCAAAACAAAAATATTTTTAAGAGTATGATTAAGCGCTTTCTCCGCATTAAATGCTTAAAAAACTATTTAATATTATGTAAAACAAATTATAAAAACTGTTTAAATTTATAATTTTGAATTTTGTTTTAAATTTTCTTTGTCATTCAATTTTGAAGACAAATTTGTCAATTCTGCCTAATTCATAAATTTTTTACGTGTCTGTATAGCTGTCTAATCCCAACACGCACTAAAAACGACATAATTTTGAGGAAAAAAAAGAATAAAAAGTTTTTAAAGTATTTTTGGGAAGGTGGTCAGAACATTCTTTGCTATTTTTTGAATAATTTATCCGTGCGCAAAATCAGGTACTACAAATAATCATCGGAATGCGTCAAAATCGATTCAGTCGTGATTCGATCGACATAAGGAAAGTTCAAAAAATTGTACCAGTGTTGAGTAAAGCCGTTAGAAAATTTTTGTTTTTTTATTGACTATAGTTTACTCCGGTTTCCTTGGCAAAAAATTAAAGAAAAAGCCATAAAAAAAATTGCAAATAGTTTGAACATAAAAACGTTTTAAATGATTTTTCGAGCCAAAGGTTTGTTTAAATGAGAAGCTGTTCTTGAATATTTTTTGCCATTCATTCTCTTGCGGGACAAATAACATAATGATTGACGATGTAAAAACTGCATGGTACAAAACAGTTTTTAACCACCAGGATGGCAACATATTGATTAAAATTTTGAGCTGAAGTTTTATTTTGTCAATTTTTTTTCTTTTTGTATCAGTTATAGCTATGAGAATTATCGATGACATATGGTGAGAAAGCCCGCAGGTAATCATAATAGTCATATGTGGCATGGCATAATATTACAGCCCATTCAGCCGTGATTTGGATTCTAAAACTCTTTCGAAAAAGCTGTCGCTATTTGCCCAGGCCAAAATAGCTTATCGAGTGCTGCGAGTTGTCGCTTTCTTTAATTTCTTTTCGTCTTTCATTGTGAGTTGTCATTTGTTGCGAGTTGTTGCGGTACCGAAAAACATGGGTCTAAGTTTTCGCGATGCAGAGTCAAATATCGATTTAACAATTGGAGAGTGGATCTGATAGACTCACTCCTAATCTAAAGCCACAATTATTTTGAACCCCACTCAGCGTTTCTGTTATATATTTCCTGCAGCACATACCGTAATTGCCATATTCTGTACTAATTGCAATTTAACTGAGCCTACTTGATGGTTTTATTCTAAAATCTACTATTGTTTCAAAGTTTCAAAAATTGTGATGAAAAGGAAAATTAAGAGTTTTATCTTGATCTGAGGCAACGGTAGTATTCAGGAGCGTTTGGAGAAATTTATAATTAGATTGCGGAGTTAAGAAATAATTATAAAAACAAGTTTTTTATATCTTTGAGTGTTCTCAACTTTTCTGATTGTTTTTGACCTCAGTATGATGTCTTTTTTAAAGAAAAAATCGATGTAGAATTCGATTACGTGAGATAAAAACAATTTTACTTTTAAAAATTGCAGATCTACGAAACTCGAAAATTTAGAAAAATTCTCGATTTCTTCAACTGTTATTGAATGTGAAGAACTCTCTTTTACCGTTTCTTATGAAGCAGAGTCAAAAGTTCCACAATATGAGCATAAAATTCAACAACCATGAGACGAAATTGAAGCTCAGATGCCCCATTTTGTGCCATGTTAACTAACTCGTGATAAAAAAAAACGAAGTCACACGTATATATTACCACATTGAATGTGTGTTCAAATTATACAATTTCATGCGAAGACAAGCCGGACTATATGAGCAAACATATTGCTGTTATGATTATATGGTTCATGGACCTCTGAGTGTGAGCAAGCCGCTGACTTCAAGTGGTGTAATATTTGAAGAAAACCAAAGACCCATGATAAGAATCAACATTACATTGTTTGTGGCCTTCATGGTACAAATTTCAATTGAGTTCTCCGATTATTTGAACTTTCATTGTCGATGTGATCAAAAGAAATCACTTCGCCAATGATTTGATGGTTTAATTTAACAATCAATGTAGAAAAAGTTCAGGTGCGGATAGTTTTTTCGCTAATTAAGGCCGCTTTCTTTCTTCGCTTTGCTTGACAGAGTTTTTGATATGAGCTTTTCGTTAAACTAAAAGCCCAGTTTCTCATTAAGTATATCAGATGAGGTGCTGAAGTTTGACCAAACGTAGTAAAATGAAGGTATATTTATTAGAGGGATGGCATATTTTTTACAAGCACTTTAAAGAGAAATTGTTATGCTCATGGATCAAAATTTGGTTTTTAAATTAAAAACGAGTTCTTGACACTCAAAAACTTTTACACTGACGTTGACCAATTGTGTGATTACTAAAATTGCGATGACTGAAAACAAAAATCATACTGAGCCATTTCTTTCTTAAGCCACTAGAAAATCAATGTTTCCATTTAATTTATGAGTTTTAAACCGTTGATAACTGGAACTACATTAAATTCTTTTGTTTTCTTTTTCGAAAACTTAAAATGTTAGAAAATACAACTAACTGACAGCGGAGTTCAATTTTTAACTTTTTAGAGTTCCTTTAGTAGTTCTGATGAATGATCAATTTAGAAACCAAAGTATGAACAAAACTTTTATGAAATGTTGCATTTTCGATTTTTATCTTTTGATTGACTTATCCAATATCGCTGTTGAAAAAATATATACAAAAAATTAGATTCGATAAGTATATACAAAAAAGTATATATTATCAAACTTTATTTTCCTCAAATAATTGTTGACACAATCTATTTAGTTCATTAGCACTGCCAATCAAATTAAACTTTCAAATGGTTTCTCTCATTAACATATGGAAACTTTTTTGAAAAACCTAGCCCGAATCGCCACTGACAAGGCTTTAAACTGTTCGATGTTTCTCTATGGCATGTAACTCAGTGATAAAAGGCCTACCCCAATGAAAAAAAATTATCCACACTTTTCTCAAAAAATGACGCATCAGCTACAAAAGCTCCAGATATTGAATTTTTAGAGTTTTTTTTATTTTAGGGACTTAACAAGATTGCTCGTATCAAGGCGAAGCCCTGAAACCTCCGACTGCATGTCAAGTTATCCGGAGTAGTGTTCCCGTAAAAAAAAAAAATTTGGAGTTTTGTTTCTTAAAATCATCCACCCATACGCTATTTAAAGTACAGAGTTAAATATTTTGCTTAAGGCGAAGTAATAAGAAGACCAAATAGCTTGCCTCAGTTCAACCTTTAAGACGGATTGAAACTCCGCTATCGCGTTTATAGCGCGAAATATAACGTTAATTATTTTCCAAATTGCCCGAATTGGCAGTCTTTAAACCCTCATAAGTTCTGACCTTCATAACAGCAAATGATCACAGGTAAACTATCTTATTTTGAGCTCAACAAAACAATTATTTCTGAATGATTTAAAAAATTCAGTCAAAATTGCAAATTAAAAAATTGAAATTTGTCTGGAGAAAAAAAACCAACCCGAGCACAAATATTCCGTCGGAACAAAAATTTTCTTAAATTGATATGTTTAGCGCCTTGAGATCATAACTTTGGTCGAAAACTACAGCCGAAATCCTAGATTTCAAGGCAGTTGTTTCTTAGAGTAAAAATTTGTATTACTCGGGGATGATTAAAATAATTAATTATTTGAGTTTTGTTCAGCCAAAAAAGGAAAAATTTGTTATGTGAAAGATTTCTTAGCAATGTCTGTAAACATGGGTTAAATTTTCTACGAAAAATATAAATAATATGCAGCAGGCTCTGAAAAATGGAGAAATTTAATGAACGCAAATATCTTTCATTCAATACAAAAAAAATTGCGCTACCAAAACCAAACCAAATTTTAATCAGTTACTGGCCACCAAACCAAATGCTTACAACTTACTGTCCACCTATTGTAGATAAATTTTTTACTGCTTTTTCTTTTATGTTTTCTTTTCGTAGCTTGTGCACGCACGCGTTAATTGCGTTCGCTGTCTTGAAAAGATCCAACTTTGTGTGGTCGTTTTGCGCTCCGTCGAAAGCGTGCTATTTAAATTTTCTCTAGAAAATTGTTTAATGAAAACAGCTATGCGGATATTCCAAAGACAGTCAGCTCAATTTGTCTGTGCAACTTAGCTAGCAACTAGGCGTGCATCCAAAATTTTCTCGAGAAGAGGTTTTCAATAAACCTAAACAATAAATCAAAATGTAAATATTTAGGTCAACGAATGTAATTGTTCCGACTTTCGATACCAAAGTAACGGAACAAGACGGCTCGTATCAGGGCGAAGCCCTGCATGTTCCGACTGCCTTTTAAGGTTTTATGGAGCAGTAATAACATTAGAAAATTAAATGTAATAAAATAAAAAGAATTTTTTATCTACAAAATTTGAAATTTTTAATGAAACTCATCCCCCCACACGCCATTTAAAGTACAAAAAGATAAATTTAGCTCCTTGTAACAAATCAGTTATGGCAGATTAGCTTCTTTCAACCAATTTGGAACAATTTTAAGACGGATTAACTCACCACTTACACGTTAATAGCGCGAAATATATCGCACGTTAATTGTCCCGAATTGGCCAAAATGGCAGTCTTTAAACCCAGATAATTTTATGAAAAATGATCACAGGTGAAACATATTTTCAATTTTGAGCTCAGGACAACAATACCTTTCGAATGATCTTTAAAAATTCCGTCAAAAATGGCTAGCTAAAAAGTCAAAATTTGTCTGAAGAAAAAAAAAACCCACCCCGAGCACAAATATTCCGTTACTTTCGTATCAAAAGTCGGAAATAATTGTGCTCGGGGTGGGTTTTTTTTTCTTCAGACAAATTTCGACTTTTAACTAGCCATTTTTGACGGAATGTTTTTAGATCATTCGAAATTTATTGTTTTCCTGAGCTAAAAATTGAAAATATGTTTCACCTGTGATCATTTTTCGTGAAGTTACAGGGGTTTAAAGATTGCCATTTTGGTCAATTTGGTACAATTAACGCGCGATATATTACGCGCCATTAACGCGTAAGCGAAGAGATAATCCGTCTCAGAAATCGTTCCAAATTGTTTGAAAGATACTTATTTGCCATAAGTGATTTGTTATAAGGAGCGAAATCTATCTTTTTGTGTTTTAAATGGCGTGTGGGGGGATGATTTTCATGAAAAATTTCAAATTTTAGAAAATAAAATTTTAATTCAGTTTTTTTTACATTTATTTTTTAATGTTATTACTGCTCCATAAACTTTAAGAGGCAGTCGGAACATTCAGGGCTTCGCCCTGATACGAGCAGTCTTGTTATCTTTAAATGCAAAAAAAACTCATTTTGTTGTTCACTTAGATAGCGTTAGTTAAACGCTTTTAGACCGCAAGGAAACTATTCATCCTCAGAGTTCAAAATTTGGAAAATTTTTTCATCTGCGATAGATTTTGTAAGTTGCTATTTGGCCAAATTCTAGACCTGTTCAATCGTACTGTGAAGTTTGATCTATGATTTTGAAAAAAATAGCGATTTTCCATGTGTTGTTCAGTATCACTCACTGAAATTGTTCCTGATAGTAATTAGGCAAGCTAATTGGTAATAATGTTTTATATTCTTTTCACGACTTGAACTTTAAACTCACTTTTGATATTGATAGTACAACGTTTATAGTTCAAAGGCTTTGTAGCCAAAGGCATTCCCCAAACAATCAGGCAGGGCTTTGCTTTTTAATAGGGCAAAACATATAGGGATCATTGATAGAGCTTGTCATCCGACCAATTTTTGTTTATATTTAGGTTTTTATTACGCTAATTAGTTTTTTTTCACTAGCTAAAATAGAGTTTACAGTTGAAACAAATTTTGTGTGTTTAGGCTCATTAACTGCCGTTTTTTGGGTGCCCTAAAGTTATTTCGTTTGTTTTTATTCTAACAAAAATAAGAAATTGAGTTTGATGCTTGTCAATAAGGAATTTCTTCTATCAACTTGCGTGCGTTCACACACAGTTCATAAAAAAATCAGGACGTGAAAATTTTTGTATATATTGAAATATTTAATCTTCATCGTGCGCCCAATCGGCATGAGAACCTTATTACATGCATGCTCGCAAAAGATCTGTAGAGGTTGTTTAAGAAACGGTTTTAAAGTGAGAAAACAGTTGTTTTAGCTTGTGAAAAACAAGTGAAAAACAAGCGTGATTACATGAATTTTTCGTTGATTAAAGCGTTTTTGCAACTGCCTTTTTTCACAGAATCGGGAAATCAATTCCCTATTGTCGGCCCTCTGATAGTCAATGAATTCTCTCGTGCGTAAACAGTTGCGAAACAACTACTTATTGTTCGAGTAACTTTCGAGTGATTTGTTGTCACTTTAAACCAGTATTATTAAAACAATTTTGACGGAAAATATTGTTTTCTATCAAGAAAAAATGTTGATACCCTTGGTTCAAAAAAAACATATCACGGGGCTTTTAATTCAAGGAGGTATGGCGGTTGAATTTTAGGATAAGCATTGGTTCCTTTTTCATAATCAAAATTCTAATTATTCTTCAAAATGAAGTAATTTATATAAAAAAAGACGCTGCATTGAGTTTAGACGCTACGTTAAATGCTGAACAAACTGCTTGAAGGAATCCGCGAACAGCATTTTAGATGATCAAGAGATGACCGTCGTTAAAATAAAGATGAGGTTCGCGATTATGTAGACTGGGCCATGTTAATTAATCTAATGTAAAAACTTTGAGTTCTGTCTGGCGACCTGCCACTTGAGCTTGTCGAACTCTATCTTGACTGGCGTATGCTAAAACAAAATGTGCAGTTGATTTAATGATTTTGAAACATGTAGTTGCCTTCAAAATTGAATTTTACCAAACATCCATTATCGCGTATACACATGGCGCAGCCAGCGGAAAATAGTGAGGGTACCCATTGAAAACTGAGTCACTTTGGGATTCCTTGTAGCCAAAGACGCCTGCATACTGGAAAAATGAAGTGTTAAATACCACTGAGCCACGATTGTCAAAATTTATATCGAACCTGACGATTTTTTTGCAGCGATAGCGATATCGGCATTACTGGGAGACGTAAGCAGGCAAAACAGTCTCTGTTCGGAAAAGAAGCTGCAGTCAAACCTGTTATTATGTATTGAAGACAAAGAGCAATGGATCTTCAAAGCGCTATGGATCTTGAACGCTCAAAAACCTGAGCAAATGTTAAACCCGAGAGATACCTAAGGATCCTGGACGAAATGAAAAATGGAACGCACGAATGGGTTTTGCTTCAAAGCGGAAAATCACGGAGCAAGAACATGTGAATTAGGTGAATCTTGCGCGAACACGCATTTGCGTTATATGACTGTGTTTTTCTGTTTTTTTGCTCGGCAATGTGAATTCGCTAATTCGAGGCGGCGCAATGTGATTTCACTAATACGACTGAAACGACAGTTTTACTATGAATTGGAGAGAATCCGGCTGTCAACGAGAACATTCACGCTCAACAAAATTTTGCTTTGTCATAAAACTTTTACACCGGGATGGCAGCGTAGTTGTTGGCTCCGGACATTACCATCAAGCAGGAACCGGCAGGAAGCATCAGAAGAGGATCAGGATATTTTTGTAATTGCGGGCACGGGGCAGAGAAAGCGCAACGGTGCAAACTCAGCAAGCGGTAGGAGTGCTTTAATTGTGTTTTACCTTGAGACTTAATCCAAACAGCCCTGCATGGAACAGAATGTTACGTGCAAAAACGCATGTCGAAAACTTGGCCATTTTGAGAGAATCTACGGGGTAGTAAGAGGTGGTATTAAGCAGTGGAGAGGAGAGCCGAGTAGGATTAGTCCGTGGCGAAGTAGAGCATCACCAGAGTAGACAAAATATCTAGAGCAGTAGAATGCACGAGGAACACGTGGGATTGTTCAATCAGCAGCGGGGAGATGGGGAAGAAGTATCCTAATCCTCTGCGTCGAACGATTATACAACGATGGACATGAAGAAAAAATACATAGTCAAACTGAATATTCCGGGATCCAGAGTTCAGGCTAGAGTATCCGGAGAGAAGATTTGATTATGGATGGACAGGACGTTCACCGTCACCATACTCAGCATGAGTGACCAGAAACTAGCGTTCGGTAAGACAAATATCCACTGCAACCAGCAAAGGATGATGTTTTCTTTTTATAACAACAACCAAATGCTTATATTGGGGATGGAGAAAGATACAATCGAACTGAACGGATGCGTAGCACAAGCCAAAAGTGTCTTTGATAGCAGGGAACCACCAGTTAATTCTGGGCGCATCTTTATTGGATCCTAAGGACATGAGTTGGTGCAAAGGGGGAGGGCGATGAGAATTGTAGAGAAGAAAGGCTTTGACAACGCAGATGGAATTGATGAAAATTGCCTCTTTAATTGCTTTCACGGATAGGGGATAACCCACAACGCGAAAGTAAACGCTGAAATCATCGATTGTCTACAACTGTTTAGCAAAAGGGGCGTATCCTGCCTATCGGTCTCCAAGAAAAGGCAGACAGCAAAATAATGCGCTCAGTAAACGAGGGACACAAAGTCGGAATCCATAAGGGTTCTAACAAATTTTCATGCAAACCATAGTAATTACAGAACAGAAAGATGGGAGGAAAAAAGCATGAAATTGAATCGAAAGAATAAAACAAACAAGTACTACAAAAACACATGTACCAAAATCACGTATTGTTGATTTAGTTGATGGGATAGGTCAAATGAGTCTCTACTTCAGGTTTAGGCAAAAGACCGAGAACAAAAAAAAAGTGAGCAAAACAAGTTTTTTTTTAATGAGGGTTTTCAGCAGGAACATACCAAATTTAAAAAAAAGTTTTACGGCCTAGCTTCGATGCCGGCTGAACTTCCAAAAACTATTGCTGCTTTGCGAAAAGAATTCCCACGCATTCATAGAAGACATACTAAACGTTTTGAAAGGTATGACAATTGAACACGTTCCGTTAGTAGAAACAGTGCTAAAAAAATTGGCCGTAGCTAGCGAAGCACGGAAACAACGCAAACGCGAACTCCAAATTACCGAACGTAATTGGCTTGAACTCGAATCAGGAATAACGGAATTAGGCCTATTTTATGAAAACGCAAGCAATAGAAGTCTCGAAGTCACCTAAATCTAGAAAAATTTTGAAACCATCCATGGAATCCTTACAAAAACCTCCACAAGTTTTTTGACGGTTTTCTCTTGTTTAGACTAGGTTAAAACGCCACGAAGACCTTTACTGAGACTAAGTACCAATTTTGTCTGGACTTAGGCATGCAGCACCGCCTTTGAGCAGTTAAAGAAGACATTCGAAAACAATGTTGAGTTAAAGCATTTCGATATAAACCCCGAAACGCGTATAGATTGTGACGCCAGCCACGACGAGTTTTTGTGATGACAGACGAATACTAAAATAAAGTAGCTCGGACGGTTGATAACAAAAAATGATCAAGTCAAAATGCCTTAACACCGCCGAGAAACAAAATCCACGAACGAATAATTAGAGTTGATAACCGTTTTGTAGGAAACAGAATCCTTTCGCAATCATATACATGGATTTTTACTCACTGCAACATTGATCACAAAGCGTTATTGTAATGTTAAAAATCTCACCGAATAAAATCAAAACATGTTATAGCCAACTAACGCAATTCATGATCAATTATCACGATTAAAGTTTTTTACTATGGAGCAAAAAAAGGATCGAAAGTGGATTCTGTGAAATAATTGTCACAATTCCTTTTTTGGAGGCGCCTGCAACGATGCACCATTATGCAACATTTACAGTAACCAAAAAACTAAAACAGAATAATAACGCTTCAGTACCAGGGTAAAAGAAAAACAATAGAAAGAAGAGCTTTACCTTACCCATCACAAACACTAACAAATTTAAAAAAACGACAGTCGAGGGCAATCCATCACGGAAAAAAAACGGAACCAATCAATAAGCGTTAGGCTATGCATATGCAAATGACCATTCAAATCAATTACTGCCTCGAGAGGACCTGATGTCAATAAGTCAATGAGCGAGATATTTCCATACCAAAATTTTCGAGCAAAACAAGTGTTCTAAGCTTAGAGTTTGTGATCAAGCGATTAAGTTTTTTTTATATTAACAACTCTCCTGAAAACCCAAATAAATAAAATCTTTGCGAAAACATCAAATCAATCTCGAATATAACAAAAATTAGTTTTGCAAGTCGACCCCCTAACTATTTTAAGATTGCCCTACCAAAATCCAAGGTTCTTGTACCCTCTGGGTCTATCCGGTTATTGCGGCTGATTGCCGCAATGTGCGGTTAATTGATTACCCAGAACTTTTTAACCTCAAACTAGTGGAAGACAATCTGAAAAAGGAACGGATTCTGAACACTGTCACGGCCTCAATCCGGTACATGGACGCACTGGGCAAAATAAATATGACGCGCCTGGGTCAGTTCTGTGCCTAACATATAACGACTTTGCCGTGGAAGAAGACTGCTTATGGTTTGATGGCCGGTTAGCAATCCCGAAGGCTTTAATCACATCTATAGGCTCCATCACAAACATCATGGGAGAGACAAAACTTTTCCACCCCGGGAGACGTATGATTCATTTTTTGCACCGGAATTTGTCAGCGAAAGCTAAATACTACAACTGCAGCCTGGAAGCAGGTAAAAATCTCAAACCAGACATCTTCAAAGGAAATTAGGAAAAACGTATAAATCCAGGGAGTCAAAGAAAAACGTTCAACTGGATTTCTGGGGACAGATCGATTATGTATTTGGTCGCAATACGCGCACCATAGTGGCAGTAGATGTTTTCTCCTACTGGCAATCGGCATACGTTTGATCGAGTTATAAAACCAAAAGCGTAACAACGTCTTTAAAACGTATATAGCTACGCAGCATAGAGCTGAGTAGGATTAGTCAGTGGAGAAAATGAACATCACTGGAGTAGACAAAAAATCGGGAGCAGTGACCAAAAGTTAGCGTTCGGTAAGGCAAATATTAACTGCAGCCAGCAAAGGATTATTTTATGCTTATTTGGGGATGGCGGAAGCGGCAATCGAACCGAACGGGTGGGTAGCACAGTCCAAAGTGTCTTTGATAGCAGGGAACCACCAGTCAATTCTGGGCTCATCTTTATTGGATCCTTAGGACTGGAGTTGGTGCAAAGTGGAAGAGCGATGAGGATTGCAGAGGAGAAAGGTTGTGACAACGCAGATGGGCTTGATGAAAATTGTCTCTTTAATTGCTCTAACTAATAAGAATAATCCACAACTCAAAAGAAAACGCTGATTTTTTCGACTGTCTAGAGCCGTTTAGCAAAAGAAGTGTATCCTGCCTATCGATCTCTAGGAAAAGAAGAGCTAAATACTACAACTGCAGCCTGGAAGCCGGTAAAAATCTCAAACCAGACATCTCCAAAGGAAATTAGGAAAAACGTATAAGTCCAGGGAGTCAAAGAAGAACGTTCAACTGGACTTCTGTGGACAGATCGATTATGTAATTAGTCGCAAGACGCACATCATAGTGGCAGTAGATGTTTTCTCTCATTGGCAATCGGCATACGTTTGATCGAGTTATAAAACCAAGAGCGTAACAACGTCTTTAAAACGTATATCGCTACGCATGAGCTCATTAAGTGATCAAGTGTTTTTTTTGGAAATCAAACTTTGGAAATCAAACTTTTTGTTACTATGAAGGAATCGAAATCTAAAATTACCTCCAAAGGATCACAGAGAAAGGGGAATGGCGGAGAGAACCATCGGTTTGTTGAAAAGTTATATTTTAAAATACTTCAAGGAGAATGACAACCAAAATCTTCTCACGACAAAAAAAACCAAGGAAAGTTTAAGGAAACGATTTCACGGCTCCACAAAACATAAATTCATCATGGGTGTTGGACGAGCAGGAAATTATTTGAACGCTCGCGGGGTTGCTTTTAAGTCTTTGAAAGATAAAAGACGATCCGACATGCCGAGTAACCTGGGGCCCATTGATACATGCAACCTAAGAAGATGCTCGGAAACGGAGGGACACACGGGGCCATCAGAAGGACAGAGAAAAACCTTAAAAGCGCTACTGACACCCTGCTTATCGGAGCGGAAAAAACCAAAAACGGAAGGTCCTTAAAAATGAAGCAAAATTTAAAAAGCAGAAGCTAAAACATGAAGAATTAAAGAGTCGAGTAAAGAAGAAAACAGCGAGGGCGAGGATGTGATCGACGGTGAGCATATAAAAAGTGAGCGAAGTTGACGAGACGACGAAAACGACAGAAGCCAACGAGACTGTAAAGACCGCGACAATAGGAGCCGCAGGGCCTGCCGAAGAGCAGCCCAAGATACCGGCGAGAAAATCAACTCGTCATAGGAGAGATACCACCATTATCGACGGCGTGATGATTTGGAGCAACACCGAGAAAAAGTAGAAGAGACGTATAAAAAAGAAAATCTCAGAGAAGCCCAGAGGAAGAGGGCCGTTGCGAATAACCGAAAAATTTAAATGAAGTCTGCAAACGAATAATTGAGAAGCATTAACTGGCGACAGGACCTATTTCCACGGATGCAACTTTTACAGTATTCACGATAGTTTATATCGATCATAAAATGGGACAATTTATTTCATCAATTGTAAAAATATTGAATCTGTCTGGAGAATCAACATTTTGAAAGAAACAATTTGTTTAAGATGTTTAAAAGGATGCCAAGATGTTTTTCATAGGGCAAAAACTTTCAAAAAAATGCTCAGCGTAAAATCAATTCTTTAATGACTTCACCCAATCTATGTAATTCTAAAACAGAAAAACTGCCGGTTGTTCAATTTTTCAAGATTTGAATATTTTTTGCCAATTTTAAATTTTAATCGGTATAAAAAATCCTGCAAAACAAACAAAAAATAAATCACTGATTCTCACTTTTGTTTCGATGCGCTTTTTCTTAAAATGTTTTTTCTGCAGACATATCAACCTGTAGACAATGCTGAAAAAATTGATGATACCAACGCTCTATCATAACTCAGTCCTCATCATTCAGCCGAAAAATCTTTGCCAATTTTGAGTTCTAGTCAACTTATTGATAACAAATTCTGCAAAACACACGTAAAATTCTGCAAAACAAACACAACACGCACACAAATTTATATGCCGGAAAAAGAAGAGGCAGAATTTCTTATTTCACTGGTGAATTCCCTGCACCATCTGCAAAACAACGGGCTCAGAACTTAGAATCTTTTTTTGCTGATCCCCATGAGCGGATCCAGGGTTTTTTCGAGCAGGGGTTGATTTACAATACTTTTCTCCAGCTTTTTTTACTTTTAGGTCGACCAATATGATTTTTTGAACACTCCCAGAATACTATAAAGTTATAAATGTAACTGACATTTTGTATGGTGATATTATTCGATGTATCCACAAACACTTTATAATCACTGGCAAAGCAAGGGCACTACTATTAGCCAAAATCATATCTGATCTGCTGTTCATCTATATTTGCTCCACCCATTTTCTCATAGGTGTGTCTGACTTGTTTGTAACTTCAAATTTTTTTAAACCGTTCTGCAGATACTGAACATTCAAGTAGTTTTTATTTAAATGTACCAGGTAACAAAAGTATTGGGGTATTTAGGTCAGTTTGTATATACAGTTCTTATACAGCATGATGTATGAAAGCTGTATAATGCTTAAAAGCCAGTCAGAATTCAATCAATCTTATTTAATTTCTTGAAACCTTTTAACAAAAAAAACATGAAGTCCCTACCCGCACTGACAGAAATGGTTTCCGGTCGATTTAAATTGATTTTAAATCGATTTTAAATCGATCCAAATCGATTAACCATGTACACTTTACGAATTTAAATGGATTTTAAATCGATTTAAATCGATCTTTTGAAAATTTCAAATCGATTTAAGTGTCTAAAAAATCGAGTCAAATCGATTTCGATGGATTTTCCGACTCACTAAAATCCATCCGAATCTCACTTAAATCCATCAGAATCTCACTTAAATCCATTTTAAATTGATTTAAATCGATCTTTTTGAAAACTTTAAATCGATTTAAGTGTCTGAAAAATCGATGTAAATTGATTTCGATGGATTTTCCGACACACTAAAATAATTTTTTTTTGCTAACAAGGCGAAAAAAACATACCCATTGAAAAATTGTTGGAAATTTTTATTCTCGATTTTTAAATGTAAACACTCGTGCCAGAAGTTATAGAATTCAATAAAATTACCAACATAAATCAGTTTCAAGCAAAAGGCAATGAAATTATAGAAAATTGTTGTAAAACAGATTTTGCAAAATCCTATGTAACAAACAAGAAAAAGGTCAGAATATATTAAAACTTGATCTCGTTAATATGCAATTATATCATAGAAAGATATGATAATGAATCAGATTTTGGGCAAAACTTACAAAACGAATCAAGAAAAGGGTCAATATAGATCAGTTTTTGAACTCAAAATATGCAAAAAAATCAAAAAAATTTATCGATATTTTGGTCTTTTTATTTGGTCTTTTTTATGCTACAGTACGCTATGGATGTAAAATGAAAAATGATAGGCAATGAATAAATGCAATCAAATTTCGAAACTGATAAATTTCAAATAAAAAAAATTGATTTAAATCGATTTAAATCCGTTTTAATCCCCTTAAAATTAAAAACAAAATCAGACTGGAAAAAATGCATTTAAATTGATTTAAAATCGATTTGGATCAATTTTTTTTAGCTGGGATTTAATATCAATTTAAATCGATTTTAAATCGATCCAAATCAATCTTCATCTTTTTTGTTTTATCTTCGTACTGAAATCGATCTAAAATTAATCAACGTACTTTTTTCATAGTAAATCGATCATAATCCATTTTTGTCATTGCGGGTAAACTTCCGATATGTTCACAGCAACTTGCATTTTAGTCAAAAAACGTCACATAGCTGCTCTAGTTTTCTTGATGAACAAGAATATTGCTAGCGATATCTAAAGTTTTTCCCCTAAGAAGGTTTTTTCTTGTAAGAGCCCAGTCATGAAGGTTGTGACAACTTCTGCAGCTGGCTGTTTGTAATCAAACTTTTGAAAAAGCTGGGAACACATATGATCGGGGTGGTTTTTTGAACCAAACCAATTTCCAAAAGAATATTTGATCACTTGTTTGTCCAAAGCTTAGATTTTCCTGTTACCCGCCGAGCAGGAGTGAAATGAGACGAGACAAATTGAGTTGAGCTATTTTAACGTTACGTAAGTGTAATACTAAGGGGGGGGGGGGTCGTCGGTTCTCTGAAAAAAATCAAAAGTTTTATTGTTTTTGAGCGAGTAAAATTATTCTCACCAAAGGCAAGTTTTGGCAGGTTAAATGATAATTGGAGAAACAGATTTGTAGAGGTATTTTTATTGAAGGTACGTTTATGTATAAGATATCCTAAAGAGAACTTAAAAAGAACAAAACCATATGTTACTCACTATACTTCACCACACTTCCCCTGCAGCAATTCAGATTGTATATTAATTCATTTTACTGCTCTAACAAAAATATACATAGTTTAAGCTATATCAAGAGCTAAGCAATAATCTCCAAACCCTTTTTTCCCTCTTTTGTGGTAATTTTTCGCAGGTTGCCTATAGGCTTTCTAGTTCTTCCAAAATCTGACGGTGATCTTCCTCCGTCATGCTGATTGCTGATGACTCGTCAGCAATATCCAGGTCATCCGTTGCATCGGACCACTGGAGTCTCCGCTTATGTTCGCAAGGTCAGCGGTTCTGTAAACGACTGCCAATGTCCCTTCGTTATCTATGGATTGTCCTTTCTTTGGTGAATCAATAACCGAACCGTCCAGCCCTTCTGTTCTAGCAGTTGGCTGCTTCGCATCCGACGAGGAGCTGACCGCCAATACTGCCGGTGTGTTAGCGCTTGATTTGACTGATACGGGTGTCAGAGGATTTTCTCCAGTCTCAATAGCAACCCCTGCTTTTATCTCAGAAGTTATTGGACAAGTACCAAACTTGACGCGCCGAGCACCCTAAGTTGGACTATTGCTATCTTCCCCCGCCAGTACACGCGATAATTTTTCTTACCCGCTGCATCAATGGCTACTCGAGCACGCTGAATTTCGGCCTGCGCCACAGCGACCAGTTTACCAAACCCAGGGCTATTTCTGCTGTTTCTAATAGGTGCCTCGAGACCTTGATGGGTGGACTGCGCAAGAAATCCATCAATGGTATATCCTTGCGCTTCCGCGACGAGCAGAAGGCCTTTAGAATGCTTGTTGATGCGGCGTAGCATGTGCAGTACGTCAACAAAATGTCCTGCTACAGCATTATCAAATCCGCTAATGTCGTCCTGTACGTAGTCTGCCCCCATGAAAAACGACACATTTCTCGGTCAAAGTACGTGTCTTCGGTGTTACCTTTCTTGGGGCTCGGGATCTTCTTCAGTAAACCCCCTTCCTTCTGTATTTGTCCCTGGTCTCGACGGTTGGTTGTCTTGATAGTGGATCGCTGGGTCCTCGGTTTGTCGCTAGTTTCTTCTTCATCTGAATTGTCATTCGCCTGTACTACGATTACTGTCGCGGCCTCTGAGGAAATAACGCTGGTGAAGAACCGTTCTCCAATAACTCGGGGAGTTAACGATCACGAAGCGGCCGGGTTTTGTGCCTCACTACTGCTCTCGGCGTTTAAACCTGCGGGCTACTAGATTCTCCCGGATCCGTCGGCGCGACTTTTGGCGTAGACGTAAAGCATTCCAATTTCATTGGTTCCGGCGTTGCGGCTTGTTCGGACCGTTTGTGGAAACTTATTGATCCCTCCTGAACTTCCATTCTTGAGGGCTTTTATGCTGTTTTGCATGTTTTCTCCGCCTCCTCCGTTGAAGAAATAACGATAGGACTGCTTTGCTCCTTTACTCTTGCGCTGAAAACTATTCTAATTCCACGGTTTTCTTCGGAGCTCAAGTACGGGACAACGCCCTCAGTTTTTGCTGACTGTGCAAATTTCTGATGCGAAAATGATATTGGACAACTAGGCGCAGAGCTAGCATTTAAGTCCAAGTTACCTACTGGGCTTTCTATTGTCCTAAGCCTATCCGACGAGTTGTCAATAACAGTTGGGTTGTCCCCTGATCCAGATTTTTTGACCCCCTTAATTTATCCTTGACTCAAGGGTTGGAGCATCTTGGGGAGTCGTTTTAGAATCCAACAGCGAGGCCCTTTTTCTCGGATCCTTGAGGTTACTCGCTGGTCAGTTGTTCGAGTCGGTCGACTGTGTGACGAGCGTTTTCGGAGCCGTCGGTGTTATCGAAATATTAGATTTATGAATCAACTTCTCCGAATCCAACGTGATTGTATCATCAGTCTCTCGCACAACTTTTTCCGACAAAGGTTCAAATTAAAGTTACGATTTTAACCGATCTTGGTTTTTTTTTCGAAAGAGCTTTTTACTTTTTTTCTGGGCACTTAAGATACGTGCTTTGCTTGGGGTTTCCTGACTGGGCCCTGCGTCCTGGTTGGGCCCTGTAATGGATGTTCAATCCGGTAGAATGTACCAGTCGTTGTAGTATCGTCGGGTAAAGTGTAATTTTGCTTCAACTGAGCCGGGAACACCTTCTTGTTTTCATGCAAGAAACATAACACCGTTTTCCAGGACAAGTTTTTGACAGACGCCGTTTTAGCAACCATGTGCCGACAAAAATGCGCTTCAAACGTTGAGCAACCCATTGACTGATGGGTCGTTGTGCGAATACTATATAAAATTTCATTGAATTTTTTTGAGATTCGGCTTTGGCGTTTGGAAAGAATACGCCATAACGTGTTATCTGATAGTTCTGATACATCGTTCGACAAGACTGGTTGCCCGGTGTTTACTTACAGGGGCAAACAGCAATCGAATGTTATTGTTCGCGCAGAAATCCCGATCAGACTTGCAAAAGAAGCCCGATCCTTGGTCAGTCCGGATGATCCGCGGTATGGCGTGTAGCGCAACATAGTTTTCTAAGAAGTGCTTAATGACCCCGCAGTTGTTTGGGTAGTAACTTGAAGTGACGAAACTTAGCGAATCGAGGCACACAGATGAGGATGTACTTATTAGCCCTCCAAACCGCCGTTAACGGCCCTAAGAAGTCTAACTGAATCTCCTGATCCGGTTCCTCTAGCACGTGTAGAGTTGTACCATTTCCTCGGGAATAACTGATTTGAGCGTTTTACCGGGTTTTATGCATTCTCGACAGTTTGACGCCGTCAACTGTATTTGGTGATTCTTTTGGGGCCACCAAATGTAATTATTAGCTATGTCTCGCATCTTCTACATGCCCGAATGACCTTCGTAAAGGCTCAACATCATTGGAGCCCGCCACTGGGTAGCCGGGAACATTTTCAGTGAAATTAAAAAACTTTCAGCCAATGACTGTTTTAACGAATTCGTCCCGTGGACAGTGATAAATGGCAATTCACAAATCTCCTCCCTATCATTAGCCCTAACAACTGAATTCGTTCTTAATGGATTTATTAACAATCAGTTTTGCAATACTCTGTGCGCTTGTGGCCAGCAGTACAAACATAAACATATAACAGTTTTGAAACGCGCTGATTAGTTTCTGTGCTGCGGTTTCCTTACGACCACGTAATTCTCGTTCCGATTTTGTATATTCGATAAAGCCGATTAGTTGGAACATTTGCCGCCTTGTTTAGTTAAAGTAGCCTACTATTTGCATTACTTTGTGCTACGACGAAAGTGTTATCCAATTCGGCGCTAATCCTACGTGATGGCGAGACAAATAATCCATTAAACCCATATTCTTGCCCGGGATAAGTTCGATTTCGTAATAAAACGGTAACAGTCGGTCTACTCACCGTACTATTTGAGATGCTTTAGTAATTTTTTCTTCGGATAAACACGAGAGCAATGCTTTATGATCCGTTCAATCTTGAATGGGGCGCAAAACAATTTATTTTGGAAATGAGTCACAGCTCAAACAACAGCCAAAGTTCTAAACCGTTAATACCGTTTTTTAGTTCGGCCTAAATAAGGAACCTGGAGGTGTACGAAAGCGGTTTTCATTAATCGGAATGTAGCTGTTCCAACGCTGTCCCTAGGATCTGTTTGGAAGCATCACAATTCACCTTAGTCGAGTTATGCACGTCGAAATGATGATTTTGGTCAAATTGGCTGACAATAACCTTGAATTGCTGAAGGGCTTTTTTATGGGAGTCGTAACGAGAAAGTTTTTTCATAAGACGCCGAACGGCTCCGTCTTAGCGGCAAGGTTTGGTATAAATCTGATAAACTGATTAATAGACCCGATTAATGACCGACTAGTAGTGAAGTTTTCTGAATGTTTCAATTTTACAATAGACGCGACCTTTCGTTCGATGGGTACCGTAACTTTAGCGGACAAGCGAAATCCTAGTCACTCGATTTCTCTAACAAAGAAAATACATTTACTCTAATTAACTGCGGCACTTTTGGAGTCGAGAAATTCCAGCGGCCGCGTGACTTCATTCTAATGGCGTTCTAAGGAACTTCTGGTTGCAAGTAAAAAATGTCATCCAAGTACACATGCAATGCACTCACCCATAAAATTCCGAGCAAAGCTTCAATTATCCGTTGAAACTACTTGGGCATATCCCAACCCTTAAAACCCCGTTTTAAACCGATATTGATCCTGTTATTGTTCCTCCCACGATGCTAAACTTACATTGCCGGCTAGTAGCTTCACTAAGCTTCTTTTGAGAAAACGCGTACTTTAAATCGATGTTTAAAAACCAAATTGGATCTTCGGTACTACCGCTAATAGCTCAGGCAACATTGTCTACCAGTTCATTCCAATTGGGCATTTCGTAACAATTGCGGTAAATTTGTTTAAAAGTTAATGTGAGTTTCACTCACCCATCGTGTTGAGCGGATAAGAACGTCGGCGAAAGAAAGCAATCTTCCGTACGTTTGCCCAATTTTACGATATCACGGTCATCTAGTTGACTACCGATGGTTTCTTCCACCTTAGATAGTATGTGAATTGGGACCCGTTTACCTTCAACCTGAATGGGGCACAGCGAATCATGGAAATGTGTACAAACTTCGCAGTTCGTGGGCATCTCTTTGTGTTTGTATCAATCCCTAACCGAAGCAAAATAATCTTTACAAAATTAGGTTGTATATTCGAAAACTGCTTGCTCAAACAGTCGCCCTGCATTTCTACCTTGTTGACTGAGTCAGAGATTGATTTATGTCGGACTTCGATGCACAAACGGGGTAATGCATTGTCGCCAATGATATCTCGTTGAACACCCTCGGTGATGAAGAGTTCCACATTTTCCGCTAAACATCCCTCTAAACATTTATAATAATTGTGACCTCTGTTGCACTGTAAAATGCATTCCTCAAGTGGCTTGGTACAAAACGTTTTTTCAGAAACCTGTCTTGGATCTGGAGTTTGTGCAGTTTCGATTGTGAGCTAAAGGACACCGTATTAGCACAAACATTTTGAAACTCAGTACACCAACAGTTTTATGCAAGTTGCAGGTCTATCAGCTTACGATTCTCACAGCCATATTTATCCCAAACGGTACGTATTGAAAACACCTCGAACTCTTCCTCGTTCTTCTCTGTGTCCCACTTCTGTATTACATTCATTTCTTATTGCGTAAATTCTGAATCATCATCTTGATTAATTGACGCTTTTTAAGAATGTTTAGCAGAGTGTCCACGTCCTTTATATTTGTTACAAATGATGTTTCTAGCAGCGCAGTGTTCTCTATGGTTTGTATTCAACCAGTTCATACAATTATGACGTTTATCATGTCGATGGCCCTTGACATCGTTCACGAGTTCTCGCTTCAGATACACTGACTGTTGAATCCCCCGGTAGTCAATCGCCCCGGGGTGAATTTATTACTTCAAAATTTTGGAAGGCCGCCGCTGACTCTCTTTTACATCATTTCGCCTCTCTATTTTTCTCACCACTGCGTATTGTATTGCGTCCGACGGGAGCAAGGTCTCCATACAATTTGCTTGCGAATCTCTTCGTTTCTCATTTTTAAGATAAATACGTCCCAGACAATTGATTTTTCGTTTGGGTCAAAATCAAACCCCAGTGATAAATCACTCATTGCACCATAAAACTGTTCCTTTCTCTCGTTATCCCACTACTTGCGTCCGAACAAAATAAAGTGACGGTTCGTCACGTTTACCTCCTTAATGAATACCTCTGTAGCCAACTTTCACAACTCTTGATGCGAGGATATTTCTAAAAAAAAAACCTTTGGACATTTTTCCGAACGATAGGAATAATTTTGACATCAGTCGTTTTTCCGCTTCGGCTCTAGTGCTACCCTTGAATAAACGCGTCTCTTCCTCTGGCCGACGGGTTTCCTTGTTCTGCCATGCTTGTAGAGCGCGTTCGTTACGTTCTTTTCTATCAGCTCTCACTTGAACTTCTTCCGTTCCCTGTGGTTCTTCCAAAGTCGGGTAATAATTTGGCGGCAACGTATTTTCGGCAAATATGTCTTCAATGTCGATGAAAGAAGGGTATGCGATTTACTGTAGAAATCATTAGAACAGCTAAAATTGAATAAAAACGCCAACTGGTCGAAAACGACAACTGGCAATAGCTTTAAAACTCAACAACTACAGCAGGAGAAAGCCGAAAAGTTTATTCAATTTCAGTTATGATTGGCGATAGCTCGATTCCGTGTGTAACTGCGCCATATAGAGGTATACTTCTTGAAGTTACGTTTAAGTCTAAGTTTTCGTGAAAAGAGCTTAAAAGGAACAACTCAAATTCTCTATCAACACTAGCGCCAATGGTAACAAGCATAGTCAGCAACTCTATACGGTTGACCTTGATACCATATCAATACAATATAATGCATAATACGTAATAATCATATGTTACTCAATATACTTCACCACAAGATTCTCAATTGATACGAAAAAATATGTCGAGGTTTTCGAAATTTTATAACCAACATCTTTCAGCTAAAGACGCCAAATTTTTCACCTGAATACACCATAATCGCTGGTCAAGGAATTCTGATACTAACAGAGGTTTTGAATAATGTAGTGCATACACAGACTTTGTTTTCAATTATTACATTTTGAATCCAATTTGAATCTGGATGCTCCAATTCATCTCTGGATGTCTTCTATGCTTTTTTCCATTGAACCCGGGTTGACCTCAATAAACCGAAAATGCTAATCATACAATTTCATACACTTAGTCTATGAAAAAATGCTAGTCATACAAATTTCATTCATTTTTGCAAAATGAGTTTAATCGAATTTCAAAGGTATTTTATAGTTGTTTTGGTATCGAAATTGGTATCTCTTCATTAAAAAAAAGAAAAAAAATGGTATGAAAAAAATGCTAACCATACAATTTCCATATATGGAAATTGTATGATTAGATTTTTTTTTTGAAAATTTTTTTTGTGAAAAAAAAGCTTTGAACAATCAATTCAACTGCTGGCAAAATATTTTAAGCCTTTTTGGGCTGCTACGACTGAAAACTTTGACTTTTTTTTATTTTTGTTTTCTGAAAAAAAACCACTAGTCATACAATTTCCATATATGGAAATTGTATGACTAGCATTTTTTTGATGGCGACGACAAAAATTTTTTAAAGTATTTTTGAAATTGCCCCCAAAAACTTTTTGTGCTTTTTATTCCAACCGCAAATTGATAACGTAGTCCTGGATATACTAATATTGGATTTAGTATTGGTACATATATTTTTGATATTAATTTAATTTTAAATTCTACAAAATAACTTATTTGTCAATCTTATTTTTACCTTAGAAATAATAAAACTTAAGTTGTTCGGAAGCCAGCTTGTATTCATAGAATCAGATATTTGTTTATTTAATGCCTTATTTTTGATATTGATAGTGTGACGCTAACTATTTACGTGGCGAATTATTTTGCACAGCAAAAATGTTTCAAGTCCGATTGAGGTGAGCTAGTTTAGTTGTACGTTACTAAAACGTAATATATGCAAAAGTTATCATCTAATATTTGAAATCGCGCGTAAGGGGATGGTTGAAAATCAGAAGAACAAAATTAATATTTATATTTTTTGAGCGTAAATGAATTTTTCTGCGCACGGTTAACGACAGTTGCAGTACACAGGTGTTTGTACCGATACTAAAAATGTCTTTTTTGGATGAAGTTATCACTAAAAGCCTTAAGCTAATGATATCAGCAATGAACTGGCCATACATGCTGGCCACAGATTTCTGAGACATATTGACTTTTTCAAAAATTTGATGATACGCAATCTTTAGTTTCAATTAATCAAATGCTTACTGCAATTTAAATCTGGGGGCCGCAATTTTTCTCTGTCTGACTTCTGAAAAAATTTATTTTCAATTTAGTGGCTCAAAGTTTACAAAAATCCAATGTATCCACAAAGTTTTTTTAGTCTTTACTGAGTTGAACTAATTCGGCATGCAACTAAATTGAGTTGTGTTAAGCATGTTAATTAAGTGTAATACACGGAAAGTTATCACTCGAGCTGACAGCGCCCGTGGGGGAGAGTTGATTTTCAGAAAAAATGTCATTAATTTTTGAGCTCATAAAATTCTTTTCGCCAAAAGCAGCTTTGTGTAGGCTGAACGACAGTCGGAGAAAATCTGTTATGTTTTCTACTTTTTCTCACGAGTGTCGGACTCGTTTGTAATTTGCCATATGTTACTGTTTTTCAGTTAATAAACATTTATCACACTACTATGCAGAAGTACTATTTATTAAGACTATTGGGGTTTTAAAATCATATATGTATTATTGACTTTTATATTTAAACTTTTTTGTTCTTTTTTTGTAGAAAAGCCGGTCGGAATTGATTTAATCAAAACTGTTGATTTGTAAAAAAAAAATTTCAAAAACATGTATTCTTTATTACCCGCGTTAATTTAAAACATGCTGGTCAAAAAATACATCATTACGAGGCTAAACTGTCCACTGGATTGGCGCACAATTTTGTGTCTGTATGTTCCTGTATTCTAGAGGCGAGTCTTTAGTTTGACGGAACAATCAAAGAAATTGATTGAGCAAAAGAAGAACGGAGGGAGCATCCTTGTTGCGGAATCCACTTACAATTCACAAAATGCACAGTTTACCCTCGTACTGATGTTGGTCAAAAATCACAAAAGTACGATCATTTTTGCAATGAAAAAAAAACAGTGCTAGAAAGAAAAAACAATTAAATTTTTTTTCAGACCAGTGCAGTCCCAAGAATTGTAACAGCTTCTTCAGCTGGCATTTTTTGATTCCAAACTCCGAAGAAAGTGAATAAAATATATGCTAGAGATGATTTTTTGTTCTAACCTTTTTCCAAAGAAATATTTGCTCACTCGGTGGACTGACCGGTCCTGGTTCCGCCGAGCTTGCACATCACAAATTGAATCTGACACTATTCTGTCTGAACGGCTTGTCTTTATTGTTTAATGGATTCATGTTTGATGCTGAAAATGCAGCGCAAATTGACAACGCGTTGCAAATCATCGAAATTGAATTGAGGCAAAATAATTGGTCTTAATAATTCGATACCCGACTGAAGTGGTAATAAATAAGGTTTGATTTTATCAGCCTACAATTCATAGTTTTCAATCATTTCTTTAACAAAAACTATACTAGATCAGTGAAAGGGTAGTCGGAAATTTCAGGGCTCTGCCCTCATACGAGCATACTTGTTCATTTACCTGGCAAGTTTTTTTTACAGGAATTTGGCTAATGTTCATACCTGGAATCAATTTTATAACTTTTTTTGACTGTCGTTTTTTAGTGAACGAATAACATAAAAACATAAAAGTTTTCCGGTTTTGAATTTTTTGGCCAATCTAATGCCCAATTTTTTTCATCGCTATTTTAAAATAATGGCAGAGAGTCTTCTCCATAATTTGAAATTTTCCGATTTGCAAAATGATTTTGCGCAATTTTGCAAAAAAAAAATTTCTGAGAAAAAGTTTTGAAGGTTTTTCGATATAAATTTCTCTGCGCATAAAAGTTGCGCACCAAATCGAAAGTCTCATGATACTGATCATCATATTTTGCGAATTGATTCAACCCCTTTTGTAGAATGGGAAGTAAATTTGAATGGTTTTACAGTCAATTTGGTACAATTAAGGCAAAAATAACATGGGATTGCTAAAAATTCTGGTCATACAATTTCATATATGGCCCATGGATTTCATACATTGAAAAAAATTGAAACAAATATGATTAGTATTCTCCCATATATGAGAATAGTATGACTAACACTTGTTCAAAATATTGTTCATAAATAGAAATTGTAAAACAAGCATTTTCGGTGTATGGAGGCCAAACCAAACCGGGTATTTGTTCTGCTAAATCAATCCAAATTGAAATGGGGCGGAATTTATTTTCGTTAAAATTTTATATGATGTAGAATATGAAAAAAATAAATGTTATCATTTATTTGAAAAAACAATTATCAGCTTTTCGTCTAAAAGAATTGGCAGTCGAAACATTCAAGGATAAGCCCGCAAAAAGTCCAGTTTTTTCGTATTGTAGTGCGTTTCCAGGTTTTGGACTGCATTTTGAAGAGTTTTCATGTTTTTTAGACAAATAGATTTAGCACAAAAATTTATAAATGGTTTCTTGAGAAACAAAAAAATTTTTTCTGGCTTTAGTTTTCAGCTAAATGTAGATCGGTTTTTAGCTATTTTGGTTTCAAAACAAATTTCTAATAACTTCTAGAATGGCTATAAGCTATAAGCAACTGGTTTTAAGCTAAATTATTATTAATTGCCCCTGGTTATTCACAGTATGAGCTACTACCTTAGCTAAAATTGGAATTAATTTTAGCGAGGGCATTCAAGACACACTGACGAAGTTTTGTATATTGAAAACTAAAATTGAAATAATTAGTCAAGTCAGGCAGTTTTTCAAACCCCCTAAAACATTACGATGATAAGTAATTATGAAAATTATCGGAAGAAACGTCACCTTGAGCACCACATAGAGCTTGGAAAATTTAAAACCATACTGCTTGTATCAAGGCAAAGCACTGAATGTTCCGACTGCCTTTTAAGGTCTATGAAGCAGTAATAACAAGAAAAACTAAATGTAACAAAATAAAAAAAATCAAGCTTTTTTGTGAAAATCATCTCCCCGCACGCCATATGAAAACTAAAGTGATAAACTTTGCTCCTAGTATCCAATCAGCTACGGCAAATAAGCTTCTTTCAACCAATTGGGAACGATTCCAAAGACAGATTAAATCTCCGCATACGCGTTAAAAGTGCGAAATATATCGTGGGTTAAACTGTCTCAAATTGGCCAAAAAGGCAATTTTTAAACCTCCATAACGTACAAAAAAAGCACAAGTGGAGTATTTTTTCAAAGTTAAGCTCAGGATATAATTATTTTTTTTGAACGTTTTTAAGAAAATCTGTCATAAATGGCTAGTTAAATAGTCGAAATTTGACTGAAGAAAAAACCACCCCGAGCCCAAATTCTCCGTTACTTTCGTCGGAACAATAATAACTATAAAGCGACAAACTTTACTTCAAAGATGGCAAAGAGCTCGTATTTGAGCAAGTTCGTAGAACTCGTTAAATTGGAGCGTTTTGATCAAGACGTGTTGATTAAATATTCTTGGTTTTTGACGCTTTGAACTTTTTTTAATGTTGATAAATCGAAAGTTCTTGGGATGTATTTTAGTTGAGATCCGGTCCTTAATAAGTTTAAATGGTAAAAAAAAAGCACAATGAAAATATTTTTGCAAATCGAATTCGGATCAAAAAGCAAAAAAGCGATAAAGTATTGTCAAATTCAACGAGTAGTTTGCTTTTTACTATCAATTTTACAAGGCCACAAAATTTGATTTTTTTGTTAATGAAATCAATCTGCCTCATTTCTTCCAAATCAGCCATTAGAACTTTGTGACGGGAGTGTAACGATAAGCATGAGTGTCTATTAGTATGAGCTAATTGCTTTAAATAAGTTTTCGTTCAGGCGAAAAAAACTGTCCGAAACTTTCTTTTAACTTAAGCGAGCAAGACAATTGCTTACTTTTACATGGGCAGGCTAATAGACCCTCATGCTAATGGGCCGGCCCCAATTGAGACAGAAGAATACCGTTTGTGACAGATGAATAGTTTTTTACTACAAACTGTCACCTAAGCATTTGACTTATCATTTTTTGCAACCATATTTCCATATTTTTGTCAGGGCAAGGATCATGGTATCATAATGAATTCCCATCAACCGTGATTTTTTATTACCAAAAAACTTAAAAGTACCTAGTGTCGATAAAAATGCAGTGTCGTCGAATGCAACTTTTAGCTGTTCAGACAAATTACAAATTTAGGCGATTGAACAACAAAGTCACGTCAAACATAATTTTACAATTCTTGTTTCTATCTTTTAGTTTATTAGAAAAATTGCGGAATGTCAATTTCGATGCCACTCATTCAAAAAATGGCAGAACCATTAAAAAGAAAACAATACAGCTCTTATATCAGGGCAAACTCCTGAAGGATTCGACCGCCATTTAATTGGTCTCGAATAATTTTTGGTAGAAGAAAATTTTGGGCAACATCGAAGAAGAAGTGTGAAAATATTAGTCGTACGAAAATTAGTGCGGCCAATTAGCTAGCCTCAATTCACTTTAGAACGTTTTTGTTGTGCGGGATAATTCGTCACGCATAAATAAATAATTCGCGTTACGTATTCAGCATGATGAACAAAATCGTCAAAGAGCGCATAATTTAGTCCAGAGCATGACCAAATTGCCTTTTTTCAGATTCCCAGAACTTTGCAAAAAACGATTGCAGGTAATTCTTTTAACATTTTTATTCAAGGAGTCGATAACTTCAATGGAGTATGAAAGATTGTTGTTAAAAAGTATTACTTCCTTCGCCAAAAAAGTGACCGAATAAACAAGACTGCTCGTATATCAGGGAAATACCATGAATATTCCAATTGCGCTTGATCGATATCGATTAAAATTTTGGAAAAAGAAATTTTACCATTTTGATTCTCCAAAAATTCAGAAAATTAATCTCCGTAGGATTGCTTGATTTTTTTTTGTTATAGATATTTCATTTTGTTTAGTTATTCTTTATTGTTTATTTTGAGGGATTATGGGTTTATTCGTAATAAAATAGATTTATCCGCAGCAAAATAGATTAGTAGTCAATTGAGCTCAGTAGAATTCACCCTGTGCAATTTGAAGACTTCTGCCAGATAATTTTTTACTTGGGGCAAATTTTTACCAATTTCTTATCCTTATTTATTGCTTTTGTATTTAATTTGCAGATTTTTGTCTCTTGGTTTTATCATTTATGTTTCATTTTTTTAAGGTTTCAACTGCAAAATGAAATAATTTTGCTTATTAAGAAACTAATTCGTAGAAGCAGTTTTTCTCGGACGAGGAGAAAAAAACGCAGACTCAAAACGCCTATTAGCACTTTATAAGTTACCATTGTTTCACTATTGTACCAAGCTCGGGAAACTTGATTTTATGTAGATGCTTTCTACAGGCATATAACAAAATGTGCAGTGGAATTTAAAAAAGCATTTGATTAAAAAATTAAAAGCAGGAATTTAAAAAATTGAAAAGAGAAGTTTGTTTTGATCAAGAGACTAATTCTAAGCAGTACTTCTCGTATGAGGAGCTTAATTTTCAAAAAACAAGTTGAAAGCTTAGGTAAGTGGAAGTTTTATATGTTCTTAATCACCAAAAAGTCAAAACGCCGTTTATGGTGAAATTTCGCACAAAAACAGCAGATTTTTCCACAAAAAAGCGATTTCTCAACAAAAAAGCTACATGTAACTACTATATGATAGAAACTAAATTGTAGAGGACATTATTTAATAGAAAGGAAAAGAAAAGTAAGTGAAACAAAAAAGTTATTGTTCCGATTGCCCTATGATCGTATCGAATAGAATTTTGGGAAAAGAAAATATTGAAAAACTATAAATTTTGGGCAATATCAAGTATCAAGTGTCAAAGTTCGAATCGTACGAAATTGATACGACCAATTAGATAGCCTCAATTCAATTTGGAACGATTTTGTTTGGCGAGATAAATAGCCACGCATAAATAGTTTGCGTTAAGCTTTCCAGGATTATGGATAAAATCTTCAAAGTGCGCATAAAGTAGTCCAGAGCATGGCCAAATTAGCAACTTTCAAACTCACAAAATTTTGCAAAAAAGGATCGGAAGGAAAAATATCTTTTTCATTTTGATTTCAGGGAGTCAATATCTTCAATGGGACATAAAACGTTTTTGATGAAAACTATTATTTTAATTGCCGAAAACTGACTGAATAAAAAGACCTCTACAAGTATACTTATTCCGTTTTCTCAGAAAGTCGAAACAAAAACCACACCAAGCTTTTATATTGCGTTTTCTTCAAAAGTCGGTACAAAAAACTACACCAAGCATAAACAATTCATTTTTTTCGAAATTCGGAACAAAAAGAACGAAAGAATTTAGAAAGAACAACAAGAAACTTCGACATTATTTGAATGTCTTTACAATTATGCCTGTGCTCGGAACATTCTGTTAGACTCTGGTCTTTCTATGGGTTACTTTGAGCAATAGCTGATCAAAAAATATTGATTAAAAAAACAAATGAGACATATTAAACTACCAGAGTTGACCTCTTGCTAACTTGACTTGTTCTTGTATCTCTGGAGAATAATCATTTGGCAATTGGAATCTGGAATATTCATTTCCTTAGTTTGATGAACTTCAATATTTTCAGGAAAAAATGGTGCTATCTAATTTACATTTAAAAAATTATATTGACTAATTGAAGTTTCTGCCAATGAAATTGAAGATTGAGAAATTTAAAGAATATATTTTTCTTGTGATACATAAAAATATTTCCATCTCTGCTGACGAGTTATTTCCACTTTTGTCAGGTACCTGCAAGTTGGCTACGCAGAAGCTTTTATCGATAAAAATAATACCACCACTTTAAAAATGTCCTCAGCTTTCAAAAGTACTTTGAAGTTCCAGGTAATATCATCGCTGATATTCCTACAAATTATTGCTTCGGTCTCAGCAATAAGAATCCAAACTCACCGCTTCAAAAAAGCAGGTAAGTTCTCGATTACAATGAGAAAGCGTTAATTTGACCAATTGAGGGATTGTATTTTCATATTATTAGGTATGTAAAGCAAGAATGATCTTGTTAACAGATACCACACCCCCCCCCCCCCGTATGTCTCCGAGAAAAATGTTTCCAGCCCGAACCCGAAAAACTTTAACAGTTTTATTCCTTTTAACGAACTCCCTTCCATTTTGCAACAGTGGAGAGGGGAACATAATTAAGAAGACCGATGTCAGCTACACTTAGCCAGAGTGCGAAGTGTTGTGAGTCATATTCTGTTTTGATAGATACAGCATTTCAAATCGCTAGAAAAAGTTTTTAACTGTTTTTTTTTATTACTTGTACAGTTTTTTAATACCCGCACTTTCAAGAAATAGATTTAGCCTTTCAAGAAGTAAATTAATCTGAGAAAAACCAATTGTTTAAAAAATTCTTTTTGCTCTTTTCTAAACATTTTTGCTAGCCTGAAAAATTGACTTAAAATTTATTCGAAAAATCATTGAGGGGCGTTGTAATCTGAGAAGTAGACATCTTGACGGAAAGAGTTTCATATAATACAAACCAAGAACCATTTTGCCTTTTAAAACACGAAAGATTCTGAGATGCATTTGCGTCATTAAATTAATTCCGAAACAGGTATTTATAGCAAAAAGGAATATCCTTAAAAAAGAGTTGCTCGCCACAAAATATCAAACAATCAAATAGCTCTTGATACTTCTTCGGGTGAGCTCAGAAGCAATTCTGTTGATCAATATGAAAGTTACTCCCACATATTTCCTCAATTCGGGGCAAATTTTACCATTTTGATTCTCCAAAAATTCAAAAAAAACTCCGTAAGGTTGCTTGAATTTTTTGTTATAGATATTCCATTTTGTTAAGCTATTCTTTATTGTTTATTTTGAGGGATTATGGAATTATTCGTTGCAAAATAGATTATCCGTAGCAAAATAGATTATCCGTAGCAAAATTTTTATCTCAGTCAGATGAACTCAGTAGCACTCGCCCTGTGCAATTTGAAGACTTTTCCCAGACAGTTGTTCTACAAAATTGCAGATTTTCCACAAAAAATGCCACAACTAACTACTATATTGTGATACAAACTAAATTGTAGAGGACAGTATTTAGTAGAAAGTAAAAGAAAAGAAAGTACTGCTTGTATCAGGCTGAAAGCCTTGAATGTTGCGACTGCCTTTTAAGGTTTATGGAGCAATAGTAACAAAAAAAATTAAATGTAATGATATGAAATGAAAAAAAAATATTCTAAAATTTGAATTTTTTTTTAATAAAATCATCACCCCACACGCCATATAAAGTACAATAGAATAGATTTCGCTCTTTGTAACAAATCAGTTATGGCAAATAAGTTTCTTTCAAAAAATTTGGAACAAATTCTAAGACTGAAAGTCGGGACAAAAATGAGTGAAGATATCATTTTGCTAAAAAAACAAGCGCAGACTCAAAGCGCCTAATAGCAATTTAAAAGTTAATATTGTTTCTGGGGAATTCTACAGACCTTCTACATGCATACACCAAAATATGTAGTGAAAATTAAACAAAATTGCTCGTATCAGGGCGAAGCCCTGAATGTTTCCACTGCCTTCTAAGGTTTATGGAGCGGTAATAACCTTTAAAAAATTATATGTAATAAAATAAAATTTAAATTTTTTTTCTCTAAAATTTGAATTTTTAAATGAAAATTATCTCCCCACACGCCATAAAAACGAAAGGATAGATTTCGCTCTTTGTAACAAACCAATAAAGGGACATGAGCTTCTTTCAATCAATTTGGAACGCTTTCTAAGACGGATTAAATCTCCGCTTACTCGTTAATAGCGCGAAATATATCGCGCGTTTATTGTCCCAAATTGGCCAAAATGGCAGTCTTTAAACCCCCATAACTTTACAAAAAATGATCACAGGTTAAAATTTAAGCTCAAGACAACAACACTTTTTGAATGATGGAAAAAAATTCCGTCAGAAAAGGCTTGTTAAAAAGTCAAAATTTGTCTGAAGAAAAAAAAACCCACCCCGATCACAAGTATTCCGTTACTTTCGTATCGAAAGTCGGAACAAAAAAGCTTGCTAAAAAGTTTACAGAGAATTTTATTTTTGATTTGTTGAAGAAAATTATTCGCAGTATGTTAAAAGTAGTGTTCGGCTGATGAACACTTTTTCACTTTTTCGAAATCTACGGATGCTGCGGGCTTTTTAACAAATGCTTATTAATGGACGTTTTGAATTCTTACGAGCCGCTTTTATACCCCTTTGACAAGTTTTGTTCGTGTTTTTGAATCCAGCGACAAATAGAGGATTTTGAAAAAAAAAGATACAGAATTAGGAATAAACTATTGAGGGGAAAGAGCAGAAGAAATTTGCACAACATGCAATGTCTATCTTTTTTCCGAGAAATCACTAAAATGGTCACAACGCGTTTGTTAATGAGTTCCCCGGACAGGAAAAACTCTGTTGTCCTTTGGTGTAAACTTTTTGTATTTTTGTTCCGACATTCGTAACTAAAGTAACGGAATATTTGTGCTCGGGGTGGGTTGTTTTTTTTTCTTCAGACTAATTTCGAATTTTTAACTAGCCATTTTCGACGGAAATTTTTATTACATCATTCAAAAAGTATTGTTGTCTTGAGCTTAAATTTGAAAAAATTTTTTACCTGTGATCATTTTTTGTAAAATTATGGGGTTTAAAGATTGCAATTTTGGCCAATTTACCATTAACGAGCGTTTTTTTTCGCGCTATTAACGCGTAAGCGGGTATTTAATCCGTCTTAGAAGTAGTTCGAAATTGGTTGAAGTAAGCTTATTTGCCCTAATTGATATGTTAATAGGAGCGAAAAAAAAATTATTTTACTTCTGTTACCTTTAGGTTTTTCAAGCAATTACTGCTCTATTGACCTTAAAAGGCAGTCGGAACATTCAGGGCTTCGCCCTGATACGATCAGTTTTGTTATTCTATAGCAAGAAATGAACCTAAAATTTTGAAAACTGGTTGAGCCACAATGAAACTTTGAATTTTTAAAGGCAATTTAGTTCTCTCAAAACCTAATTAGAACAAGGAAAACCGTAATTGCGAACAAAATTTTTTTTTATTTTTCAATTGCGTTTCCGTCATCCCATTTGGATTTAAAAAAAAAAAAACGATTTAAAAACTAAAAAAAAAATTCCACTTATGATGGCAATACCCTGATCAATTCTTTTGCTTTTAACTGTCTGTGAAAAAGTTCAATAAAAAATTTACCAAAATTTACAAAAAAAAAAGATTTTTTTTCCTGTGAAAATTTTTGCAAACCATTCACCATGCAATTTAGTACAATCTCTAAGCCGGAGTATTCCGCCGCTCATCAATTATAGAGTGATTCATATCTTTCGCTAGTCATCCAAACTGCCACTTTTTGAGCCCCAATAACTTCATGAAAAAAGATCACAGATGAAAATCACCTTCCTATTCTCATCGCATAGGGAATGACTAGGGCCAATTAGTTTGCCTCATTATAATTTTAATAAAGGGAGAATAGATAAATTTTCCACCGTCATACAATTTGCGCTCACGCTTTGAGAATCATTAATCAAAAGGTAAAAACGCACATGAATGACTCTCGTAATTTGGTAGAGGCTTCAAAAAGTTCAATTTGATACGAAACAAGCATACAAGTTCAGCTTCACTTTTGCGTCAGAATACAAATCTTATTTAATGAACCAAGCGAGCGCTAAACACAGTTTTGTTAAAAATTTAAAACATTTTCGCAAATTAAATGAAACCTTTCAAAAGAAATTTGAGCGTCTCTATTGCTCCTTTAAATTCATGTTATTTGCCCTTTTTACATATTGACTCTTATAAATTTTATACAATAGAAATATGCGATTTTTTTAAGTTGCACAAAAAGCTAAGAAACCTGCAATTATGTAATACAGTTCTCCAAAAAAGCAGTTTAAAAAATGAAATTATGAAAGAAGTAGACTTAGAGGGAGGGGCTATGAAATAGCTCGGAAAATCAATTTAGTCAACCTATAAAAAAGTCGACAGACAATAAAGACAAAAGTTTGATATAACTTGCGCTAGTTTATCTTGTACATCATAGTTTTTGAGTTTCTTCGTACTAGAATGAACCAAGTAGCTTAATTTTATTAATAAAGAACCAATTTTGTGCTGTTTTGTTTAAATATGGGTTAATTTTTAATATTTGAAACCTTGCTCTTACCCTTGTCATCGCTCACCCCTCGCCGCCCTCTCGGCTGCCTCAAATACTTTTTATCTTATGCTTTTCTCAAAGTTCGGCTTGCGTTTGCAGCTTTGCTTCGTTACTTGATTTTGAGATAAAGATGGAATGAAAACACGAACAGTTAAATTGAACTGACACGTGCAAACAAGATTATACAAATGATGTTTCTTTTTCAAAGTTTTCTTAGATCTTGATCTTAACAAGACTGCTCAGGGCGAAGCTTTGAGTGTTGCGGCTGCACTTTAAAGCCAATTAAACACTTTTTAAAAGAAAATAAAATTAAGTTTATTCGCGCACAGGCTAATGAGAACTTTAAAGAGTTGTATTTAGCGTCTTTCCTAATAATAAGACCAACTGGTCGGCCTGAATTTAATTTGAAAAGCAATAAGTTGTCCCCTTGTCAATAAAATAAAAATGCTAATTTTTAGGAGAGGGATAGGGGTGTTGTCAAAATTATTCAAAAATTCACAAAAAAAGCATTTTGGATCATGTTAACTATTTCCCCCCTATGGTACCTTGTTAAGAACACATTTCATTTAAGCTCAACTGGATTGGTTTTGTATTTCTCAGAAATGTGTTTTGTCGCATTCCTATTGGTTGACGTTATTGTTCCGGAATATTTGAGCTCGGGGTGGGTTTTTTTCGGACAAATTTCGACTCTTCAACTAGCCATTTTTGATGATTTTTTTTTTTTACATCATTCAAAAAGTTTTGTTGTCCTGAGCACACAAATTTGAAAAAAAATCATCTGTGATTATTTTTCGTAAAGTTATGGGGGTTTAAAGATTGCCATTTTGGCCAATTTTCCGGGCTGACGATCATAGAAGAAAAGAGCTTATCATACAGTTTCATATATGAAGTCTATGGAAAAAATGAAAATTCATAGAAAAATTAAAAAGTGTTTTAAAAATTTTGAATGACTATTTTTGGTCTAATGGTCTCTTTTGAAGCTTTCTGGTCATTAAAAAATTGATTAATAAAAATTGTATGATAAGCGTTTTTTTCATAAACAAAAATAAAGTTTTTAATCCCTTTTTTGGTAGCAAACTTGCTTCTGTGCTGAAATATAAATTTTTACGAAAAAAATTTTTGCATGCAGAATTTGACTTTTTGTGTTTATAACGTAGTCCAGGATGAGTTTTTTACCCAAAAAATCCAAAAATCATTAGAAAATGTTTTTTTTTTTGTAAACACGATTATTATCTTTTGTTTCATTTGCTAAGATAAAAACAAATTTGTAGAAAAACAGGCCTTTTTTTCTAAACCACTAAAATTTTCAAACCAAAAACTATCTAGCTATATTCAAAAAGTTATTTTTTTTTTGGTATATAATTACATGTGAAAATTTTAAGTTTAGCTTTTATGTACCAACCACCAAATGCAGTTAATCTGCGAGGTAATTGTCAGTTACACTCTGGAAAATCTTATGACGAAAAATCCTTGTTTAGTGTTTCGGTTGATACACAAAATTTTGAAACAAAATTTTTTTTTCATTTTCATTTAGGGAAAAAATGATTGTCATACAAATTCATAGAATGGAAAAAATGCTTATGATACAATTTCATATAATGGAAAAAATGATTTTTTTTGCTATTTTCATACACCTACTTTTCTCTATGAAATTGTATGAAAGAGTATGATAAGCATTTTTTTCATGTAAGGAAATTGTATGATAAGCGTTTCTTGTCAACCCGGGTTGGGACAATTAACGCGCGATATATCTTAGAAATTGTTCCAAATTGGTTGAAAGAAGCTTAATTGCCATAAACGATTTGTTACCAGGAGCAAAATCTATCTTTTTGTGCTTTATATGGCGTGTGGGGGGATGATTTTCATTTAAAAAATTTCAAATTTAAGAAAAAATATTTTCAATTTATTTTATTACAATTATTTTTAATGTTATTACCGCTCCAAAAACTTGAAAAGGCAGTCGGAACATTCAGGGCTTCGCCCTGATACGAGCAGTCTTGTTTTAATTTGCATTCCTTTTGCTTGACGTTATTTCCCCCCCCCCCCCCCCCTCTCCCTCCCTATTGCAATGGAGGAGGGGGGAATAGTTAATATGTTCCAGCATTTTTTCCAAAAATTAGCAAAAGATGGCAGTTTTATACTTTCCGCACAGCGCAATTTTTTTCTAATAGCTACTCAAAATAACTACTCATTTTTTTGCTGCATGTGAGTAAAAGTAAAGAAAACAAAAAACTTAACTTTGTCAGAAAACAAATCAATGGTTTCTCGTTTAGGATCAATTATGCGATCTCCCCCAGTAATGACCAATTGGGCTATCTCCCCCCAAGCAAAAACGGTAAAACGCTACAAAAAGACGTCAGCAAACGCAAGTAGATGGTTGATGTGTTCGTATCACGCAATCAATTGAGCGATTGAAGTTTATTTTATCGAGAAAAACTTTGAAAAAGAAAAAATCTAATTTTATAAAATTGTTTTTTTTTGCAAATTTTTGTTTGGGCGATCCTTGCCTCATCGAGGAAAGCGACTTACCAGGTTTGATGCTCTAGCCTAGTGTCTGAATATCAAACACTGTTCTCCGCAGCACCTTAATTTTGTATGCAATACACTTTTCCTCCTTTGAGGACAGAAAAAAGTAGCTTTATATGCCTATTGATTCTTTTCCGTTTTATTGATTCTTTTTCACTCTTGATTGTAATTTTTGAGCTTTGATCTTGTAAACTTTGGCGTTCCACATTCGTTGGAGAATCTGTTCTATGATTTCATATCATTCAAACTATTTTCAAGTGGTTATAAACATGTCTCAAGTACCTATTGAGCTTTATCCCCCCAAACGAGAATGGGGGGCTGATCCCGCGTTTATAATTCATTTTAGGCCAACTGATGAATCACAATAGGATCCATGGGTCATGGTTTTGCTTCTAATGAGATCAAACGATAAGCTGTCAAATCCTTTCCGCAGTTTGAGTTTTCCTTTCCCTTTTTTCAATTTCAACTTTTGAAATTGAAGAATATTGAAGAAAATTGGGTTTGCTCAGACTCTTTCCGCATTGACGCGGAATTATATAAGAAATAATGATAAAAAATGTTTTTAAAAAATTAAGGTTTACGTAATACTGGGAGGGAAAATAACCTCCATAAATATTGAACTCCAATTTTTATATGATCACAAAACATCTGTTTTGTGATCCTTCAGAAAGTTATATTACAGCTCGTGGGTTGGCTAGAAGTTAATTTGTCCATTAGTGAAAACTTATTCATGTGACAAAAAATGACAGATAGGAGAAATGCATGCTCCTCCCCATAAAAAGTGCAAGCTATTAGAATTTTCAAATGCCCTATAAAAAATTTACTATGCATCAATCATTAAGATAAGATGAACATTGCGAAAACAACCTGAATTCAAAGTTTAAAAAAAACATTACATTAGCAGATATATTTGTTGAAAATCTCGACTTATGTTGCGACTGAATTGAATTGACTGAGTTTCCTGGACCCAAATTCTCTATTAGTAATGAGGGAATTTGTACGGCCTAGGTTTTAGTAATGAGGGAATTTGTACGGCCTAGGTTTTAGTTCCTGGACCCAAATTCTCTATTAGTAATGAGGGAATTTGTACGGCCTAGGTTTCAGAGTCACAACATGAGTCGCGCAAAGTCGCTTAATGAGTCGCGCATTAGACACTAAAATTGATAAAATACCATTACAAGGCCAAACTGCACAATTTGGTGAGTGTAGGTCTCTGGAATCCAGAGACAAGTCTTTAAAACTTTTTGGGAACCATGAAAGAAAACAAAAGAACAAAGGAAGACCAGAGAAAGTGTCCTTCTTGTGGAAACCGCGTACAGTACACAAAATGAATGCACAGATTGGTAATGAGGGAATTTGTATGGCCGAGGTGTTAGTTGAGCAAGGTCGCAAAATAGCTAAAAGGGTTCGCACAAAGTCACAACATGCGTCGCGCAAAGTCGCAACATGGGTCGTGCAAACTCGCAACAGGGGTCGCGCAAATTCGCAACATGAGTGTTGCAAAAACGCAACTTGAGTCGCGCAAAGTCGTAACATGAGTCGCGCAAAGTCGCATAATGAGTCGCGCATTAGAAGCTAATGGGATAAAATGGCATTACAAGGCCATATTGCACCATTTGGTGAGTGCAGGTCTCTGGAATCCAGAGACAAGTCTTTAAACATGTTAAAATTTTGACGAAACCATGAAAGAAAACAAAAGAATGGTAATTAGGAAATTTATTCGGTTCAAGAAGTCCCTTAAATAGTCTAGAAATTTCATCAAAATAAATATAAAATTGAATGTATTCGATTGTTATGAACTTTCTAAGGTCACAAAAAATTGATTAAATTGTCTAAAGAAAGCAAATTGTCAAGCAGTCGAAAAGTTTTTTCTCGGTCGATCTTTCTTCGATCTAAAAAAACTTCTCGGTTGAAATCAGAGCCCCGCTAAGTGGCGGAGGATTTTTTTGTTGGCGCAAATCATAACTTTTTTCCTTTTGTTTTCCACGCAAAATCAGGTTCCACAAATGATCATTGGACCGTGTTATGTGATACATCATTAAAAAAACCTTTCAGTCGTGATTCGATCCACACTAAAAAGCTGTCAACATTTTTTTTGTGTCGAGAAAAACCAGTTTGAACTTTTTGATTTTGCGTTTAGATTTGAGCGACGAAAACCAGTGATCAGGCTTGCTTATGCTTATTTTAAGCAGTTTAAAATAGCTTATTCATGCTTTAGTTTAAATTTACTTGACGAAAATTAGCGTTTAGCGAGTTTTAATGCCATTTTGGGTCTCAAAATTTCAAAAAAAAAACTTTATACAAAAAATTTGATTTTTTTAATCTTTCGTTTTTTCAGTCATTTTCCATAAAAACTGTTATCCTGTTGGTCTTTTTTTACTCTTACTGTCGAATAGGCCTAAATTATAGTTTTACGTCAGATCATCTTACGTCAGATTATTTTATGCCAGATTTTTTTCTTTTAATTTTTTTTAAGACTGTGGTCGGAAGATTCAGTGCTACTTGCACAATAACCGGCTATTTTTGTTTTAAATCGCAATGGTTGCAAAATAATTATTTTGGGTGGCGATGGTCGCAACATAACGATTTTGAGCCCTTACGGTTGCAACGTAATTCCCCGACCTACTCGCAAAATTTTCGAAAATCTGCAATTTCATCTCTGCAAGTTCACTAAATCTAATAAAAAAATTTAGGAACTTGTAGATAACAGTTAATATGCTTAAAATACCGTGATTCCAAGAGTCAAACATGACGACGACTTATTGCTGATTATTCATAATTCATTGATAACTTCTCACTGATATATCAGTTATCGAGCGCTGTAATTTCAATGATAATTTCAATGATCAGTTATCGAGCGCTGTAAATTCAAAAATCTGAACCATGAAAGAAAACAAAAGAACAAAGGAAGACCAGATAAAGTATCCTTCTTGTGGAAACCGCGTACAGTACACAAAATGAATGCACAGATTGGTAATGAGGGAATTTGTATGGCCGAGGTGTTAGTTGAGCAAGGTCGCAAAATAGCTAAAAAGGGTTCGCACAAAGTCACAACATGCGTCGCGCAAAGTCGCAACATGGGTCGTGCAAACTCGCAACAGGGGTCGCGCAAATTCGCAACATGAGTGTTGCAAAAACGCAACTTGAGTCGCGCAAAGTCGTAACATGAGTCGCGCAAAGTCGCATAATGAGTCGCGCATTAGAAGCTAATGGGATAAAATGGCATTACAAGGCCATATTGCACCATTTGGTGAGTGTAGGTCTCTGGAATCCAGAGACAAGTCTTTAAACATGTTAAAATTTTGACGAAACCATGAAAGAAAACAAAAGAATGGTAATTAGGAAATTTATTCGGTTCAAGAAGTCCCTTAAATAGTCTAGAAATTTCATCAAAATAAATATAAAATTGAATGTATTCGATTGTTATGAACTTTCTAAGGTCACAAAAAATTGATTAAATTGTCTAAAGAAAGCAAATTGTCAAGCAGTCGAAAAGTTTTTTCTCGGTCGATCTTTCTTCGATCTAAAAAAACTTCTCGGTTGAAATCAGAGCCCCGCTAAGTGGCGGAGGATTTTTTTGTTGGCGCAAATCATAACTTTTTTCCTTTTGTTTTCCACGCAAAATCAGGTTCCACAAATGATCATTGGACCGTGTTATGTGATACATCATTAAAAAAACCTTTCAGTCGTGATTCGATCCACACTAAAAAGCTGTCAACATTTTTTTTGTGTCGAGAAAAACCAGTTTGAACTTTTTGATTTTGCGTTTAGATTTGAGCGACGAAAACCAGTGATCAGGCTTGCTTATGCTTATTTTAAGCAGTTTAAAATAGCTTATTCATGCTTTAGTTTAAATTTACTTGACGAAAATTAGCGTTTAGCGAGTTTTAATGCCATTTTGGGTCTCAAAATTTCAAAAAAAAACTTTATACAAAAAATTTGATTTTTTTTATCTTTCGTTTTTTCAGTCATTTTCCATAAAAACTGTTATCCTGTTGGTCTTTTTTTACTCTTACTGTCGAATATGCCTAAATTATAGTTTTACGTCAGATCATCTTACGTCAGATTATTTTATGTCAGATTTTTTTGCTTTTAACTTTTTTTAAGACTGTGGTCGGAAGATTCAGTGCTACTTGCACAATAACCGGCTATTTTTGTTTTAAATCGCAATGGTTGCAAAATAATTATTTTGGGTGGCGATGGTCGCAACATAACGATTTTGAGCCCTTACGGTTGCAACGTAATTCCCCGACCTACTCGCAAAATTTTCGAAAATCTGCAATTTCATCTCTGCAAGTTCACTAAATCTAATAAAAAAAGTTTTAGGAATTTGTAGATAACAGTTAATATGCTTAAAATACCGTGATTCCAAGAGTCAAACATGACAAAGACTTATTGCTGATTATTCATAATTCATTGATAACTTCTCACTGATATATCAGTTATCGAGCGCTGTAATTTCAATGAATCATCCAAGATTCAGTGCTGAGAAGTACACTATCATTGGAAAGCGTTTAATTTATGATGATCATCGCTGCGATGTCATCCCGGGTGCATTTTTGAAACTGTTTTTTTAGTCGCTAGAGAAATACCTTTTTTTCATTTGTGCTCATGAGAGCAATACACTTTTAGATGGCTTTGAAAAAAGTTCCGTAAAAAACGATTGATTGCAATTAGTTTAGTCACCTTCTTCTGCGGTCAGAAAAAAAACAACGGCCTCTTTTGTATTTTAACTTGAGATGATGAAGCCTAAAAAAACAATTGATTCGAACGACTGGGTTTTTTCCATTGCTGCATTGATAGTTTGCGATGGATCAACTCAATTTTTTTAAAGAAAGGAGAATCTCATTTCCATGGAAAAAGCGGGGGTAGAGATGACAAAGTTTATGTCATAAGCAAGAAATGACCTCTTGCTTTTCTTCAGTGCTTACGTTTGGTCCAATTGGGGTGAGCCTCAAGTGCAGGGGCAGTCCACATTAAAATCAAAGTTCGAAGGTTTAATCAGATGCAAAGTGGACAAAACCGAAGTGCCCAGCTAGGAATGCTAGCTGCAACATACGCAGAAAGTTAATACATTTGGAAATGACTTGGCGAGGTTCGTGAACAGACAAGGAAGCAGAGCAGTGCGCATCGGACAAAGTGGAGAGCGAATTATCAGGAGACTAAGCGAGGAAAGCAGAGGAACAATCAAACTCAATTACTAAAATAAAAAACAATCGATTGTACGCGGGAATTCAGTCGAGGGTAAGGAATAGCGGCGACCCTGAACAGGTGGAGTACATAGTGAAAATTATCAAATTAGGAGATTAATGAATACAAGCAGAAGAATACACACATATCGATAAAAATCAAATGGAGGAGAACAATCTGTCGATTGACAGCGGGTCACCAGAATCGGATGTAACGCTGCTTGAGCTAAATAGGACACTGGGAAAGAGAAAAATTGGTGAAAAGAACACTCGAGGATGACTGGAATACCAATCCGTAATAGGCAGTGATCATAGGCCGAGATTTGGGAGGTGGATTTCGATTTGTAGCTGTTCCAAAAAACCAAAAGGCGAGAAGGCGTTGGAGCATCCAAGAGACTAGTGGACAAGGACTGAGCATGAATAGCAGAAGTACTTCAATGAAACGAATCGAAAGAGGCTAGACAGACTGCAAGCACGCTGGGTGCGTCGACCGACAAATTATCCAGTGGATAGTTTCCGAAAAGCAATGCGGTGCTAACATTGCCAAAAACAGTGAAAACAGAAAATAAAGAGCTGAGCTGCAGATGAGGAGCTGCATAGGCCAAAGAAAAAGAATGTGACTATCAGCATTCACTGGTAGAAGTGTTTCGACTCAGCGCGAGGAAGACTCCACAGTCCATAAAGCAATCCGTGATCAGGTTCGACAAACTATCATTAAAAAAAGCTGCACAAGCGAAGAAAGTTAAAGCGCCAGGCTAGGCAGCATTGAAAAGCGCAGGCAACTTTGAAAAAATAAACAATTTCAGTAAAAAAACAACAAGTCAACAAAATCAAAAAGCTGGATTGGTGAATGTCACTTTGTTATGATAACTTCGACCAATTTCGTCTTCAACAATCAAACTTACAAATACATTAAATTTTCAAAATGTACATGAAATCTTAGCTTTATCGGAAACTTGCTGCAGTGATGACACCATGAATGCAGCCTATCATCTACGAAAACGTGATGGATTGATAACGTTTAACAGAAACAGAACACGACAAGGAGGAGTTATTTTGTACATCAAATCAGGACTTAATTATATATGCTTAGTTAAAAGCACGAACAAACATAATCATCGCTTAATACTGTAATTAAAATTTTTAAACAGTTCCTCATTCATGGCTCCTGCTTTAAATCACCAAAGTATTTCATTGACATTTTTTGGAAGATAATTTAAACACACAAAGTGAATAAACCTTTTTACTAAGCGATCATTGCTGGTTGAATGCTTAGTAATTTTATCCTAAATTATAAGTCTCACCTTGGATCGTCAAATTGTCTTGACAAAAAGTAGAGTAGAAACAATAGTTAGAAAAGGTATGAATTAATTAGTTGGTTAGATACAAAGCACTGGGTTATTAGATTATATAAATGAATCGAACAGCTTAAAGAAATATACCTATGAGGGGAGGTTGAGCTAATCTTATTTTGTTCATCAAAATTTTATCTTCCTACTAAGGTCGGTGGCTGATTAGTATGTATGGTTGCCCTTGATTTTGTCAAGTCAGCACTTCTGGTTGGGTCGTCTGAATCGTCTTGCCGTAGTCCTTTGGGTACTTGTAGTCCAGACTTCCTCGGGTGTGCGTATCTCGAGTATCTCGATTTATAATTTTTCATACTTAAAATGAGAATTTATCCTCTTTTTATAAGTGAAAAGGGCTAGATTAATTTTAGTGTTAGGGCAGAAAAGAAAAATTATTTATTTTTAAAAGATCTGACTGAAGAGAACTGACTTGCTGCTTACTGAGCAAAATGAAACACTGAAGATTTCAGGCCAGTCCTTTTGCTCGTAAGCATAAACCGGCGGCTGATTCAATCTTTAATTATTCAGGTTTCACCTGCTCCTTTGTTCTCCCTTTCTTATAAGAGAATTTTCAACTAGTTTTTATTTGATTTTTTCAAATCAAATATCTTCAACTTATTAGTCCTCTTTGAAGAAAACCGCAGCCTTCAGTTTGTCTGATTAAAAATTCATATTACTTTCTCTGATGCATCATATTGCAGGTGCATCTATGCTAAATCAAAGCAAGGAGAATTTTAGTGCAGCCGGCAAGACTGCTAAATATTTATCCAGTTTGTTTCAAGTTAAGTTAAAAGGGACGTATTAATAATCGCCGCCCTTTTAAAATATTGAGCATGAAAAAATGAGAAAAATTGGACAAGTATTTAAAAAGGAGTGGATTTTCAAAACAAGATTTTATAGTCCTAATAAGAGTAAATCAGTCAATATCTGATTTAGTGAAAAGAGGCTTTAATTTAAATGGCACGCTCTAATTTAGAATTGGGTCGTTAAATAAACAATTAAGACAATGGTCTTTTGTGTGTGTGTAGTATTTCGCAATACTACAACTCACCCCTTTTTTTTTTAGAAAATTAAGCTGTTCGATTCTTACAGTTACCATGGTGAAAATTTAAACACTTTAATGGTTAAATACTATAGTTATAAAATTTAAAGGGAACATCAAACGAAAAAGATATAAAGATAAGTTAGGTTTTATCTAGAGCTTCCTTCCGGCTTCTAGCTCCACGTTGTATGATCTGAGGATCGCTATCTTCCTTTGTGAAACCTCGAGTTTTTGTTGCAACTTCACGATTTTCTTCTTTTTGATCTTGTTCTTGATTCGTAGTCTGCTCATTCCGTCCGTAAGTTGTTGAATGTCGTCCTGTTCTTCCTGTCTGTTTTTTACATGGTTCGGAAAAGCAGTTATTCCCTCGAACGGGATGGTGACTTGCGTGCCTCCTGCCTTGAGGATGTAGCCGTGTTCCTCCCTCTTCTTTAATTTCCAGAAGTTTTTTTCGTTCTTTATAACCACTTCTGGCTGGGTTATGAAGTCGATAGGCATCATCGCCTTTTCCATTGTCGTTGAGTTGACGACTTCAATGAACGATGGCAGTTTCCATCTGTTATAATTTTCCTTTATTGAGTACTTTAAACTCGTTATATATTTTGGATTTTCCGTATCCAATTTGGTTTCTCTGCACTTCTGCAGCTCCAATCTTTGGGTTAAACTGGGAAAGTTGCGAGGGCTCTTATTTAACCCGTCGTCCATTGACAAAGATTGAACTGCTACCGGTTTCCGTTGTTTCTTCCTGAGAGGCAGCTTTCTTTTAAATTCCTCTGGTGCAGGGTCTGCATTTCTGCAGTTCCAGTTTAAAATTGGGTCGTATTCCATTTTGCTAAACATCAATATAAAATGACCAAATATTCAAAATCCCGAATTACATTCGGATATTAAGGCTAATTATCAAATGTTTGAACAATGAAGGACAAAGTGTAAAATTGTATATATATATAAAAGGTGGAAAACAAAATCTTGTGGTTTCACACAAACCCACCACGGAAAACAAGTGAAGAAAAACGATCATGGTGTTTATTAACCACAGGAATAAAGCACTTCACAACACTGAGTTAAGCTCAGATATTAAACTTATGAGGCTAAAGCAAAAAATGGAAATTTGGGCATTAATTAACCCCTAATCTTAAATGTATGTCCACCTGGGGTCATCCACAGGCTTACCATGGGGTCCCCTTTTATAGGTAAAAAGGACTAGAAAAAACCGGGGGGGGGGGGGGTAAATAGTATATAATATAGCATATTTAAAGGGTATTTTGTGTTTACTGTTGTTTTTAAAGATATATAAATTGTGAGCGAATTACTGAAGGGTTGAGGCTTTACCAAATGTAGAAGTGTAGAGGAATTGTATAATGACATCGGATAGTGTGGATAATTAATTCCAGGGGTCGGAAAAATCACAACGGATGTGGCATAAAGGACAAAATTTTGCAGTATTAGGGAGGCATCTTGTACAAATAGTGATACCTTGATGGCAATCAGTAAGATGTTGATAGCTTGCCATACTTTGGGTCTGGGTACTTCCCCAATTTGCGCTTTTAACCATACTATCGCATGAACAACAAGGAGAGTAATATGAAAGTGATTGGGTATAATTTGGGACTTGGCAAATGGGGCATAAAATCTGTCCATATTTAGAAAAATGGGCTACAATTTGGTCATGACAGTCTATACAGATAAAATGTGGTGGATGATGTGGCTCGTTATGATGACGTTTCTTGAATTTGGATTTTGGTAAGTAGCAAATTGGGCATTCAAGAGTGGGTTGTTCAATGGTTTTTCGGAAGTACTGTAAAATGGGTTGAGAAACATAAAGAAAACTTTGGAAATAAAAATAACAAGCTTGAAAAATTTTACATATAAAAGCTGGTGAAGTTATCTGAATCATTTTTTTTAAAGAAGGAAAGATTAAAAAATAAGTCAATTGGAGGTTTGGAAATTTATGTCGATAACATCTTCGTCATTGTTGAATGCATTTAAGATAATATTAAAAAATCTACTGCTGCTTTTGACAGTAAATTTTTCTTCATCGTGGAAGCCAGGACTATAACGTGTGCAAAAAATATCCAACTGCTGTTGATCGGGATGAATATAAATACGGTTTGTGCGCGCTTGGTAACCGTCAACTTGGACGAGGAGATTATAATCAAGGACAAAATCAATGTCCATTACCAAGCAGAACATTTTGCGACTTCCTAAACAAACAGCATAATTGTTTATTCATTTTTTAATTGCCTTTACAAGTCAGACATTCGTTAAGTTGTTCAAAATTTAGTACGTGAACATCCTGGCGGCATATTTGGCATAAGAAATTGTCAAAAAATAAGTTAGTTTTGGATTTGAGAGTCATATAGCATTCATTACAAATAAAACGAAAGGGTTGTAGATACTTTCTTATGTGAAGTTTTCTTAATTGAAGGGTTGTTTTCAATTCTTGACAAACAGGGCATTCGTTTGCCATTGTATAAAAAGAAGTTATGCCCAAAACTCATCAAAGGCAATTTTGGAAAAACAGATAGGGCAGATGTTTTTGCATTTCTCAATGCAGTTATTGCATACAGTAATATATGGGTGCTTAACTATCATATGTTCACCCTTTCGTTTGTTTCTGGATAACACTAATTGGTTGCAGATATTACAGACATCGTATTCTGTCATATTAATTACATGAATAATCTGCCTGCAAATGGGGCAAGGAATTTTTGCGACTGGTGTACTAGCTCTTAGCTTGAGTTTATTATAACAATTAACGCAAACTAAATGTGGTGGTTGTGGAGGTAAATTTTTGTGTAATTTTTTCATTTGATCGCAAATTTCCAAACATATAGGACATTCAGTTGTCATTCTCACTGCTCATTCAATCTGGTCTAGATCGCAGGGAATGGGAAATGTTAGGTTATTTGCAAGACATATTATTAAATGCCAGTATTTATTGCTTGGTTTAATAATGGTGCTGTGTAGTTTGCCATTATAAAGCGTTTCGAAATGAATTATAAAAATGGGAATTATTTTGAAATTTTCTGCTAGAATGAAGGAGCATTGGAACCCTTTAATTTGGACAAAGGTTCCTTCGTAAAAAATTATCATTCTAGTCTAAGGTACAATGTTCACATTCAATATTGGTAGGACAAGACTCTGGGTGATCAGATACAAAAAGAAAGAATGGCCAATATCGGGAAGTGGGGTAAATACTAAGTTCCTCAAAAGTACTTGTTTCGATGTATCGAACATTAACTATCATGTAAACTTGTAAATGTGGTTGTAATTCAAATGTTTTCTTTATATGAATAACTGAAACTGGTTGGTCGTTGATATTAAACATCACTTTTTCTAATTAGAGAAAATAGGTGGATTTAGAAAAAATTCTGCATTTGTGTCAAAAGCAAGAAAATGACTTAGTTCAAGGAAATTAGGGTGATTTCCTGGAACTGTTATTGTAGTTGCTATACTGGAGTTAACCTTACTCACATGTAAAAGATAAAAATTTTCAGAGTGTTTTTCTACTCCAATGAGTGAGTAACGTAGGTTTGGTAACCGGATAAACAGATTACGAGAGGTTAGTGAGATCATTTGAATGGAAATCGCTTATGTCTTTTGGCAGATGACTTAAGCATGTATTCGACAAAACTAGAAAAAAAATCCAATATGGCGAGTTGTGGAAGACTTCAACTGTTCCGTCTTCCCAAGTATTACAATAATCGAAATATAAGATAAGTTTTGGACAATATGAACCGTTACAAGCGTCAAAGGATTTTTCTATTCGATAAAGGAGTACGTGACGATTGTTGTGTTTAAATAACATGAGTTTATGTTCAATTATTTTACTCACAAAAATTAATTTCTTCACAAGCAGTTTCAAATATGGCTGAGTTTTTATACTTTAAGATGTGAAGAATATCTTTGTATCTAGGATTGGTTTGCTTTACGATAATATCGTAATTTTGATTATGGTGAAAGTCGTTGATAATTAAGTGTAAATTGTTATCAATTGCTACGGATGGTAAAATTGCTGTTGTGACTCGGGAATAGAATTTCTTTGGGAAATGAGGACAAGATATGATTAAGCAGAAATTTTGATTTAGTGTGTCAAGGAACATTTATTTTTCTCCAAATTTTATATTTGGAAAGTATCCCTTCAATTTTGTTGTTTCTGGTTTAATACTTATACACAGAAGTGAATTCCTTCGAAATCGGTAATGACGACTGCTGAGCTATTTCCTTCCAGTAAAGAACAAATATAATCATAATTTTTGTTCGAAGAGTCAATTTCAATTTCTTGAACAGTTTCCTCAGGATAAGTTTTTATCATAAGGTGAATGCAATCATTTGGTTTGGTTTTTGATAACCTTGCTGATGCTATTAATGCTGGTAGTTTGTTTGCATAACCTGGGAGTTGAATTAATAAACGAATGTCTCGATCCAAAATTCCTACCAACATTTGAATGTTTGTGTTCAAGTAAATTCTTTGTATCGTGGTATTTCACACACAAAAATGAACTCCTTCTGAAGTAATTTTTATGATAGCAGATTCGTTACTTTGAAGAAACGAACAAATATAATTATATTTGGGATTCGATGATTCAATGACAGCTTCATGAATCACTTTTCCTGGATAAACAACTAGCAGGAGGCGTATAAAATTATTGGTTTCTGGTTGAGGCAAGTCAACAGCTGCTATTCGTGTAAACAGTTTATTTGTAAGTGTGGGAAATTGAATCAATAAAAGAACTTGTCTGTCTAATATATCGACTAGCATTTAGTCAATGGGGATGCACCGTTTTCTTGAGGGCATTCTGAAATAGAAAACTCTTGCCTTAGATTGGTGTTATAGTATTGTTGTTGGTGGTTATATGAGGGATTGTTGTGCGAGAGATCGTTCCTATTACATTGGTCCGTACTAAATGTTCATTTTGGTTATTTAGGTCTGGGTATAAACCAGGTTCGTTTCGCGAATCTGGTGACATTAAGGGTACTGCAGTCTCATTTCGCTCTATCATAGGTAATGAAGCAGTGCTTTCTTGGTAAATATTTTGATTATGATTTTGTTGTCGTATTTGTTTTTGTCTTGAGTTGCGCAAATCTGATGATTCAAGATTGGAGTTTTCGTTTGAGAAAAAAGAAGTAAAAACTGATAGAACGAAAAGGTTATACGTGGCACCTAATATTATCTTCCAGAAGCTCATAGTACGATTTGTTAGCTTATTAGTTTCCAAAGCTTTAATAATTGTTACTATTATTTCTAGCAGGAATTTGAGAAAAAGAAAACAGGCAAAATAAATTCCGATTTTCTCTAAGAAAAAAGCAACAAAACCGAATGTTCCGATGAAACTATTCATGAAAAATCCTGGTGAGAGCAGAGAATCTAGATAAATTTTCTGGTTTAAACCCATTGCAGCGGTTAAAGCGTCGGAATTTGCATAATCCATGTGTCCATTTTGGAGAACAGTTCTTGTAATTTTTTTGAGAATAGATGTTGATGCTGTGTTATGAATAATGTTATCCCAAAAAGCTTTTAATTGTTTTGGGGTATACATGCCTGCGCGTCGCGAATCGTATACGGGAAATTCCGTAATATGGCCTATATCTTGTGGAGCGAACATTAAAGGAGTCTTGAAAGGTATTGGAGCCGGCATTAATTGGTACCAAGATAATTTATCATCTAAATCAAGTTGAAAGGCATTTTTGTAGCCACCAACGCAGTGTATTTAGTTGGCAAAAGGAAAAGTTTGGCGGGTAATAGGGTCGACAAACATTGTTCGCCCATTGTAAAAGATCGGTATTCGATCAAAGCATTTTTCGAGAACTTTAAGAGGTGAAACTTTTTTAGGGCAGTGATACAGCCAGCCAACTGCTCCATCGGTGTCCAAAAACATAGAGCGGTTGCCGGTTAACATGTATCCTGCAAGCCTGGTATTTTGTAAAGCTAACATCATTATTGTTAGAATTTGTGTTCTTTCGAGTTCACATTGATTCTGTAATAATGTCATTTCAGAATGTCTGAGTTGTTTAGCATTAAAGTACATTATGTAATTTAACTTTGCACCCAGATGAAGTTCGTAATCAATTTCATCGGTACCTACATGGCGCCAAAGAGGATCCCGATTTTTATTGTTACGTTCGTCATGGAGGAACGAAAAATTACCTGATCCCAGAGGATAGTTCAAAGGTTTCACTCTTATTTGATCGTTCTCATTTATTTGCATTTGATAGTAATTTCTATCATCGTGTCGTATGTTGCTGGATTTACCAGTTTTCATATCAAAACCGCCTGAATAAGAAATAAACAATGACTCAAAATTTGTTTTATATAATGCTCCTGGCCTGCTGCAGACTTCTTGCTGCTTGTTATAAATGCGAATTTTGAGGTCTAAGCCATTGGGTGCCGATCCCTCACTCAGTATATGATATTGAGGGTGGTCCAACTTATTAGCGTACTTGACCGTTTTCGCTTTTTGAGAAAACAATTTTGTGACTACGCAATTTTCGGGCATGTCCCAAGTGTAAGCATAAGGGTCTAATGATGTTGATTTGCATCCACCTTCAAGTACTGTGCATGGTAATGGGATACCGTAAGGATTTTGTACTTGTTTTGTTTCTAGATTTTACTTTGAGTTGAACTTTTTGCATGTGCGTTTCGTAGCTATAGTGTTTGATTTGTCCCCTATTCTTGCATGCTGTCGAACTGTCGCCTTCTAATGATGTTCCTTCATTTCTGTGTTGTAAAATACTTTCATCCATTTTTATAATTAGTTCATGGGTGTATCCATCTTCATTCACTGTAATTTTGTTGTTCTTTGCTGCTTTTTCGCAATCTTCTGGTGGTATAATAATTTCATAGGTTATCATGTTCATATTGTGAACGATGGAAGAATGTGCCCACATTCCGCAATTATAACGAATGGGAAATGTTTTAATTTTACACATAACTGCGTTCACGTATGTTCTATAAGACCGTTGATATACGCTAATTGTGCTATCGGTAGTGTAAAGGTTTTCTGGGCTAACTTTACATGGGGCCACTTGACTTAAAGAATACATTTTATTTTCCTGCATGCTTGAACAGTCATAGTGAGTAACTTTGAGAGAATTCGATACGTTTTCCAAATCATCATTCTGTAGAATGACAAGAGGTATAAATGTTGAAAGTAGAGTAGTAAATTTCATCATTATCGCGAAGTTGCTAAAAATTAGCAATAGTAAATTTTTTTGGTTGGTTTTTATTGGAAGAAACCATTGTTTTAAAAAATTGACTAGTTTGATTGACCATTACGTGTGGGGTCATAGTTTGAATAATCTTTTGTATCCAAATTGATGACCCGGAGATTACGAAATGAGTTTTTAGCTAGTGAAGACTATTAGAGATTTTTTAGTTGAATCCTGCTTGGTAGAAGCTGGGTTGTCGCCGATGTCTCTGAATTCTTTCATTTGTCGAGCCCGTTTGAACAGATGTCTGTCCGTTTTGGAGGTTGTGGCTTGATGTAGTTGGTATATATGACAATTCATCGAAATTATTACCATTGCTATCGTTTGGATAATGAGGTGTTGAGGTTAGCCTTCTCTGAGCTAATCCTGGTGTATGTGGCATTTGTATAGCTTCTGTGTTGTGCTCTTGAAATCCTGAGTCAATATTCGTTAAGGTTTTTTCTTGCTCAGTTTCACGTAGTTCTATATTATTTTCTCGTCTATGGTGTGTTTCGACTGGTAAATATTCTGATGAACCCATTGGGTTTTGAAATGATTTATTGGTGAGTGGTGTATTGACAACTTTATTCCTTGATTTCATTAGGTTTTCATAGAATGGTTTGTAGGACTGGTCTTTTAAAACATAGTCATTCACCAGTTCCTTTGCTTTTTCTTCAATGGGAAAGTATTCAATTAGATGGTTTCTATGAGCTGTCTTTTTTATAGTTTGATCTGAATCTAATTGTATTTCTTAGTTTACATTCGTTACTTTATTTGTTACCGTATATGGGCCTGATCATAGTTCTTGTAATTTTTTTGATTTGCCATCTTCTATCGATTGGTTTTCCATCAGTACTTTTTGACCTATTTCTAAGGGTTTTCCTAATTTATATTTATTTCGATATTTGTGGATTTTGGCGTTGTTTTCAAGACTTTTCTTGTAAGCTGTATTATAGATGTATTTAAATTGGTTCTCTCGGATAAGTAGTGAAGTGTTAATTTTCGGTTTTAATAATGGTTATATAGCTTTATTTGATGATGTTTGTAAAGAAAGTCTGTGTAATGGGAGATTAGCACAGAATTCAGAGTTGCACGTTAATTCTGAATTTCGGAGTAATCTTAGTTTTAAAGAGATTGGTATTTGAGGTTTTTGTCCGAAAACAATTTCGTATGGTGTTAATCCAGTACTTGCGTTGATAGTGGTGTTATGAGCGAAAGCGAATTTCGCAGCTAGATCTGGTCGCACCAGTGGTCGCACCTGGTCGCACCAGTTTTACTAAGCGATCATTGCTGGTTGAATGCTTAGTAATTTTGTCCTAAATTATAAGTCTCACCTTAGATCGTCAAATTGTCTTGACAAAAAGTAGAGTAGAAACAATAGTTAGAAAAGGTATGAATTAATTAGTTGGTTAGATACAAAGCACTGGGTTATTAGATTATATAAATGAATCGAACAGCTTAAAGAAATATACCTATGAGGGGAGGTTGAGCTAATCTTATTTTGTTCATCAAAATTTTATCTTCCTACTAAGGTCGGTGGCTGATTAGTATGTATGGTTGCCCTTGATTTTGTCAAGTCAGCACTTCTGGTTGGGTCGTCTGAATCGTCTTGCCGTAGTCCTTTGGGTACTTGTAGTCCAGACTTCCTCGGGTGTGCGTATCTCGAGTATCTCGATTTATAATTTTTCATACTTAAAATGAGAATTTATCCTCTTTTTATAAGTGAAAAGGGCTAGATTAATTTTAGTGTTAGGGCAGAAAAGAAAAATTATTTATTTTTAAAAGATCTGACTGAAGAGAACTGACTTGCTGCTTACTGAGCAAAATGAAACACTGAAGATTTCAGGCCAGTCCTTTTGCTCGTAAGCATAAACCGGCGGCTGATTCAATCTTTAATTATTCAGGTTTCACCTGCTCCTTTGTTCTCCCTTTCTTATAAGAGAATTTTCAACTAGTTTTTATTTGTTTTTTTTTCAAATCAAATATCTTCAACTTATTAGTCCTCTTTGAAGAAAACCGCAGCCTTCAGTTTGTCTGATTAAAAATTCATATTACTTTCTCTGATGCATCATATTGCAGGTGCATCTATGCTAAATCAAAGCAAGGAGAATTTTAGTGCAGCCGGCAAGACTGCTAAATATTTATCCAGTTTGTTTCAAGTTAAGTTAAAAGGGACGTATTAATAATCGCCGCCCTTTTAAAATATTGAGCATGAAAAAATGAGAAAAATTGGACAAGTATTTAAAAAGGAGTGGATTTTCAAAACAAGATTTTATAGTCCTAATAAGAGTAAATCAGTCAATATCTGATTTAGTGAAAAGAGGCTTTAATTTAAATGGCACGCTCTAATTTAGAATTGGGTCGTTAAATAAACAATTAGGACAATGGTCTTTTGTGTGTGTGTAGTATTTCGCAATACTACACCTTAAACCCGATACTCTACATCAAGACTATGGGAGTTTCACTGCCGATGAGATCAGATCTTTTTGTCCAGTTAAAGGCGAACATGAGCATGCGCGGATTGGAACTAAAAATAGTGACTCTATAAACAAAAACTCAAAAATTGATGGATTGTTTTTTTGCAGTTGTTGAAAGCAATTGTCTTGTGGATGAAACAGATAACAGAGATCATCAATCAATCTGGTAAAAATCTAGATAACTAAAAAATGAGAGAACCAGATTTGTGAGGTTATAGCGTTGAGGCAATTTGGCAAATTACCAAGTTAAGAAGTCGCGAAATGTTTTAGAAAAAAAACTGTCTATCGCTTAGAGAAAGATTTGTAAAGGCGAATTTTGATGAGGCCTTTATTTTGCCGCAGAGTGAAATTATATACAAATTATATTAAAATTAAAAAAATGAAACCTTAGATAAATAATTTTAAAAACTTTACCCTTCAGAAAAAGCCACTTGCGAAAAATATTATTCAGAAATAAAACTCGTGCTGCTGAGAGTTCATCCATCTTATTTCTGGAAAAAATGAAATTTCGCACAATGATTTAAAAAACAAAATTGACTCAAAAATTATAAACTAGTGTTTTTTTCAAGATGATGAAATAATTCAAATCTGGAAAAAACTGAAGAAACAACTCTGTTATATTCTGATGTTTTGAATCACTTTTTTTGGTAAAAATTAATAGTCAGGTTACACCAGTTTGAGCCAAACCCGACAGATAAATTCTGTTTTGAATTGAAAATCTTTCCAAAAAAATTTTGGACGCTAAAATACAATTTTCTCCAACAATAAAAGATAATCGGAGTAAAGACTTAAATAAACTGTCTCAATTACTAATTTTTGTCATAAAACTTTTAATCCCAGCGCTATCAGAATTGTTCAGTATCTTGTTTAAAAGTTGTTTTGATGAAGTTTTCGTTATTTTCTGAAAAAAGTTCAAGTAATTCCATTTTACATAACAGGTTTCAAGCAGGAAGTAATTTTAGACCTAATTCTTTACTTTTACTTCGAAACCAAAACGTAGATGTTTAGAGGACCAATTTTTGGACCAAATTACAATTTCAACCAAAAACAGTTTGAATTTGAAGATTACTGCAGTAACTGAATATCTTCATGAGGCATTTTATTCTGCTCATTTGCAGATCTATCAAAAAGCATTCGATTTAATCACAAAATCGTTCTCCAGAAACTTCAATGAGGACCCGCGTATCAACAACTGAAATTGCATTCATCAAACAGAGCACTCAATGTGTCAACAATAAACCGAAAATTGCAGCTTTCAAGATATCAATTACGGAGTGACCAAGGCTCTGTTTTGTAAAAACTTTTTTTTTGCACTTGAAAAACAATTTTCCTACAGATCACTGCAAACTCTGTTAACTTATGAACAATCACTTTAAACTCTGTTATTACAGTGATAATACTGTAATAATAGAGTTTGCCGATGAAACAAACATCTATGACTGTGGCAGTTTTATTGAAAATTGTTTTTATTTGGAGAAAACTTTCGATTGATTAACTGAAGATAAACTCAATTTATTTCATATTAAACAGTTTGCATGGCCGAAAATGTACACTTCCTGGTGAACAAAACCGGGTCCTCGCAGGACAGTCCACGGGATTGAACGCAACCCGGCAAAGCACAAAATCTCGGAAGGGTGTTAACCGGCTCGAGTCGTTCTTGATCGACAACAATTGTAAAATGGGGACTATAGCTCGAATTACATCCCTTGCCTCCAGCCGTTTTTTTAGTTTTGATTCCAATATAGTTTTTTCAAGTTGGCATTTTACAACCAAAATACAAATCAAGTATAAATTGATGAAGAACTCAATTTGGGGATCATCAGGAGATCTTTCCATTTGTTGAGTGACGTCTCCTCTGGGCGATTAAACAACATAAAAGTCCTATCTCATATTTAAATCATGTAAAGGTGACGTGACTCCCCGCACTGACAAAAATGGTTTCGGATCGATTTAAGTTGATTTTAAATCGATTTTAAATCGATCCAAATCAATCTTCATCTTTTTTATTTAACCTTCGTACTTTTTTCATACTAAAATCGATCTAAATTTATTCAACGTACTTTTTTTTATACTAAAATCAATCTGAATTTAATCAACGTACTTTTTTCATTCTAAAATTGATCCTAATCTATTTTTGTCAGTGCGGGTGCGAACTGGATGCAAAGGAGTGAAAGTTAGGAACTAGCAGGGAACGGCTAGCTTCTGCTAAAAACTCAAAATTCAATAGTCTTGAAACTGAAAAAAATCAAATCTTGGCTCTTTTCCAGTTTCCCCCCTCTCAAATTCAATTTTGAAAAGCTTATTCAACGTTGTCATAATGCAATCAAATTCTCCATACTTTACAGCGTAACATCACGCATTTAGCCGTAGTAACACGTAGAACAAACATAAAACTCGGTATTTTGAAAGGGGGAACTGGAAAAGAGCCCAAATCTTGGATCCATTGACAATCTCCCCTCTTCGATTGATTGCGTGCTATGAACACGTCTTTTTGTAACTTCTTACCGTTTGTATAGCTCAATTGGTCATTACGGCCAATTGAGCTATAAAAACGGTTAGAAGTAACATAATGACGTGTTCATAGTACGCAATCAATTGATCAACTGAAGTTCATTTTTTATAACTATCGAGAAAAATTTTGAAAAAGAAAAAATTTAAATTTATGACAATTTTTCTTGCACAGTTTTGTTTGGCGATCATTGCCTCTCATCGAGGCAAGCCAGCTACCAGGATTGGTGGTCAGCCTTGTATATGAATACCTCAGCACCCTAATTGTACGCAACAACTTTTTAAATTTAGGACAGAAACAAGTCGCGATGTGTGCCTCAGTTTTATTGATTCTTTTTTCACTCTAAATGTAATTTCACTCTAACGAAAGTAACGGAATATTTGTTTTTTTTTCTTCAGACAAATTTCGACTTTTTAACTAGCCATTTTTGATGGCAATTTTTTTTATCATTCGAAAGCTTTTGTTGTCCTGAGCTTAAATTTGAAAAAATACTTCACCTGTGATCATTTTTCGTAAATTTATGAGGGTTTAAAGATTGCCTTTTTGGCCATTTTGACCAATTTGGGACAATTAACGCGCGATATAATTCGCGCCATTTACGCGTAAGCCGAGATTTAATTCGTCTTAGAAATCGTTCCAAATTGGTTGAAGAAGCCTATTTGCCATAATTGATTTGTTACAAGGAGGGAAATCTTTTGTTTTGTAATTTGTAGGGGGGGGATGATTTTTATCGATAAATTTTCAAATTTTACAAAAAAAAAGATTCTCATTTATTTTATTTCATTTAATTTTTTATGTTGTTTATGTTATTGCTGCTCCATAAACGGTAAAAGGCACTCGGAACTTTCAGAGCTTCGCCCTGATACGATCAGTCTTGTTTTAAATTTTGGCCTCCACATGCGTTGGAGAATCTGGTTCATGATTTCATATAAATCAAACTATTTTCGAGTGGTTATAAACATGTCTCAAGTACCTATTAAGCTATCCCCCCGCTCCCCACGCGAGAATGTGGGAGAAGGGATGTGGGTGGAGCAATTACTCAATTGATCCCAAATTTTGCATCATTAGCATTGCTTTCAAAATAGGAGCAATTAAAAGTGAAAAACCATGGCACTATAAGTTAACTTTTAAAATAAAAATCTTGTTTGAGAGGGCAAGTAATTGTATGTAAATTATTTCATTCTTCCAGTCGTCGATTGACAACTGTCAAATACTTCTCATAAGTTTTTTGGTAATCGATTGAAGTTGTATTTTAACGATACAATTAGAAAATGCATCAATTAGAAGAACTTAGGTACTGAAAAATATGAAGCAGAGAATACGCCTCAATTGATTAGATTTCACGATGAAGCAAAAATTAGTCAAAATAAGTGCAACTCATGAAGAAAAAGAACACTTACTTAAATTGCCCCAGAATAACTAATCAGTGATCAAAAATAGTTAGTTGTTTTGGTATTTTTGTGAAATGGTGACTATCATGGCATCAGGACTTTTTATGTTTCTTGTGTGCACATGCCCAATATATTAGCAAAAAGCACAGAATGTTTCGACCACTATGATTCATTAGAATAAATTTAAAAAGATGGGAAAAAAATTGAAAAGAAAAATTGTTTTTTTTTTAAATGAAAAAATTGCAGAATGAGTGATAATTATGTAGCTATTAAACGTAAGAAAAACAGAGGAATCAAATTCAGGTTCCGCTAAAAGTTTTCGAAGCGTCTTACACAAATCATATTGAAGCTCTTTCATACATTATTTGAATTATAAGAAACTTTTACGAACTATAGCAAATAAAGTGAGGAAACTTGTAAGGCAATAAACTTGTATTTTGGCCAGAAAAACATACTGTTACTCCAGTTTTTTCTAGCGTTTTCTGAGGAAAACATTTCAACAAAAGTTTAAATGATTTTTTTTGAATCTTTTAATTTTTTTTACATTTTGAAAAAGTATCAGTTTTTTGAATATTGCTGAATATATTTTTTTAACAATTACTATCAAATATGCTTGAAATCCAGGCTGCCTTTTAAATTTTTTTATCAAACAATCAACAAAAATAAACCTTTTTGAAAAAACAAAAAGTTTTTTCAGAGCTTTTTCTGCGCGCAGGATTTTCTCTGCCACTTGCACTGCAACCGGCTACACATGCTTACACTGACGTTTTTCTGACAATAAATTTACATGATTTGTTTCTGATGGTAAAATGCGGATAAGCCAAGGGGTGTATGGAATTACAACTGGAGGATACCTTATTGACATATATACTACACGAAATTGAGGGCATCAGTTTTTGAGAATAGTGTTAATAGTTTCAGTTTTAAATTACGCGGTTGACTTTGTTCAACCTGAAAAAAAACACGTCTAAATTTGTTTAAAATTTGAGCAGCGTCAAGCCCCATGTTCAAACAGTTTTTTATGACTATTGATACAAAAAAAATTGTAGATTCCATTTCAATATAAAGGAATTCATGACGGTTTACTTATGTAAAAATGTTTAGTTTCTGATCTACGGACATCTTGAATAGTCTATTTTTTTTCTAACCTAAAAAAAATTTTTGTAATGAGAAATTTATATGGTGATAAATGATGTAGAAAACACCTCAACTTGCAGGCCTTTGCTTCTATCCTCTCATCGGGCATGGTGACAACACGCCGGGCATTGTCTCATCGGGCATTCGTAGCCTTTGAAAAAACGACTATTCGCATCTCGCGACGATTCGTAGCAAGCGACAAATATTATTGGTAGAAGCTTTGATCAGATCTAAAGAAATTAGATGAAAGGGTTGAATCAAAGAAAAAAGAAACTAAAGATCGAAATTGAATGAGAGGCCTTCAAACTGCTTGAGAATAAAAATGTTACAATAGTATTTGAGGAGTTCAACCAAACTGGCTGGACTTTTTCCATGTTTTGCCACCTAGGCGGCGTTTTCTCCGGCAATGAATCTAGCCGTTTTCTTCTCCGTCAACCTTTGTTCTTTTCTCGGGAGGTGGATACATTTGTGAATGTCGGGATGAGCACACCCCCATCCGCATCTGGAAGGCCCAATGCTAATCCTCGACCAAGTTGTTGTTTTTCTATCTTCCAGTTTTTGCGCTTTCGAACTGGTTCCACATAAAGAATTGCCCAGCACCTCTGCGTCCTTGGAGGTTAGTTCCAACCCAAATGGGTTCAAATTTCTGTCTTTAAACGATGTAACCAAAAAGGGGGACTCGTCACTTTGGTCGAAAACTATAGAGCACAAAGCAGTCAAGCCGATTTCAAAGTCGACCTAGGACCTAGTTATCACTGCGAAAATAACGAATGATTTTAGAATCATGCGTGTTTTTTATCTTCTCGACACACTGATGCTAATTCAGTCTCTTGAATTTTGCTCCAATTGGCTTGAGCAAAATAAAAAACACACTCTTTTGTAGTTACTCGAGTGAAGGCCTTCTAGAATGCGATAATTGAAGCCTTCTCAAAATCTACCACATTCTGTTAGGGCTCAAGTCCTGGTTTCATTTCTTTCAATTGTCTGACGGCCTGATTGTATTGCTCTTTACTTTTGTTTGAAGAAGAAAACTAATGGAACAGTTTGAATGTTAACCACAGCATGAATAGGAAAAGTTTGACAAAATAACGCGGGGTATGCATTAAATGTTCCATCTGCATGCCAGACTTTGTTGCTTTCCAAAGTTTCTAAGTTCTCGTCGATGGCAAATTTAAACATTCGTTCTTGGTCATCTGACCCCGAATCAAAAGGTGAAAAAATTCCACTTCAAAGTCTTGCTCAAATCCAAAGGGACGGCAGTGTCTTTAATTTAAGTGGGGTCCAGAATCACTTGCTCGTTGTCCCTGAACAGCTCTGGCGAGTTAATTGTACATAGGTAGGTTAACAACCGCTTCGAGGCCAATATATTCGGCGTTTTCCACGTAAATGATTCTGGGAGGCTTCAATTTTGTTTTTTCTTTCCTCTTGATAACACGTCTAAACCTGAAATTTCACAGTTTTATAACAGGCCAACGAAATTTTTTTTGACCACCCCCTACAAACATACCCCCAGCCCCCAAAATTTTTAATCAATCTATTCACTTTCTTACTTTTTCTTCGCATGGAAATTTTTTCGACTTTTTTCTCCAGATGTGCTGATTAATTCAGCAGCAATGGTGGCAATTGAAACTTTACACGGTCACTTCACACATCGCCAGCTGGATTTTTCAGTTATTTTGTTGTGGCGGTTTAGATTGAAATTTTTTTCATAGTGGACAAGTTGCTGCACATTGGTTTCTGTAAGGTTAACGATTTGCCAAAAAAGCTGAAACGAATGAATCGAAACAAATGTGTTTTAGTTTCTACTAAAATTTCATTTTGGCGTTTGTTTAAGTTTGTTGTTTATTTAGGACTGGTGCTAAATTGAATTTTAATCGCCCCACAACTACCGCAGAACATTTTGCTCAAATCCCATTGTTTTTGAATCCCCCAATTAGCAATCAAATAATACTGCTAATTGTCGCTTGCGTACCGTACTCCGAACATTCTGCGATAATTGCACGTCAACCGGATGTTCTTGTTGTTTTGTTTTTGCAAAATCGGTTCCCATAAAAACTTATTTGAATGGTTCATGTCATTTTTTACGATAAAACCATTTAGTTTGTGATTTGTGTTAGGATTAAAAACTTCAGAGGAAAAACAGCTCGAAGTTTTTGTTTGTTAGTCTAAGTTTGTTTGAATTGGTCTAATGAGCAGACTCATAATGGGGCAAAATTCTTATATTCAAGCCAGGAAAACATAGTTTTACTAACATAGAATTGTCGCCTCACGTTCTCATCGCAGTGCAAAATTGACCCAAATTGATAGATAAATAAACAAGATTATAAAAAATAGTTGTCGAACATTCTGTGCTGATTGCACAGCAACTGGATGTTCTTGTTTTTTTTTTGCATAAATAGTCATAATGAGATAGATAAATTTGATTTTTTGTTCATACTGAGATAACATTAGACTTGAAAAACTATCTTAAAACCATTTTGAGTGTGTCAAAAACGTTGTCCAAACTTCATTTGAGAGAAGCGAAATCCAAAAAAAAATTTTGGCATTCAGGCACTATTAGGTACCCATCGGATAAATCGGAGTAACTCAGTTCAATTAGAGAATTATTTAAGTTGTTCGAATGACTTAAGTTTTAACCTTTCCTCAATCATTTATCGAAGCGGTGATTCATCCGGAAAAAAATGATTAAAAGTTACAACTTTAAACGCGTTTTAGACCAAAATTAGATCGTTCCAACTAAAATTTTTAGACAGTACTAGAGTAGTTTGGTTCTTGAATGGAAATTCCAGCCAGTAAATAATTTACTCGGAGTGCTGAGCACTTTTGCTGAGCTTGTTAGGCCATGTTAGGCACCCATTGATTTAGTTGGACTACTCAATTCAAATGGTTTTGAGAAGTATATTAGTTGTCCACTTTATTTTGTAAGTTTTAACAATTTCTATAATCACTCACTGCAGTAGTTATTAAATTATCCGATCCAAACGAACCTAAGTGAAAGACTTAAACGCCTTTTGGACCAAACTTAAGTCCTTCCTTCTAAAACTTTATAGGAGGAAGTTCAGTAGTTTAGTTCTTAAAAGGAGTTGTCAGCCAATCAAATCCGAATATTTTTCTTGCAGTGTTAAGCAAGTTCGCAACTTACTGACTATAGACTTGTGAGAGTAAGTGTTTTATTATCAGGAGTTAGACTTTTTCCGCTATCAAATTTTTTTTACGGGTAAGACAGTAAGTCACACAGTAAGAAAATGTGAGACTTAGCAAAATCGAGACTCCTTCCCACCTGGCCTAGAAGTAAGGAGGTTGCTTTGTACCTTAGGGTCTGGGGTTCGGGGCACGGCGGGACCTGGAACCTGATCTAAACTACATTTTATAATTGGATAAATTGGATATTTTACCACTGTAAAATATTTAATATTAACCAATCGCAATCCATCTAACTAACAACCCACTTATTTGTAAGTGCTGAAATTACTTGTAATTTCAGCACCAGAGAGATTTGAATTTAACTTAGAAATTAGTTGCCTCTCCAAGAGAACTTAGAGAACTTCAGCTGCCGCAATAAACCAGTATACTCTAGATCTATTGAGCCTGGTAGAGACTAGTTAAACACCCTGAGACTGGTAAGTATAAGAGTAAGATTAGGATCGGTATTAGACTAAGAAGTTGCACGAATCTAGCCGGCCGAAAATAACATAGCGTGACGAGCAGACGGTGTACCTTATCCGAAGTTACTCTATGAGTTAACCACATCGGTTACAACTCATCTGGTGCGACCATAAGTCTCGAATAAGACCTTAATAGCTTAGAACTAACCAAATATAGATTAGAATTTAGACAAAACATTTTCAAAATGTTATACGATAATAATTTAATTGAAATGTCTCTACGACTCAATAGATCAGAGCCGATATTCCGAACAATACTAGAACTACCCGGTTTTGGAAGAAGACCTCGGACAAGAGACGATATACGAGTAAGTAGAAACTTACCATTTAGTTTTATGGTTGTACGGCAAAAGCCAACACAATTTTTTATATTTAGAATCTTATTAGCAATGAATTTAGATTTTCATTTGCAAACAAAAACTTTTGAAGTAAATCTTCATGATCATTTCAGGCGCTAAACAAAATTATTAATGTACAATAACAATTGATAAAAAGATCTCAGATCGTTTTCCTAATTTCTGCAGTATTATATAAAACATATTTGAAAAATATTTATTGAAAATAAAAATAAAAATTAGAAGCATGACAATAAATTGTTAGTAATCATAAATCATCCTGTTGTTCCAGCTTCATCACCTAAACATAACAGCAATCATAAGCTCACTAATATCATTAAAAAACTAAACCTTTTTATTAAATAAATTTAAACCATTTTAAACTGAAGTTTTTTGGTAATCGATTGAAGTTGTATTTTAACGATACAATTAGAAAATGCATCAATTAGAAGAACTTAGGTACTGAAAAATATGAAGCAGAGAATACGCCTCAATTGATTAGATTTCACGATGAAGCAAAAATTAGTCAAAATAAGTGCAACTCATGAAGAAAAAGAACACTTACTTAAATTGCCCCAGAATAACTAATCAGTGATCAAAAATAGTTAGTTGTTTTGGTATTTTTTTGAAATGGTGACTATCATGGCATCAGGACTTTTTATGTTTCTTGTGTGCACATGCCCAATATATTAGCAAAAAGCACAGAATGTTTCGACCACTATGATTCATTAGAATAAATTTAAAAAGATGGGAAAAAAATTGAAAAGAAAAATTGTTTTTTTTTTTAAATGAAAAAATTGCAGAATGAGTGATAATTATGTAGCTATTAAACGTAAGAAAAACAGAGGAATCAAATTCAGGTTCCGCTAAAAGTTTTCAAAGCGTCTTACACAAATCATATTGAAGCTCTTTCATACATTATTTGAATTATAAGAAACTTTTACGAACTATAGCAAATAAAGTGAGGAAACTTGTAAGGCAATAAACTTGTATTTTGGCCAGAAAAACATACTGTTACTCCAGTTTTTTCTAGCGTTTTCTGAGGAAAACATTTCAACAAAAGTTTAAATGATTTTTTTTGAATCTTTTAATTTTTTTTACATTTTGAAAAAGTATCAGTTTTTTGAATATTGCTGAATATATTTTTTTAACAATTACTATCAAATATGCTTGAAATCCAGGCTGCCTTTTAAATTTTTTTATCAAACAATCAACAAAAATAAACCTTTTTGAAAAAACAAAAAGTTTTTTCAGAGCTTTTTCTGCGCGCAGGATTTTCTCTGCCACTTGCACTGCAACCGGCTACACATGCTTACACTGACGTTTTTCTGACAATAAATTTACATGATTTGTTTCTGATGGTAAAATGCGGATAAGCCAAGGGGTGTATGGAAATACAACTGGAGGATACCTTATTGACATATATACTACACGAAATTGAGGGCATCAGTTTTTGAGAATAGTGTTAATAGTTTCAGTTTTAAATTACGCGGTTGACTTTGTTCAACCTGAAAAAAAACACGTCTAAATTTGTTTAAAATTTGAGCAGCGTCAAGCCCCATGTTCAAACAGTTTTTTATGACTATTGATACAAAAAAAATTGTAGATTCCATTTCAATATAAAGGAATTCATGACGGTTTACTTATGTAAAAATGTTTAGTTTCTGATCTACGGACATCTTGAATAGTCTATTTTTTTTCTAACCTAAAAAAAATTTTTGTAATGAGAAATTTATATGGTGATAAATGATGTAGAAAACACCTCAACTTGCAGGCCTTTGCTTCTATCCTCTCATCGGGCATGGTGACAACACGCCGGGCATTGTCTCATCGGGCATTCGTAGCCTTTGAAAAAACGACTATTCGCATCTCGCGACGATTCGTAGCAAGCGACAAATATTATTGGTAGAAGCTTTGATCAGATCTAAAGAAATTAGATGAAAGGGTTGAATCAAAGAAAAAAGAAACTAAAGATCGAAATTGAATGAGAGGCCTTCAAACTGCTTGAGAATAAAAATGTTACAATAGTATTTGAGGAGTTCAACCAAACTGGCTGGACTTTTTCCATGTTTTGCCACCTAGGCGGCGTTTTCTCCGGCAATGAATCTAGCCGTTTTCTTCTCCGTCAGCCTTTGTTCTTTTCTCGGGAGGTGGATACATTTGTGAATGTCGGGATGAGCACACCCCCATCCGCATCTGGAAGGCCCAATGCTAATCCTCGACCAAGTTGTTGTTTTTCTATCTTCCAGTTTTTGCGCTTTCGAACTGGTTCCACATAAAGAATTGCCCAGCACCTCTGCGTCCTTGGAGGTTAGTTCCAACCCAAATGGGTTCAAATTTCTGTCTTTAAACGATGTAACCAAAAAGGGGGACTCGTCACTTTGGTCGAAAACTATAGAGCACAAAGCAGTCAAGCCGATTTCAAAGTCGACCTAGTTATCACTGCGAAAGCAATGAATGATTTTAGAATCATGCGTGTTTTTTATCTTCTCGATACACGGATGCTAATTCAGTCTATTGAATTTTGCTCCAATTGGCTTGAGCAAAATAAAAAAAAACACTCTTTTGTAGTTACTCGAGTGAAGGCCTTCTAAAATGCAGTAATTGAAGCCTTCTCAAAATCTACCACATTCTGTTAGGGCTCAAGTCCTGGCTTCATTTCTTTCAATTGTCTGACGGTCTGATTGTATTGCTCTTTACTTTTGTTTGAAGAAGAAAACTAATGGAACAGTTTGAATGTTAACCACAGCATGAATAGGAAAAGTTTGACAAAATAACGCGGGGTATGCATTAAATGTTCCATCTGCATGCCAGACTTTGTTGCTTTCCAAAGTTTCTAAGTTCTCGTCGATGGCAAATTTAAACATTCGTTCTTGATCATCTGACCCCGAATCAAAAGGTGAAAAAATTCCACTTCAAAGTCTTGCTCAAATCCAAAGGGACGGCAGTGTCTTTAATTTAAGTGGGGTCCAGAATCACTTGCTCGTTGTCCCTGAACAGCTCTGGCGAGTTAATTGTACATAGGTAGGTTAACAACCGCTTCGAGGCCAATATATCCGGCGTTTTCCACGTAAATGATTCTGGGAGGCTTCAATTTTGTTTTTTCTTTCCTCTTGATAACACGTCTAAACCTGAAATTTCACAGTTTTATAACAGGCCAACGAAATTTTTTTTGACCACCCCCTACAAACATACCCCCAGCCCCCAAAATTTTTAATCAATCTATTCACTTTCTTACTTTTTCTTCGCATGGAAATTTTTTCGACTTTTTTCTCCAGATGTGCTGATTAATTCAGCAGCAATGGTGGCAATTGAAACTTTACACGGTCACTTCACACATCGCCAGCTGGATTTTTCAGTTATTTTGTTGTGGCGGTTTAGATTGAAATTTTTTTCATAGTGGACAAGTTGCTGCACATTGGTTTCTGTAAGGTTAACGATTTGCCAAAAAAGCTGAAACGAATGAATCGAAACAAATGTGTTTTAGTTTCTACTAAAATTTCATTTTGGCGTTTGTTTAAGTTTGTTGTTTATTTAGGACTGGTGCTAAATTGAATTTTAATCGCCCCACAACTACCGCAGAACATTTTGCTCAAATCCCATTGTTTTTGAATCCCCCAATTAGCAATCAAATAATACTGCTAATTGTCGCTTGCGTACCGTACTCCGAATATTCTGCGATAAATGCACTGCAACCGGCTACACATTCTTACACTGACGTTTTTCTGACAATAAATTTACATTATTTGTTTCTGATGGTTGAATGCGGATAAGCCAAGGGGTGTATGGAAGTACAACTGGAGGATACCTTATTGACATATATACTACACGAAATTGAGGGCATCAGTTTTTGAGAATAATGTTAATAGTTTCAGTTTTGAATTACGCGGTTGACTTTGTTCAACCTGAAAAAAAAACACGTCTAAATTTGTTTAAAATTTGAGCAGCGTCAAGCCCTATGTTCAAACAGTTTTTCATGACTATTGATGCAAAAAAAATTGTAGATTCCATTTCAATATAAAGGAATTCATGACGGTTCACTTATGTAAAACTGTTTAGTTTCTGATCTACGGACATCTTGAATAGTCTATTTTTTTTCTAACCTAAAAAAATTTTTGTAATGAGAAATTTATATGGTGATAAATGATGTAGAAAACACCTCAACTTGCAGGCCTTTGCTTCTATCCTCTCATCGGGCATGGTGACAACACGCCGGGCATTGTCTCATCGGGCATTCGTAGCCTTTGAAAAAACGACTATTCGCATCTCGCGACGATTCGTAGCAAGCGACAATTATTGTTGGTAGAAGCTTTGATCAGATCTAAAGAAATTAGATGAAAGGGTTGAATCAAAGAAAAAAGAAACTAAAGATCAAAATTGAATGAGAGGCCTTCAAACTGCTTGAGAATAAAAATGTTACAATAGTATTTGAGGAGTTCAACCAAACTGGCTGGACTTTTTCCATGTTTTGCCACCTAGGCGGCGTTTTCTCCGGCAATGAATCTTGCCGTTTTCTTCTCCGTCAGCCTTTGTTCTTTTCTCGGGAGGTGGATACATTTGTGAATGTCGGGATGAGCACACCCCCATCCGCATCTGGAAGGCCCAATGCTAATCCTCGACCAAGTTGGTGTTTTTCTATCTTCCAGTTTTTGCGCTTTCGAACTGGTTCCACATAAAGAATTGCCCAGCACCTCTGCGTCCTTGGAGGTTAGTTCCAACCCAAATGGCTTCAAATTTCTGTCTTCAAACAATGTAATCAAAAAGGGGGACTCGTCATTTTGGTCGGAAACTTAAGAGCACAAAGCAGTCAAGCCGATTTCAAAGTCGACCTAGGACCTAGTTATCACTGCGAAAATAACGAATGATTTTAGAATCATGCGTGTTTTTTATCTTCTCGACACACTGATGCTAATTCAGTCTCTTGAATTTTGCTCCAATTGGCTTGAGCAAAATAAAAAAAACACTCTTTTGTAGTTACTCGAGTGAAGGCCTTCTAGAATGCGATAATTGAAGCCTTCTCAAAATCTACCACATTCTGTTAGGGCTCAAGTCCTGGTTTCATTTCTTTCAATTGTCTGACGGCCTGATTGTATTGCTCTTTACTCTTGTTTGAAGAAGAAAACTAATGGAACAGTTTGATTGTTAACCACAGCATGAATTGGAAAAGTTTGACAAAATAACGCGGGGCATGCATTAAATGTTCCATCTGCATGCCAGACTTTATTGCGTTCCAAAGTTTCTAAATTCTCGTCGATGGCAAATTTAAACATTCGTTCTTTGTCATCTGACCCCGAATCAAAAGGTGAAAAAATTCCACTTCAAAGTCTTGCTCAAATCCAAAGGGACGGCAGTGTCTTTAATTTAAGTGGGGTCCAGAATCACTTGCTCGTTGTCCCTGAACAGCTCTGGCGAGTTAATTGTACATAGGTAAGTTAACAACCGCTTCGAGGCCAATATATCCGGCGTTTTCCACGTAAATGATTCTGGGAGGCTTCAATTTTGTTTTTTCTTTCCTCTTGATAACACGTCTAAACCTGAAATTTCACAGTTTTATAACAGGCCAACAAAATTTTTTTTGACCACCCCCTACAAAGATACCCCCAGCCCCCAAAATTTTTAATCAATTTATTCACTTTCTTACTTTTTCTTCGCATGAAAATTTTTTCGACTTTTTTCTCCAGATGTGCTGATTAATTCAGCAGCAATGGTGGCAATTGAAACTTTACACGGTCCCTTCACACATCGCCAGCTGGATTTTTCAGTTATTTTGTTGAGGCGGTTTAGATTGAAATTTTTTTCATAGTGGACAAGTTGCTGCACATTGGTTTCTGTAAGGTTAACGATTTGCCAAAAAAGCTGAAACGAATGAATCGAAACAAATGTGTTTTAGTTTCTACTAAAATTTCATTTTGGCGTTTGTTTAAGTTTGTTGTTTATTTAGGACTGGTGCTAAATTGAATTTTAATCGCCCCACAACTACCGCAGAACATTTTGCTCAAATCCCATTGTTTTTGAATCCCCCAATTAGCAATCAAATAATACTGCTAATTGTCGCTTGCGTACCGTACTCCGAACATTCTGCGATAATTGCACGTCAACCGGATGTTCTTGTTGTTTTGTTTTTGCAAAATCGGTTCCCATAAAAACTTATTTGAATGGTTCATGTCATTTTTTACGATAAAACCATTTAGTTTGTGATTTGTGTTAGGATTAAAAACTTCAGAGGAAAAACAGCTCGAAGTTTTTGTTTGTTAGTCTAAGTTTGTTTGAATTGGTCTAATGAGCAGACTCATAATGGGGCAAAATTCTTATATTCAAGCCAGGAAAACATAGTTTTACTAACATAGAATTGTCGCCTCACGTTCTCATCGCAGTGCAAAATTGACCCAAATTGATAGATAAATAAACAAGATTATAAAAAATAGTTGTCGAACATTCTGTGCTGATTGCACAGCAACTGGATGTTCTTGTTTTTTTTTTGCATAAATAGTCATAATGAGATAGATAAATTTGATTTTTTGTTCATACTGAGATAACATTAGACTTGAAAAACTATCTTAAAACCATTTTGAGTGTGTCAAAAACGTTGTCCAAACTTCATTTGAGAGAAGCGAAATCCAAAAAAAAATTTTGGCATTCAGGCACTATTAGGTACCCATCGGATAAATCGGAGTAACTCAGTTCAATTAGAGAATTATTTAAGTTGTTCGAATGACTTAAGTTTTAACCTTTCCTCAATCATTCATCGAAGCGGTGATTCATCCGGAAAAAAATGATTAAAAGTTACAACTTTAAACGCGTTTTAGACCAAAATTAGATCGTTCCAACTAAAATTTTTAGACAGTACTAGAGTAGTTTGGTTCTTGAATGGAAATTCCAGCCAGTAAATAATTTACTCGGAGTGCTGAGCACTTTTGCTGAGCTTGTTAGGCCATGTTAGGCACCCATTGATTTAGTTGGACTACTCAATTCAAATGGTTTTGAGAAGTATATTAGTTGTCCACTTTATTTTGTAAGTTTTAACAATTTCTATAATCACTCACTGCAGTAGTTATTAAATTATCCGATCCAAACGAACCTAAGTGAAAGACTTAAACGCCTTTTGGACCAAACTTAAGTCCTTCCTTCTAAAACTTTATAGGAGGAAGTTCAGTAGTTTAGTTCTTAAAAGGAGTTGTCAGCCAATCAAATCCGAATATTTTTCTTGCAGTGTTAAGCAAGTTCGCAACTTACTGACTATAGACTTGTGAGAGTAAGTGTTTTATTATCAGGAGTTAGACTTTTTCCGCTATCAAATTTTTTTTACGGGTAAGACAGTAAGTCACACAGTAAGAAAATGTGAGACTTAGCAAAATCGAGACTCCTTCCCACCTGGCCTAGAAGTAAGGAGGTTGCTTTGTACCTTAGGGTCTGGGGTTCGGGGCACGGCGGGACCTGGAACCTGATCTAAACTACATTTTATAATTGGATAAATTGGATATTTTACCACTGTAAAATATTTAATATTAACCAATCGCAATCCATCTAACTAACAACCCACTTATTTGTAAGTGCTGAAATTACTTGTAATTTCAGCACCAGAGAGATTTGAATTTAACTTAGAAATTAGTTGCCTCTCCAAGAGAACTTAGAGAACTTCAGCTGCCGCAATAAACCAGTATACTCTAGATCTATTGAGCCTGGCAGAGACTAGTTAAACACCCTGAGACTGGTAAGTATAAGAGTAAGATTAGGATCGGTATTAGACTAAGAAGTTGCACGAATCTATCCGGCCGAAAATAACATAGCGTGACGAGCAGACGGTGTACCTTATCCGAAGTTACTCTATGAGTTAACCACAACGGTTACAACTCATCTGGTGCGACCATAAGTCTCGAATAAGACCTTAATAGCTTAGAACTAACCAAATATAGATTAGAATTTAGACAAAACATTTTCAAAATGTTATACGATAATAATTTAATTGAAATGTCTCTACGATTCAATAGATCAGAGCCGATATGCCGAACAATACTAGAACTACCCGGTTTTGGAAGAAGACCTCGGACAAGAGACGATATACGAGTAAGTAGAAACTTACCATTTAGTTTTATGGTTGTACGGCAAAAGCCAACACAATTTTTTATATTTAGAATCTTATTAGCAATGAATTTAGATTTTCATTTGCAAACAAAAACTTTTGAAGTAAATCTTCATGATCATTTCAGGCGCTAAACAAAATTATTAATGTACAATAACAATTGATAAAAAGATCTCAGATCGTTTTCCTAATTTCTGCAGTATTATATAAAACATATTTGAAAAATATTTATTGAAAATAAAAATAAAAATTAGAAGCATGACAATAAATTGTTAGTAATCATAAATCATCCTGTTGTTCCAGCTTCATCACCTAAACATAACAGCAATCATAAGCTCACTAATATCATTAAAAAACTAAACCTTTTTATTAAATAAATTTAAACCATTTTAAACTGAAATTCACTTAATTTTAAAAATCAGATCATCAAGGCTTATCCGTGGATCAAAAAGAACAATTTTGTTCTCCCCCACCCACTTAGCAAGTGTCTAACGACCTCAAACGTCGATTCATTATCCAACTTTTCCAAAAGACCCAGGACTAATAGAAATTTTTCAATAAAACTAACCATTCAAATTAAGATAAACAGTGAAGTACTTCAATTATTCATCCTTCACTTGATCCCTCCTCTTACCAGACCCAGGATAGATCTTAGACTTAGTAAGTTTAAAATAGTATCTAACGAACTACTTGCGTTCTAATTATACCTGAACCTTGTGGATCGATTTACTATTCTCCAACCCTTGACCACAATCACTACCCCTAAGTAAGATTAAGTAAGTTATCACCTTAGCTTAGACTAGCCACGAGAAAGTAAAAAATCATTCTTTGGAATCGATATACTTTTCTCTCCAACCCTGAACAAAAAGACCCAGGTTAAGCTAACCAAAAAATCATAAGGACTAACAGTCTAAGGAAATAGAAATAACTAAGAACTTCTTGCATCCCTCATCCTAAACCTTATGTCATTCAAAAATTTAGGAAATAAACAAACAATCGTTTTACACAACTGTGAAATAGATATAAAAAAATACGATCTTGTAATCACACCTCATAAACAAACAGTTGGATACATTAGAACAAAACGACAAACAATAAAAAGGAAAATTATAAATGAACAAAAACAACTCACACGAAAAAGATTTTCAAAAAATAGAAACGCATTTTCTGAATCAGAAGTCAATAGTTTAGACAAACTATATAAATTAAAAGAATCAATAGATAAAAATTGTCCCATTCATGATCAATTATATTTTTCCGACTCAGAAACAACTTCAAGTTCATCAAAAAGAGGAAAAAGAAGAAAAAAAAGCAATACAAACACAAACCAGTACATTTGTATAATTGGAATCAACCAATTAGACACATCGATAGCTATATATTAACAGTCATCAAACGAAAAAATGAGCCACACTCAAAGTGACGATAGTCCAGATGACGAAGCAGTTTTTCCCTTTCTTATAGATTCACTCGATGATAGAGGACAACACGATTTTTGCAAGAACTTACTCGTAAATTTGTTTGAACCAGGAATCAGCCCATGCAAAGCAGAATTCCCAGATGTAAAAATCAAAAGACAAATTATTGAACATTATTTGAAAGACATGTGTAATCTAACACAACAATATGGAATCTACACCATAGAATTTAGCACACCAAATACAGCCCATCGTAAATATGTAATTCAAACAGATGATATTGAATTAGAATTTTCAAAAATATTCATAGAATATATCAAAAGCATACAATATCATAATTCACAAAGAGCAAACTCCATATTCACTAACAAAGTTTTTGCAATAATATATAGTTACATATCTATATTAGAAAAAACAGAAGTTCAAAGTATATCACCAACTGAAACATGCAGACATACAAAAGTACGAAATGAAATCACAGCATTTTCAACATTTCTACATATAATTCGCAAAAATTTCACAAAAGAAGATGTTTCACAACACACTAAACATGATTTACAAAAGATTTTAGCATGGCTTATAGTAAATTATTTCACCCACAATTTAGATTTAATTTCACAAGCAAGAAAAAGTTTTAGACCTCAAAAAACCAATGACGACACTGTTCTTTCAGAACAATCAGACTATGTTTGGGACCCTGAATGGTCTCATCATGCATTTCTAAATATCCCACGAGCTATCTCAGTCAAGTAATAAGTACAATATTTTATCACAGAGATTATGTAAAAGTAATACCATTAACCATTGATGCAACACCATTGAATTATAATACATTTTTACCCGATACACGAAATAACAGTTTAAATTCGAGGGTCATACATAATGAAAACCTTAATGGAACCAGAAATTTTACACAACAAGATATTCAAACACCATCACACTTCATAAATGAAGAAATCGTCCAAACAACAATAACAACTACACAACAAAGTATTTCACCAATACACCCCAATCTGACAACATCAAGAAATACAAATACATCAATAACACAAGTAACCTTACAATCAACCGTTAAACCTTCGGTTGCTCCAAAATATTCACAAATGGACTATCAAACCTATAGACCAATGACAATACCGTCAAAAACACAAAAACCATTCACAAGAAATACCTTTGCAGAACTCAATTATAATTATGCTCACAAACCAAGAACAAACCAACCTCCCCGAAATAAAACACAAAATTTAAATCACGTATGTTCCCATCATTGGAATCTCCCGAAAACATCGATCAATTCAGTAAATTTTCCAGATAATCCACAGTTTACACAGGATTATAGTGAAAATTACCCATTCTTTCAACAAAATAAAAATAAACATCATACACTATATGATACAAACTATTTATCATCTGATGAAGATGATTATCACCAACCAGATATTTTTGCACCATATACTAAAGCATATCGCACACAGAGACCGCGACAATCTCAACCATCTCAAAATATGAAAATTTACCCACAAAACCCAACAGATATACAAAACCCACAACAAATGCATACACCAAACCCATTTAACACACAATCTTTTCAACCAATACAACCACAAAACCCAATATTAATGCATTCTTAACAACCAACTCAAATGCAAATGAAATAACGCTTCCATATTACCTTCAGCAACACAAAATAACAAAAAATCAACTTTCAAATTTTTCACAAATGCCAAATGCCGCAGAATCACTACAAATGACAATGAATTCATACCTCATGGGTGGATCATCAATAACATCCAACAAACCACTGATGGTATTCATAGGAACAGACCCTGAATATTCTGTAGAAGATTATCTAAATGCAGTTACAGCAAATTTAATTTTAAATATAGGACCAGAACCAATTAATACGCCCTTACATCAAAATTGGATACATAGACGCACGGCATTAATACAAACAACCCTAGATGGCGCAGCTCAAAAATGGTATTCAGTATTACCCATAGAAATAAAATCAGACTGGAAAAGATTCACACAAGAATTTTCAAAAATGTTTGACTCTGAAAAAAAAACAAACAACACCAAAGAGTTTTATGTAATGAAATTCGCAGATTACCAAATGAAACAATTAAACAATTAGCAGTACGTATCGAAACACTAGTTCGAAAAGCATAATCACTTAATACACATGACTATAAAAATACAAAAATGACAGAAATTTTAATGATGACCTTAACACCTCAATTAAGGAAAATAGCGATAAAAAAGAGAGCATCTCATCCTTTCTCAATTCGAGAACCAGACTTAGATTTTCGAAAATTAGTAGATAAACTAGAACAAGCAGAAATCACAATGAAACTCGAAGAAACAGAAAATCTAAAACTACAATATGTTAATCGAATTGAAACAAAGACTACACATATAAATAACATACAAGAATCAGACACAGACCTGATTGAAAAAATTACTGAAATACTAAATATCTCCGAAAAACATCCAAACTTTAAAGGCAAACTATCTTTCAAAAAATGGTGTAATTATTGCCGACGATACGGACACAGTATTTCCGAATGTAGACAAAAACAACAAGACAATCAGAATAAACCTCAAAAGCATAAAGAACCAAATAAATCGTTCTAACAATACATGAAAAAAGACCAAAATCTGCCAAACAAAAATATATATAGTAATAACAGTTCAAGAAAACCACTTCCGAACAACACAAATTACACAAGGAATCAATCACCATATAACTCAAGTTATAGAGGTAGATCACCCGAACGAAGAAATACACGAAATTCCTCACAAAATAGATATAATCGATCAAATAGCCAAAATTACCAAAATAACTATTCACGATCAAATTCCAATACAACACAATTTGTTTCTAGATCCAGTTCCCAATCAAACCCAAGGAATAGACACTATTCCAATAATCAATCACGAAACTCATCATACAACAGAAATAGAAACTATTCGCATAATAGAAACAGAAGTTATTCAAACAATCGAAATCAGAATTACCCGAACAATCGATCAAGAAAAAATTCATATAATAGATCAAACTATCATAGATCAAACGATAATAATGAAAACAGAACACGAAATAATTCACAAAATCGAAACTCAAGTTACAATAATTGATACAGAAGTTATTCCCAGTCACCACACAGGAATAATAACCATTACCATGATTCTAAACATCGATACAGAAGTAGCACACCAAAACATCAAAGACACATTAATCAAGTGCAGACAAATGAAGAAACAACATCAGACCCCCCAGGTATTGATCACACAGGAAGTAACGAACTACAACTAAATCATATAAATTGTGAATCGTCAGATACAGAAAGTGATACACATAATACCATCTCTGTAAACATGATAACAGTCGAAAACGACTATGAACCTATCATATATGAACAACAGTTTACTTCATATATATATATGAAAATTAATTGGAACTCCTTCACAATTACTATATTGGACCCAGTGATACTACACAAACTACACAAGAAGTAAACGAAATTAACACGGTAATTAAACACGATGAAAAAGATGAAACACAATGCTCAAACACAAAACAAATTTATCAAAATATACAAAAAGAACAACCCAGAGAAAAAGTTTGGACAATTCCATTTCTCTTAGAAAACCCAAGAATCAAAGAATTTCAGCCACCAGATCTTGAAATTGATTTTTTAATTGATTCAGGAGCAGAATCAAATATAATTAATATTCCCACATGGAAAGAAATCAAAACATTACATCCAAAATTAACGCCTCTTGAAACCTCTAGTAAACTAGCAACAGCACAAGGATCAACATTAGTAAATTATGGAAAAATGCAATTATTCCTTCTCCCCACGAGAACAATGGATTAAAACAAAATTTTAAACAAACCGTTTATACAAATATTTCATATTACTGATATTAAGCACAATAGCATTGGCATACCATTTATATCTAAATATATACCAACAATCAACATCTTAAATAGTAAAATACTAATCAAAGCTAAGTACACAAAAACAAAAAATACAGCCCTAACATTCTTCCAGAGAATAAACAAACAACCACCATTCTTCTCAAAATTTTACCCAATTTACAATCAACAACGGAAACACTTGAAACCACTATCAGGAAATATATATAATTTTTCAATAAAACAAGTTCACCAGTATAACAAAAGTCAAAATAAACAACAACTTTTTATGTCAGACTTCGAATTTAAACCTATTCACAAATTTTTCAAAATTACGATCACATCCATAAAATATTCGAAAAACACGAATTCCGTCATCATTTCATTACATGTGTATAACAACACACCATATCAAGTAACATTACCCTTAGGACTTTTAGGATATTGTGAAAAAAATGCTACAATTTCACCTATAAATGAAGTAGCCTACCGCGTTAATAATATACTCCAATTATTAGATATTTGCCAATCCATAATTCTTGACGAAGAATTATCCATAAATAATATAATAAGTAATGAAAAGAAAACCCAGATTACTTCACAAAAACACCATATTTTAAGCCAACATTCAATATAACAAATTACACAAAAGAACAACAAAAATTTTTAACAATGTTTAATTTTGAACATTCACAAATTACACGAACCGAATTTGATAAATTAGCAAAGCAACTGTTAAAATATTCAACAGTCTACGCAACATCAAAATTTGACATGGGAAAAACCGGTTCATTACTGCATCTCCCGTTAAAACCCGAAGCAGTTTTCAAAAAACAAAGAGCTAGTAAAGTACCAATTCATTTACACGATAAAGTAAACAGATTACTTGACATCTTAGATTAATACAAAATTATCTCACCTTTTATCAACCCTGTTATCATTCTAGCAAAAGGCGAATCACTAAAAATAGTTTTAGACGCTAGATATCTCAATTCACTAATTGATGAATCAAAATGCAATTGGCCTATTGAACCAATACAAGTTATCTTGACAAAGATAAATGGACAATACTTCACAACTGCAGATATGAATAGTGCATACAACCAAATGCCACTAGATGAACAATCACGACGTTTAACACAATTTGTTATTGGAAATCAACAATATGAATATAATCGCTTATTCTATGGAATATCCATAGGACCAGCAGCTTTTCCAGCTTTTATGAGTAAATTTTTAGACCACTAATATTCAAAAAAAATGCAATCACCTATTTAGACGATGTTTTTATGCAATCACAAACCAAAGAAGAAATGTTTACAGTTTTAGAACAGTATGATAAAATACTTCAGAACGAAAATCTGAAGGCCGCTCCCGATAAACCACACTTCTTTCTAACACGAGTTAAATTTTTAGGACCTAATATTGAACGAAATATTATCACCCCATTAAAATCACGCATTGATGCTATTCAAAAACTTCAACCACCAACAAATAAAAAGAAAATTCAAGAATTCCTTGGAATGTTAAATTTCTTAAGTAATTATGTTTATAAAATGCAATTATACTTAAGACCATTCTATAATATCCTCAGACAAAAAAAAAATAACTTTGAATGGACCACTGAACATCGAACACGATTTGAAGAAATTAAAAAACTTTTAACTGAACAAACTTCAAATACAATTCCAGATCCAAATCAACCATTCTATGCAAGGTGCGATGCTTCAAATTTTAGCTTCGGCGCAGCATTGCTACAATCACATAGTGGTACAAATAAAATGAACCTTATATCAGCAAATTCACGATTTTTCACTCAAGCAGAGCTACTACTCTCAACTCTAATGAGAGAATGTACAGCTATAATTTATACACTTACTGAATATGAATTTCTGACACTTGGATCAAAACACCCAACAGTTCTATTCACAGATCATACACCAATTATTTTTCTCTTTACACAAAAATCAAACCCAAATCATAGAGTTTATAGATTTCAATTAATTCTAATGAAATTTCCAAACGTATATATAGTTTGGATAGCAGGAAAAAAGCTTGCGTTACCAGATACATTAAGTCGAAATACGCCACCTGAATTACTCACACGAAAAACTACAGTTGAAATACCAAAGAATATTAATTTTTATCTCGCAAAAGATGAAACATCACCCCGACTGGAATGCAAATATGCAGTAAAAACTGACATTGATCAATCACAGTTAAATAACCTACAACAATTTCCACTTTACTTAGATTGCCAAAGTAATCACTACGAAGTTGATTTACTAGGAACATCAACTTTCAAACCAATTCCATACTCACAATGGATAAAAAATAACACTCAACAAAAAAGAATAAAACACCACTCGCTTAAAAAAGACCTTTTCCCATTAATTGAAAAGGAAAATTTAACCGATAAAATAAATTTATCAGCAACACAAACAAATGATTCAAAATACACAATAAATCAAGTTTTTGACCTCCATGACCCACTTGATATAATTCCCCTATCAAAACTAGAAATTGAAAATATTTTTCTCCTCCAACAGATAAAATACACTTGAACTCTTAAAACAATATCAAAACCTCGACCCAGTAATTAGACAATTAAAATCATGGCACAAATACAAAACTAAGCCCGTAAAAGCAGATACCACAATTTTAGGAAATAAAACACTCCTGCGATATTTCCGAAAATTTAATAACACAACAATTAATGAAAATACAGATCTTTTAGGATATCAATTAAATGATTCTAAAGTTCCCTGTCTCTCTTTAAGTATGATATTAATAGCTTTTAACATCTCACATACACAAAATACTAAAGGACACTCCGGATCAGAGAAAACATACTCAAACTTTAAACTAAAATTTTTATTTCCCAAATGCACCAATTTGGATAAAAGTATTATGCAATGATTGTATAGTATGTCAATTAGACAAACCTTACCCAAATCAAAAACAAATAGCACAAAAACAAGATTTTAAAGGACAAAGTTTATATTTTAACCATCGCATTTCATTCGATACAAAAGGACCAATTTCACCATCCTCTGAAGGAAACTCCTACATTATGGTAATTTTTGATGCATTTACACATTATGTAGCACTCAACCCAGTACCACCTTGTAACGCTTATTATGCCTACACAACGCTTTATGAACATTGGATAGCTAAATTCGGATTACCCGAAATCTTAGTTACAGACAACGGTACAGAAATCATAAATAATGAAATCATCACATTATGCCACTTATATAACATCAAACATACACCACGTACATCTCATGCACCTTGGACAAATGGTTTAGTCGAAGGTATGAACCGTTCACTACAAGAATATCTCAGATGTATCATAAATGGAAATGCTACGAAATACACAGAATGGTCAGCAGATGTAAAATTATTTCCCTTAGCATATAATTCTCAACTCACGACAACTCTAGGAATGTCTCCATACGAAATGGTTTTTTAATCAAAAGCCACGTAAACCAATTATGTTTACAGCAAATTCCCATAAAAATGCACAAGGTTATTGCCAATCAAATAAAGACTCAATTTGTTATAACCTACCTTTACACACACATGATGAAGATCATTTTCATCACCCACAAATTCTTAAATTAGCCTCCGGCACACACACCGAATGGATTTTAAATAGAGATAAAAAACACAATGAAATTTACCAAAAAGTAACAAAGAAATTATTACAAAGGCAAAATATTAACGACCAAATTATTTCACGCTTTACACCAGCCACAGATTTAAAAATTGGAACATTTGTCTTAATACCTAATTTTAATACACAAACAGGAATTTCTAAAAAAAATTACAACCCCTCCGAAAAGGACCATACCAAATAATTGCCAAACCCACCGACGTAACGTATAAACTCACAGACTCGAATCAAAAGGAAATTGTTCAACATCGTAACAATCTATTGCCCTACTACCCAAAAGAGTACGCGCTAGGCGAATTAACTCAATTATATTTTTCACAGGTTTAAAAGTTATTCAAAAATTCACATACAGAAAAAAAATAGATGAACAACACAACGTTCATCATGAAAAACAAAATCAAAAACAAACCACAACTCAAAACAATGCAAAAACGCCAGACCCAAAAATACCATAAAAAGAAAGAAAAAATAGGAAAATTATAGAAAAAATTCTACCACAAGAACAAGTAGAAAAATCAGAACATAGAGAATTATCACGACTTAGAAATCAACCACGTAAAAACTACAAAACATTCATCCCACAATCTAAAAGATTAAAGAAAGTTGAATTTCAAAAACAACTTTAATTTAAAAAAAATAAATAATCTTTGCACCTCTGGATCATTTTGATCTTACATTTTTCAAAATAACATGCTGACAAACACGCAACAATTCTAGTTCAAATTCAGCCAATAGGATTCACTTAAATCCGTCACCTTCTATATCTCTAACACCAACCTATTAGCCGAATAATATTAAACTCCAGGCATATCTATAACTATAACTTTACAACCTCCAGGTCAAAAATAAGCAACCCGCTAAAACTTGACAACTAAAATAAATACCACCATAATATCACAGCCCTCCCCTATCTAATAACGCAAAGATCAACAATATTTTCCCAACTCAGACCTCAAAAACCCTCTAACCAAAAATGATAAATTAGCCTAAAGTAAAAAAGGACCATATTCATTTGGCCTAAAGTACAAATATCTCAAAAATACCCCAGATCACCCGACAAATAAAAATAAAGCAAAGAAGACCTCCCGAACACCATAAAATTAGCCCCCAACAATTTTTCACAAAACTCAACCCACTTGTCAAAAATCAATAAATAACTCGACCACACTTGAATCTCGCCTCAAACAACAAAAAATATTCGACAAAGAAATCATTTCTTAAATGCTCTTCTCTCGATCAGTCAATATCTTTAAAAAAAAAACAATTTTAAATATTTTATTAAACTTTTTCATACTACTCAAACTTTTATTTATATTTCTATTTGATACTTTTGAAGCTTTTATAATCATTTTAATAATTTTTGCAAAATTTTTTAAATTTTCTACTCCCTATTTGAAATATATCTCCAGCTTTCTCAAATCATTGATCATATTCACAGGTACGATAATCCAAAGTCTACTTAAATGATACGAACAATTTTTAGTAGAACAGATATTTTTTTACTATTTATAATTTTCATAACATTTTTATCATCCCTAATATTGACAATGGGCAAATGTGTAAAAAATGCAATAGTCCCATTCGCCTTTGCAACAATCCTTTTAATTCTTTTCATTGAAGAATACTACAATAAACATAAATTTTCCAACTAGAAAAAATCAATCAGAACACTTTCAAAAATTGCTAACCAACAATCACAAAATCGGTCTTCACCGACATCATCCCAAGAAAACCCAACAACACCTACAACTACCCAAAACCCCCAAACATCCACACGAAGTTCTTTCCAAAATATTCCATACACTTTTGAAGAACGACAAGCCCGCTTATCCGAACCATTAGAACCAGTTCAGCGACAGGCACCCCTAAGTGAACCAACATATAACTTGTACCCCACATTACCACAAGAATTAAGAAATAAAAAAACGTTAGTCAAAACCAAAATACAGTTGAAATAAATAGATAAATTATACATCCACGACGAAACAGAAGTTTTCAAACCCCTCGAGTTCATTTTGATATCCCCAATCACCAACACCAACTACTTCAGAAAACCCAAATAGTACATTACCAGAAACTCCCCCACTCCTTTCACAACGTAGCACCTCAAGTATACCATCAGGTTACTTAGGTTCAACACCAACATCTGAACAAATACGTGAAAATCCCTTTAACCCCCCAATCCCACAACACGACTACCATATTGGACAACGCATTCATATACACAAGGCGAACCAAACTTAAAAACGAAGCAAAAGATATTTCTACGGATACAACATCATCATCACTACCAGAAACATTATCACTACCGTCAACATCATCATTAAGCCAGATTTCACCGACGCTTTTCCCTTTAAATATTCCAAATAACCTCGACGCTAGATATCGAGAACAATCATCAACAAATATCCCTTTACGATTAGATTGGAACACATTCATAGCACCCCAACCATTATTTGGACAACATCAAGACAGTAACCGACTCCACAGTTGGGCACTTAATAGACTACAATATAGACAAGACATCCACGAAGATATTTGTGAACACAATATTCAAATACTCCAACAAAATAGTCTCCAATTGAAATTCGAAATCACGATCAAACTTAATAATATTGTTCAACATCCTTATCCATTATATCCACCAAATATAACAGCTCAATCGCTACCACCACCATTTATAACAACTGATGTAATATATAAATACGATCGATATACCAAAAACACAATTGGTTATATAACATTTTATAACCCATACTCAGGATTATCATACACATGTATATTCTAAAAATATTAAAATTTCAACAAATCTTTTTTCTAATATTTTCCGACCAGAACACAAATCCTTCTCCTCGCACAGGACCCCAGGATTTAATAGTAACACACTACGATTGTGAAGAAAACGAACAAAAAACACTACACAAATATGCAATAAATCAAGTATCACAATGCAAAACAGAACCACAAGCTATAGAAACTACAAATGTAAAAGCAACACTGTATTCAAAAGCCCGAGCAACCACAGTCACAGGATATAAATTTACAGCAACATTTTCCAAAAAAAAAGTACATTGTTCACAAGTTTCAAACAGAAATAAAAACCGACTTGATCACGAATCATTCTATCAAAGTAATATAGAACGACTTCTACATCTAAATCCCGATGATTGTAAAAACGAACTACTCAGACTAAACATCACAAAAAATAAAAATACAGACAGGAAACTAGTAAATTTCCAAGTCTTTGCCGATACTGTACACCAAGCACAGCTTGAAAGATATCAAGGACATATAAAATTAGACGAAAAATACCCATACAACGGCGCACACGGAAGATTAACTTATGACATACACGATAAACACTGGATACCACACATTGGAATAAATAACCCCTCAAACTGCAAAGCAGACACAAAAAATAAAGGATATCAAGAAATAATGTTTTTCGATTGGAAAATACAACTCGAAAAAGTACAACTCACACGAGATTTATCAGATAACACAATGATCTATCGAGGAATTAGATTACCTTGCAAAAATGATCAAGGTTATTGTGACCCTAGAACAAAAACACAAGCAACAATTGTTTGGTTTCCCAAAGATACATGCACAACATTTTAAGTAGCAAAAATACACGCTCGAATGATAAAATTTCATGAAAAATATTTTAATAATCAATTCCATTCGAACAAATAAACCCATCCCGAAAACAAAGTAATGATTTTAGAAATATTCATGATATAGAAAATAAATTAACACGTTTCCAAATATATCAAGAAACAGAAATTGCATGCAAATATAGAAATAAAACACAATATTCTGAAAAACTTGTCGAATACGAAAAAGGTTTCGACATGACCACTGGAAAAAAAAATTGACCCTTATGCTAAAAGTCATCCTCTAAATGAAGGAACATCATGCATACCAGTTAACTTTCAAAAAAGCACAGGTCAACCTGGTGGAAAACTAAAGCCACATGATAGTAGAAGCACACGTTTACAAGAACTATCAGTAATGAATAACACCTACTTCGGTAATATTCATTATGATATTCACTTAGATATGAAGTTAGACTACACAATTAGTCGAATTTTTCAAGAAATGTCACTCTCCGAATTAGAAACACTTCACCAATTATGCGAATTGGAAAGGACACAAATTCTACAATCACTCGCACTAGCAGTATTAAAAATACCCTACGCAGGATACTTATTGTCAGGAAATAGATCAAATTTTCTAGACTACGAAGGAAAAATTTTATGGTTTTGTACTTGTACTAAAAAAGTATCACCACTATATTATTTTGCAGATAAACGTTGTTATAAAAGAATCCCGTTGTTATAAAAGAAAACGTTGTTATAAAATAAAAATAAAGTACATTTTGTCGACACACTTTCAAGACGAACATATTTTTGGGATACCGCAGTCTCATGTAGATCAAATGGATCAGAAAAAAGCCACAATGTAGTACAATTGAATCCTGATGAAGATAAATACTATCTCCTTACTCCATACCCTACGTTAATGCAATCACTCAAAAAATTTTCACCCGAAAGCATCAGAGCTATTGCTCGTAATCCAAATATTGATTTACAATCAATTGGAATATATTCTAAATCAGATATCCAACATCACATTAGAACAATACAAAATCAAGAATTATTAACACAAATGGACACTATACAAAGACAGTCAATTGACCAAAATTTAAGAAAACTTGCCGAAACCGCAGAAAACTTGCCGAAAATTATAGCGGATATTTTAAAGACATTAAAGACTATAAATATTTAAACGGTGAAAAATACAGACCACAGGATATTTCACCTATAAATATTTTCAGTTTTGTCACCCTAAAAAACGAAATTCTAGCTTTTCTAGGATGGCCCTATTACATTTTAGAAAAATTAACTATCTTATACGCAATGTTTAACTTTATAGGATTTCTTTTCTCACTCTTAAAAGGAATCTTTAACACATGCGCTATACACACACAAGTAAACAGACAAGCAAGTGTAGCACGCATACTGTTTGCAGGATTTTTTGGAATTTTTTCATCATCAATAAACAAAATACTTCTAGACGCACAAATAAAAGAATATAACACCAAAATATCCACAAGACAGAACACTTACGACGAAGAACATAATAATATAGAGATAACACCTACCGCACCACAGTTGCCACCCCTGCCACAAAACCATCCATTATCATTAGTCCCACGTAATTTCCGAAACCTAGCAATCACAAATAATCCAAATTCTAGACCAAATATAGCACAAAGACCCATTCAGCATATAATGACACATCATTCACAAAATGATAATACATACGAACAAATTATAGAACAACCCCACACCACCACTTTTCAGTCTCAACATAATCACTTTTTTAGCCCACGATGAGCCGACAACTTGGATCCCTACATCGCTCTAATTCCCACCCAGCTAACCTCCAAAATCAAATCCCAATAATCCCACTTTTTGCTTTCCCACCACCCGATTTTCCGATTATTAATATATCATCAAGCACGAATTCTGATACTAACTCAGATATTTCAGTTTTATACTCTATCTCACAGACTCCGAACCATCTCCATCAAATAATACCCAGACCAACTCCTCAGTTTTTTCAAAACCCCCTTTTCAACCAATTCCATCAAATAATTCACTCCCATCCGTTTCCACTCCTTCTTATGCTTCGCAAGTGACCCCAACCTACTCTCCACTTCACTCCGACAGATCATATAAAAATTCTCCAGACACCCCACAAATTTCCCAGGAACTCGATAATTCTATTACCTTACAACAACAGTTAATACACCCTAACACCCTCACAATACATCAACTATCATCCACAATAGAATCCTCAAACCCACCTACTCCTACACCCTCGTCAGCTTACACTGCATCATTAACACAACCATCCACTTCCACCGAAACACCTAGTAGCACTCACCGAGCTTATCGCACTTTTAAACGAAAATTCCCGAATCACCCATTCCCGACCAAACCCAGCACAGCCTGCGAATATTTTAATCACCCGCGACACACCAACACGAAAAATTTTCTAGAAATGACCTTACCCTCATTTCCACAATATACATTAAACACACCTAACGATACTAATGACACACGTAGTTTTGTAGATGAACATGTTTTAATGCCAACACTTCATTGAACAGCTTATTATCATTTTACTAACCCCCTTTGCCTACCACTAACTAATACTCTTGACATCATAGAAAAGAACAAAGACATGTTATATAGACTCACTACAACACTAGCACCTAGACAATTTACTTAAGTAGGATATAAAAAATTACTAAAAACATTCACTGCACCCCGAGCTAACGATTTTACAATAGAATATTACGACCATAATATCGTCCGACCTAATCAAGATTAATTTTTAGATAAAGACCGCTTCGCTAACCCGCAACTAACAGAAAATTTTTTCATCAAAACGTCATAGGTATCCACACTTAATATTTTGATAGAAAGTATGATCACATCATTTCCGAATCCCTAGCTGATAATCAAGCTTACGAAAGTTTCCATGACAAATTTCAGTTATTTTCACTAACCTTTCACTTTCTTTCACCACATGAACGCGATTTGCACTGCTCCCACGATATTATGTTACGCACTAAACAAACCCACACATATACATAATATCATTTTATCCAAAATCATTTTGATTTGCATACCCCATCAAGACAACCTCACCATCGTTTTCAGTTTCTTAACTCAAAGTACACGTCATCATTTTTCCTTAATTTTACATATTGCATCAAAGATACTAACCTCCACGGCATCCTATCCTTCGCAACTATGACCCAGTAACCCAAATGTATATATTTTGCCCCATCACGAAGACCTTTAACGCCGAAGAATCCAGACCCTTCCTTATCCCGCATGAATTTATCCAGCCTATAGAAATACCAATATTAGAATTCATTCTCAATACTAAATATAATCACAAAAAATATAACCTCATTCAAAACACACCTTACGAGTTTGCAGTAGGCACCGAAGAACTAAAAACCATTAAAGCACTTCAATTGCTTTGGCCACTGCTTCAAACTAAAAACATCATTCGCATACTAGCCAAATTACTAACAACATCAGATATGATACACGACATCTTCCCCCACGGCTTTTTCCCAGACGATTAACAGGTAAGTATAATTTAAAATACTCTTCACTAATAAATTTAAATTAGTACTAACCATTTTTTATTAATGTTTCACAAAACAGAAAAGAAAAATAAAAATACAAACTTGTTAAATTCTCTTAAAATTCACTAATTTTTTGCACTAAATAATGTAATAAAATTCATACCAAATGTAGTAATTTAATCTATAAATTATTTCCCCATGAAGCAGTAAAATTAATTACGATGAAAATTTATAATTTTAAATTTCCCCCAAACGCAGTAAAATACAAATTCTATGCAATAAATTGATAAAATGAGAAAGCAGTACTAACCTTTTGATATTTTTATTCAATCGCACAAGAATTCTATCCAAACTCGCACAGCTCGTCCACGAAGAATTGTTTAAATAATGATTTTAAGTTTCAATTTTTCACACTCAACAACTCTTAACACACGATAACAAGTTTCAAACTTTCCTTTAACCCGGTTGGAAAGGAATTATATACTAAACCAAACTAACCAACGCAGCTTACTAAACACCACAAATCATAAAACAACAGCATGGCTAAGAAAAGAAAACCAACGGTACCCAAACCGGATTAAACCAGTTTAAAACTGGATATATTATCCTTTTGAAGACTATTATAAAGTGTAAGAAAAAATAATAAAACACAAAAAAGTCGCAAGTTAAACCCATACCAAAAACAATTTGATTTTTGAAAAAAGGACACAAACAAAGTAACATAAGAAAAACCAACATAAACCCAACATAAAACGTTATCACATAACAGGACCTCTCAAAGAAACAGCATGAAATCATACTCCCACTCCTGGCCTAACCCACCAGAGAGGACGTCCTGAGCATGCTCTATAGCCGGCCTAACCCACCGCGCTACATCCACGCTTTGTGACCACACTTCTATTTTTAATTAGAGGTACTCAAGGGTGAGTATCTCTTCAAAATAACCAAACTAAAACAAAACGCTTTTGTGAAAACGATCAACTAAATTCATGATTAAAAAATTGGATTAACATAATTTTATAAAATGTAAATCATACTTTGCAGTATATAGATCAATACACAACAACAAAGACGAACATCCAAAGACTAGATGATCCCACCACACCCGAACAAAAGAATGGCTAAACACAACCGACATGCCAACAATCACAACTCAAAGGGTTTAGAGTACGACTTGACTTTGCAGAAAAGGACTTCATTGAACTAGACCAATGACCACCACGATGTTCAAGTATACGTACAGATCCGAGTTACGAGGCATCCCTTCCACACACGATCTCCACGCGATTCCCAGACGAGGTTGCACACAAAACAAGTTCTCTACATAATACAGAAAAACCCGTCATAGCAAATCATTTTGAAATCAGATTGATTTCATTGGGGATCACAGTCGTTGTCAAAAGACGACGCAACGATTTTCTGTCCCTAATTCCAGCGTCCTGGAACTTCTTCTCCAAGAGGAACCGGACAAGAATATGATGTTTGCCAAATACCAACATTCAACATCCATTCTTCAAATTGCAGAAAGATAATTCTAAAAAACTCTGTAAAACCCGGATGCGTGGAACCTGATCTAAACTACATTTTATAATTGGATAAATTGGATATTTTACCACTGTAAAATATTTAATATTAACCAATCACAATCCATCTAACTAACAACCCACTTACTTGTAAGTGCTGAAATTACTTGTAATTTCAGCACCAGAGAGATTTGAAATTAACTTAGAAATTAGTTGCCTCTCCAAGAGAACTTCAGCTGCCGCAATAAACCAGTATACTCTAGATCTATTGAGCCTAGCAGAGACTAGTTAAACACCCTGAGACTAGTAAGTATAAGAGTAAGATTAGGATCGGTATTAGACTAAGAAGTTGCACGAATCTATCCGGCCGAAAATAAGATAGCGTGACGAGCAGACGGTGTACCCTATCCGAAATTACTCTATGAGTTAACCACATCGGTTACAACTCAGACCTTATTTCCTTTAGGTATGTATGATATTGATTTTTTGCCAGAAAAATTGAATAGTGTGACTTTTGTCTGTCTGCTTATCTTTCGTTGGCTCAGCTGCCAAATCGAGGAATTTTTTATGCTGTCAGTATTTTTCATCGTAGGTGTATTTTTAAAATCTACTCCTGTAATTTGTAAAATATATAACCCTGACGTTGTATATATTCGTTACGTTTCTGTTTTTTTTTGCTTTGAAAGTTTGTTTGGTTGAAATCGTTTCGGCTGATGTTTTTTCAGCTCACTTATTGTTCCGACTTTCGATACGAAAGCAACGGAATATTTGTGCTCGGGGTGGGTTTTTTTTTCAGACAAATTTCGACTTTTTAACTAGCCATTTTTGACGGAATATTTTTATATCATTCGAAAGCTATTGTTGTCCTGAGCTTAAATTTGAAAAGATATTTCACCTGTGATTATTTTTCGTAAAGTTATGAGGGTTTAAAGATTGCCATTTTGACCAATTTGGGACAATTAACGCGCGATATAATTCGCGCTATTAACGCGTAAGCGGAGATTTAATCCGTCTTAGAAATCGTTCCAAATTGGTTGAAAGAAGCTTATTTGCCATAATTGATTTGTTACAAGTAGCGAAATCTATCTTTTTGTAATTTATATGGCGTGTGGGGGGATGATTTAAAAAAAACGTTAAAAGTTTTTGAAAAAAAAATTTTCATTTTGTTTTATTACTTTTAATTTTTTAATAAAATTACTGCTCCATAAACCTTCAAAAGCAGTCGGAACATTCAGGGCTTCGCCCTGATACAAGCAGTCTTGTTTTCTTTTGTGTCCCTTCAAAGCCAAAACTTGTGTTTTTTTTTGGAAAAAAATTCAGGCAGTTTGTGTTGCAAAATTTCAAAGTCTTAAAGTTTTTGAAATTGACACAATTTCTATTGAAATATAAAATTCGGCTCAATGGGCGTCTATCTGCTTGTTTTTGATTTAGTGGCAACTCCCTAAAAACTAAAAGCCTTTGAATGCTGGTTATTCTGATTTTCGAATGCTTTTCTGAAATAACTTTCATTTTTTTCCTAGAACAAGATTTTTTTTTCATATGTGAATTTTGTACCCAGTAACGAATTTCCAAAAAGAGGGATAGTTAAAGAATTCCTTATAGACTATCATGAAAAATAGAAAAGGCATCAATATCGGCAGTCGAAAGATATTAGACTCTAATTGATAAAAGGTGATCAACGGGAATATCATTAGAACATGAATTGCCAATCTCTTATCTGATTTGATGTTGCCATTCTCTTATCAATTTTTCATAGCCTTCAAACTGTCACTTATCTGATCACACATCCATACCTCTAAAATAAAAGTGAAGTGGATTTCCAACTCCTATTCTTTTTCTTTTCCAACTCCTATTCTTTTTCTTTTCTTACTCCTGGCAAGTGTTTCTTACCATAAAAAATTTTTTTTCTCCCATGACATGAACATATTATTTAATTTAATATTATTGCAGTCAAGTAAGCTTCTAAAAGTGTGATGAGAGACTGCAAGAACTGATTGGCAGGAGAACTAAAACCTGAAAAGTTTTACCCTAAAGCAAAATATGCTCTGTACATTGTTATCTAAAAAAATCCCATTTTTCTTACAAAACTACAATTTTCCTAGACATGCCAATTGGACACGCCAGTTGACCCAGAAATATTTCTGTAATAGACACACTGTATTTGAAATGTTCTAAGCTTCCAGTTTTTCAGAGCTACTTCAGACACGTTTATGCGCCAATTGGAACATTCGTGGTTTTGTCCGATACAAGCAATTTTGTTCTACTATGATTGTTTGAAGAATAACAAAACATGGCAATCAAAGTTAAAGGCTCTAAAAATAATTCCATAGATCCAAATAAGAGCTCTGGAAAAAATAAACTGGTCAGCTAACTGGCCAAATTGTTAATTCTCAAACCCCATTGATGTTGCAAAAATTTATTGGAATGACTTTTAATTTAAACTGATTTTTGATTTAAACTGATTTTTTTAATAGGTTCAGCTTGGCTTTTGTAACGGTCGGGGAACAATTGATGCGATAGTTTCGTTAATAGAAGTTATAAGAAAAAAATTTCACAATCAATCAGTAATGACTCATTTGTAGACCTTAAGAAGGCGTTTAACAGAATAGATCATGATATTTTGCTTTTAAAAAGTAATGTGTATGGCTCGAGAGGTCCTCTAAGGCAATTAATTTAATTTTATCTCAGTAACCGCAAGCAGTTTTTAGTAAGCGAAGTTTGTTTTGAGAAGAAAGCATTTCTGGTCCAATAAGGCTCAGTCTATTTTTGTTTATAATAATCATTAAAGGTATAGCAGTCAATTTGGACAATTCAAAAACTGTTTTTATGCAGATGATATGGAAAGAGAAGAAGCTACAGAGAAAAAGCGTAAAAACAACACCATCAAAAAGCTTTAAATACAAAAAAATGGTTTTCCAATAACAAATTTACCCTAAACACAGATAAAACTTAGATTCTAAACTTCCGAAACAATAACAGAATTCCATCAAAAATTTTGCAAGTGAAACTTACCTTTAAAAAACTGAGTGCAAATTTTTTTTAGGTTGAGAAAAAGTGTGTCAACCAAACATCTAGTCCAATTTTTTGAAAGAAAAACAAAATTTGATATACTAAACCAAAAATTTAGGCATTTTTAAAGCAAAGTTCAAAATCACTAAAAATCAGTCAGGTACAGATTTTAATGAAATTTAAGTTTTTAGCATGGGAATTTCATTTATATGGGTAATTGAAAACCAAAATATTTATGGAAAGAACGTCCTAGTCATCTTATATTCAATTTTGAAAAACAAACGAAATAAGCAAGTTCTCGGAGGCTCATTTTAAATCACGGAAGGTGCCAGTAAGTACGTATTTTATCTCTACAGATACAATTCTTTCGAGCCCTCGAAAAATTCTGAACTATGTTATAAGTTACCATCCAACATCCAAACCCTATAGGTATTATAACAACTGCAACTCGTTTTGAAGTTAACAACTTTTGCAGAATGATACATCATAGACAACGAATAACTAGCTAGAAAAACACATCTTTAATCGTCTTTAGTGTTTTCAGTTTTTGTTCCGACTTTCGATACGAAAGTAACGGAATATTTGTGCTCGGGGTGGGTTTTTTTTTCTTCAGACAAATTTCGACTTTTTAACTAGCCATTTTTGACGGAATTTTATTTTATCATTCGAAAGGTATTGTTGTCCTGAGCTCAAATTTGAAAAGATATTTCACCTGTGATCATTTTTTGTGAAGTTACGGGGGTTTAAAGGTTGCCATTTTGACCAATTTGGGACAATTAACGCGCTATATATTTCGCGCTATTAACGCGTAAGCGGAGAGTTAATCCGTCTTAGAAATCGTTCCAAATTGGTTAGAAGAAGCTTATTTGCCATAAATTGTTTGTTACAAGGAGCGAAATCTATTATTTTTTTTACTTTATATGGCGTGTGGGGGTTGATTTACATAAAAAATTCAAATTCAGAAAAAAAAAATTCATTTTATTTTATTTCATTGAATTTTTTAATGTTATTACGGCTCCATAAACCTTAAAAGGCAGTCGGAACATTCAGGGCTTCGCCCTGATACAAGCAATCTTGTTACTTTTTGTTTTGTTTTCAGCGAATTATTCAAATATTTTTTTGATTTAGTTCGAGCGAGTTGTTAATGAGAAATTATTGTTCTCAAATCGTATTAGAATAAAATGGTTATTAATTTTGCGCTCAGAGACACCTGAAAACAGATCTGTAGATCCAATCTTGATCTCTTAGGAAGTTTTAGTTTTACTAAAGTGTCATTTTGTGTTTTTTTTTTTTCATTTTTCTGCCTGAAATTATTTTATTGTGATTACTAATTAAAACGCTTTGGATGCACAAGTTTGAGCTAGCGAGATATCTATGTTGTCAAGGTGGTACAAATTAAGTTACATAAAAAACGTGATTTTGAACGTAAAAAATAATCTACAGAAAAAAAAAGATTCCTCGTTGAAATATTTCTCTTGAAACTAAATTCAAGTTAATCATGCTTTTAAACAAGGCACGACATTGAAAGTGTTTGATTTTGTCTTGCAAAAATAAGATGATCAACTCAAATTTTTATTAAAAATGCGATTCAAGAGGGCGTTTGGAATATTTTTCAAGACTGTGCGCTTCGAAAACTGTGCACAATCAGCAGTTTTGATGACACATCATGTTTTTTTATAGCAAAAGACTTGTTTACTTTCACTTCCAGGATGCCAGTATTGAGTGCACCTGATTGTAAATTAAAAATTTCCGTGCGGACAATTTCTCTTCTTCTAAAATGCTTCCAGCACAGATATTTTCTGAGTCGGGTATAGTTTACTTACAGTCAATTTCCGCAATGCTTGTAGCTACTACAAAAATTTCTTGTTTTCGTGACCAGAATTGATTCGACCACACCAGTTTAAAAACATCAACTCATTATATTTATATATGGACAACTCAAATGCAAAATACAATTTTTTTCTATATTTTTTGAAATGATTCTTCAAGTTTCATTAAAACTTGCAGGATATTTTTTATTAAACGCTTTTTGGAATGAAACAATTCTTGACAAAGTATAATTCAAAACCTTTCTTCAAAACCAATAACTCAACCAAAGCAATCAGTAAGAAAAACAACGTAAAACCCTCACTTTTGCAGTCTAAATATAGGCGGAAGAATTAAGGAGAAAAAAATCCTGGGCTGGATTACATGTAATCATTGCTACGTTTCTGTTACGTCTTGTCAGCATCCTAATGAGTTACTGAAAACGAATTTGCTTGACGGGGGTGTAGCGATTAGCATGTGTTCCTATTAGAATGCGATAATTGCTTTAACTGGGTGTGTTTTCAGACGAAAAACACACAAGCCGAAAAAGAAATCAGCGAAACAACTAATTTCAAAAAATTTCTCCCCTAATTTGATTTGTCAGAGGAATTAATTTTTCACTTTCAACTATTTAAAAATTCGGCTGAGTACATGCTGTCCCGATTTTGAAATTTGAATAAATAAAACGTGAAAAAGCAAATCTTCTGACTACATTCTTTTACATGGACATGCTAATCGACACATATGCTAATAGGCCGTCCCCGTGCCTGAGAGAAAAAACTCATAAACAATTGGAGGAGGTTTTAGTTTAAATTACTTTCGCTAGTTAAACAGGATCCTTTTATAAAGTTTTTACTTGCAACGTATTTTAAAACAAGACTGCTCGTATCAGGCAAAGCCCTGAATGTTCTTACTGCCCATTAATCGTTTTTGGTATCAGAAATTTTGACAAACAAAAAATTTTAGGCTGATAAAGTTAAAGTCTTTGTGTAAAACAAACGTATTTGTGTTAAAAGTGTAAAAACGTTTGTCTTTTATGCAATTAATGAAACTAAGTTTGCCTCAATTCAACTTGGAACTATTTTAGGTGCGGATAATTTGCCACGCAAAAAAAGCTCGCGTATCGAAACAAACTATCAAAGTATTATTCCAGCAGCAAAACCGCAGTTTAGTCAAGTGCACGCATACTCGCTTGGCAATCACAAAACTTCCGAAGCAATGCCCGTACACAGTCAAATTTTAAACTTGATTTGAATAAAAAAAACCAACCCGGGCATATATTCCTCACGTTTTTCGTAAGTCGGAACACAAATGTATAGCTTGCTTCAAAACTAATCAGAAGAAGTGTTATTGCAAAAAGTGTTTTTTCCTTGTAGTAGTGTATTTTTCGAAACATTCGTGCTGAATGAAACACGCTTTGATTAATGTTTATCTTGGTTCAAGAGCAAAAAAACTTGGTTCAAGAGCAAGTACAAATTCCAAAAAGAATAATTATAATGGTAGTTTTTAATCAATGAGTCAGATTTTAGATACAATTTCATTGGTTTTAGAATGAATTTTTGAGCCAGTTTTTCCCAAAAAGTTGAAACCCCTTGAAAACCACAACAAAATGATTTTAAAAAGGTTGCTCGTATAACAGGGCGAAGCCTTGAATGTTTCGACTTTAGTTTATAGTCAATTAGCAAGCTTTATGATAAAAACATCATAAAATAGTCAAAAAAAAGAACTGTTCAACTATCCACTCACAACACGCTATGCTATGTAGAGAGGGATCTATCTAGTTTCTTGATTTATAATAATAATACCAAATGACTTGCCTCGGTTCAATTTTGAATTATTTAATCCAACAATTACGCGCGTTATTAGAATGTAATTATAGTAGAGTGAGTTGATAATTTTATATTGGCGAAAACTGCATTTCCAGACTTGTCTAAAATTTACTGTAAGATATCACATCACAGGACATGTATTTTTTTTGCATTTGAGATCTAAATAACAATTTTTTTCAGAATTTAAAAAACTTTCCGGTAGAAAACTAAAATTGAAAAGTCTATTTAAGTTGTAATCAATATAAGTTGTAATCAGAAGGCTTATTTTAGAAGTCGAAAATTGTCTGACAGAATTAGAAAATAATAAAAGATACTACCAAAAAAACTACTCTTACATCAACGCTAATTGAATGTTAGCTTCAGTTTATCAAACACGCGCTCTTTAAATTACACAATTATATGTTATGCGTCTCGTATTCTAAGCAAAAGACCTTAAAAATTCAGTTTGAGAAACTTTAATCCGCTGCTTTTGCGTGGTATAAGGAAGCGAGCGTTCAAATTTCCATATCGGCCAAATTAGCAATTTTAAGATCACCAAAACTAAAAAAAAAAGATCACAAGTGAAATTTATTTTGAAATTTGACCCCTGGACAATATATTTAAGTTGTAATCAGAACGCTTATTTAAGAGGTCGAAAATTGTCTGAATCTGAAAAATGACTCTAAGCGTTTCAAGATTGCTCGCATGAGGGCAATCCCGACTGCCCTTTTATCCGACTGGCTTTTAATTGGCCTTAGGGTACTTTCAGGGTGTTTAACTACAGGGTCTTTTCAAAACCTGTTTTTTTATAAATCCTTTCTCATTTCAAAATACTTGGGTTTTGAAGTTTTTTTTGCAGCAGGCAGCAACAATTTGCCGAATTTTGATGATATAAACAATTGAATTTGGTGGTTTTTTGCTCACGATTATTTGTTTGACTTAAGGAGTTTTTACTGCAATTTGAGACGAGCAAGCTACTATTGTGCTGAAATAAAACAACCCAATAAATTGAATTGAAACTGAGCTCTAAAACTCATTTTTTTTTCAATATCAGTTATATTTGGCTAATGAATGATGTGGACAAAAACTGCTTAGAATTTTAGAAGATATTTTCTTATGCATTTTTGCAAACTTTCGAACTAAAATTATATTCTTAAACGGTTCATTCATTTGGTGCAAAATTAAGGAGGTAAACATGGTCAGTGTAGTTATTTTTAGATCAATTGATCCAGTTTATCTTCTCAATTTGAATAAATATAGTTGACCCATTTTGAGGATCCCTCAGTGAACTTTTATGCATAGTAATCGATTACATTAGGTTTATAAAGTCAGTCTCCACAAAAATGAAAATTAAAAAAATAATCGATTAAAATGAATTATAATCTAGTTTTTTGACAAATAAATCTAATCTATTTATTCGATTATAATTGATTGTAATCGTTGATTAAAAAAAGTGTCTCTGAAATATTAACACAAGTGCAGTGTTTTCATAAATTGACATGTGATTTTATTTAACGAGCGTTTTATTAGAAAACTGTAAATGCGAGTCTTACTCAGGCTACCGTTATCCTGAGTTCACATTATTATCGTGTGTTCAACTTTTTCCCTTTTTATATTGTTTTTCTACCCGTTCTCAAAATAAATTTCTTCACAATTTAAGTTGCTCATTCCCTACTTATATCCTATCACGGGGTACTTGCGGTTTAACATTTTCATTCGGGTTTTAGTTTTGCAGAACGTTGCAAAAATACTCGATTATTATTTGGATATTGTGAACAAAAAAAATCGATCTAATCGAAACAAAAAGTGGATTATAATCGATTATAAAGGATGATAATGATTTTTTGAAGATTGAAAATACTCGATTATAATTCCCTAAAAATCCATTTTTGTGGATGGACGGGTCATGAAAATCGATTTTATGGTTAAATGTTTCATGAATTTTATCCATTATACTCGATTATTTCTTAAAATTTCAATTGCGGGGTGTATGTTTGGCTTGAAATTTTCAAAAAAAAAAGCTGATAAAAATCCAGGCAAAAATTTGCTCATCATTTTTTGTGCCAAAACTAACCGAAATTGAGATGAACGAATTTAAAAAAAACTGTTTTTGTTTATTATTTTCGGTTGTTTTAACTCAACATTATAGTAGCTTGTTCGTCTCAAAATGCAGTAAAATTTCATTAAATTGCGAAAACATGAGAACAAACCAGAATCCAACTCTAACAAGGCTGCTCGTATCAGGGCAAAGCCCTGAATGTTTCGACTGCTTTTTAAGGTCTATGGAGCAGTAATAACCTAAAATAAACTAAATGTAAAAAAAAAGGAAAAAATTTTTTTCTGGGAAAATTTGGGATTTTTTGTGAAAACAATTCCCTCATACGCCATATAATGTACAAAAGGATACCTTATGCTCCTTTAAACATATAACTTATTACAAATAAACTTCTTTCAACCAGTTTGGAACGATTTCTAAGACGGGTTAAACCTCCGCTTACGCGTTAATAGTGGGAAATAAATCTCGAAATGGCAATATTCAAACCCCCATAACAAGTGAAAAAAGATTACAAGTGAAATGTTATTTCAAATTCAAGCTCAGATCAACAATTTTTTTTGAATGATTTAAAAAAAAAAACTCCGTCACACATGGCTAGTGAAAAGTCGAAGTTTGTCTGAAGAAAAAAAAACCACCCCGAGCACAAATAATCCGTTACTTTCGTTACGAAAGTCGTAATAAGACTACTCGTATCAGGGCGAAGCCCTGAACGCTCCAAATGCCTTTTAAGATTTATGGAGCAGTAATAACATTAAAAAAATAAATATAAAAAAATATAATAAACATTTTTTTTCTAAAATTTTAACTTTTTATGAAAATCATCCCCCCACACGCCATATAAAGTACAAAAAGATAGTTTTCGTTCCTTGTAACACATCAATTATGGCAAATAAGCTTCGTTCAACCAATTTGGAACGATTTATAAGACGGATTAGATCTACGCTTACGCGTTAATAGCGCAAATTATATCGCGCGTTAATTGTCCCAAATTGGCCAAAATGATAATCTTTAAACCCCCATAAATTTATGAAAAATAATCACAGGTGAAAAATCTTTTCAAATTTAAGCTCAGGACAATAATACATTTAGAATGATATAGAAAATTTCAGTCAAAAATGGCTAGCTAAAAAGTCGAAATTTGTCTGAAGAAAAAAAACCCACCCCGAGCACAAGTATTCCGTTACTTTCGTATCAATAATTATATCATCAGAATGTGGCAAACTGTTGCTGCCTACTTAAAAAAGAATCACTTTATTAACCCAAATGGTTGTGAACCGAGAGAGGATTTATAAGAAAGCGGTTTTAGAAACACACTGTAGCTTGCCTCAATTCAATTTGGAATGATGTCGTAGTGCGGGATTTCTTGCCCAAAATTGTTCTTTTTTTTGCATGTTTTTTTTTACTAGCCCGTCCGAAAAATGTAATTCAGATAAATCATTTTGAATATAGTTTCGGGTGAATATTTTTTGTTATAACTAATATCTCAGTTTTGGTTTTAAGCAATACTAAAACTGATCATCGACCAAATAAATCGGATTTTTGAATATCTCTTAGAAAATTCGGTCGAATATATTCGAAGGTTTGTCAAAAAGCTTACACCTATTCTAGAGAAACAAATGAGATCTACTTAGTGAAAATAATAACCCAGCAATTCAGTAACACAGCAGGATTAGTCCGCTTTTCAATTATATTGGTAATTTGTTTCAGGTCTCTCTGAGCCTACTTTAGGTGCCAGAAACTACCTTGAGGTACCGTACCCAATCGAAACGAGAAAGTTCTTCAGTCCTCACGAGTATTACACCGAACTCATGAACGAGGAAAGACCACTTCGCCGCGACGATAACTTCGTGTTTTAGTTTAACTTTGCAATGAAATGGCTTCTATTTTGATGAGAGCTTCGCAAACTAACTCAGAATACTAACAAAATGCGGATTGGTTTCAGACTAATAAAAATTTAGTGTATTTTGTTTTATTAAGCCCAAAAAATGAATACGAATTCATTTAAGTTAAAAGTTCAAGATTTGGCCTGATTTTGGTTAATTACTTTCAATCCAATACAATGAATACAAATTCCTATCAAACGCCAAATTTGAGCTGTGAAACAATTAACATAAATTTTGGATTGACGCTTTCCATAAATTATAATTGAACAGGTAATTAGTAAACAGCCTTCTATCTGGTAAATTGATGTTCTGTCTTGTGTGGATTAATGGCGTTAATTGAAATTGCACATACAAAACATTTTAATGATGATTGAATCAAAGTATAATTGAAATGTGACAGATCATGAATCGTTACAGATTCAATCAAAAAATTTTCAGTTAATTCACGGTCAAAAACTAGCAAATGAAACTTATATGCACTGATTTTAATTTAAGCATGATATAAAGATAGGTAGCTAGAGGAACATAGCATACCCGGAACAAGGTTAGCGACTTATGTTTCCACCGACTCGAACGAAAGTTGGTACGTTTCGACCGTATCCACCCAGGCTCGATATGTTTCGACCGACTCGACCCAAACTGTCAATGTTTCGACCAAGTTCGACATAGGAAAAACCAGGTTCGAACGAAGAAAAAGGTTTCGACCGAGTTCGGCTATTTTTTTTCGAGAAGAGATTCGACCTAGAAAAACCATTTTTGACTGTGTTCAACTGAGAAGCGAGAGATCAACCCAAGATTTTTTCCTCAAATAGGTTTGGTACGCTAAAACAATTTTTACGGTGAACAATTTGATATATGTATGCATGCTTGAAGGTACGAATGTTTGTAAGTATGTATGTATGTAAGCAAATTTTTAGGATTGTAGGTATGTATAAATGTAAGTATGTTAATGAGCACGCAGGAGGATCTAGGATTTTCTCGAGGGGGGGGGGGGGGGGTGCGGAATTTCAAAAAATTTTGGAAAAATTTGACGAGCTTTTTTTTAAGGTCGACCAAATTGAAAAAAAAAACTGGTTAAAAAACTCAACTTCAAAGTAAGTATATAATGGCGACGAAGGCGCCGTCAGAAAATATTTGGGGTCGGTCGGTCAAATAAGGATTCCTTAATAAGTGCCAAGGGGGGACCCTTTGGATCGACAAGGCGTCGAATCACTGAGGGGAAGGGCGTCAAGCCCCCCTCTATAGTTTTACCAGAAACAGAAGCTAATACCGTTTCGCTGGTCACGACGGAACGTTCACGTAAAAACGAGACTGCACAGAAAACATCTTCTGAGCCGTTCCCGAACATACGCGGCTCTTTTTTTGACGGGACAATCAAAATAAGCTCGAAAGAATGGCAACCCAATATGCCATTATGAATACCTTGACTGCATATCATCAGACAAAAATTCGTCCCATTGTTGGCTAGATATGCGCCGAATGTCTCTGAGCGGACGTGCACGGAGCTATAAGAGCTCTGGGGTCAAAAACAGAAACAAAGCTAAGGAATGTGCTTTGAACAATTGAATTCTTGAGTTCTCGATTAGCTCTGCGACTATCCGCCAAGCTATCAGCCTCTTTTAGGCAGAGACAAGTGTCATGATTTCATGAGTAGCTGCAATGTCTTTAACCGGATCGACTTTAGCAGCGTCGGGGTTCATTCTAGCCGCGAATAATGGGGAGTTGCTGTCGAAAGCGCTCAGTTTAAATCTTCCTGGACACAAAAGCGTTCCTAGAGTCAGCTAATGAACGCAGGAAATAATCCCTCTAAAAATTCTCGAGGACAGCGTTTGCAGCTGCAGGATACGTTTCGCGATTATAGCGGGTAGTTTGCTGGAGTGAAATCTATGCACATGGGGAATCTCGAGCTTCAAAATTGTGCCTGGTGTACTAAAAACAATCGTTTTGAGGTCCTCCCGCTACAAGAAAGGTAAGGTGGTCGATCGATTAGTATTACATTAACTTACTTGCAAGAATAGTCCTTCTATATCAGCGGAAACCGCAAAATTGAATAGTCGGAGCAGTAGGTGAACTCTCAATGATTTGTGTAGTAGATACAGTCCACTAAAAAAAACTGATTCAAATATATTTCATAACTGCTATTTGAAGCACTGCTCAAGAACGGTTTTATCCGTCTCATTTTTATTGGCTGGTTGGGATTTGTCACTGGAGGGTAGGGTAAGTACCATTCTTGAGCAGTGAGGTTATGTGGATCGTGCGGAACAACAGAAACAATGTAACTTTATCGAAAAACAAGTGGATCTTTTATCTTCCTTGATGATCTGACAATAGCATTATTTTGAAACTCACACTTTCATGGAATCTTTTTTCAGTGATTCTAACTGCGCGAGAGCGGATCAGTAGTTCAGAAAAGTAGCAATTACGTATCGTAGCAATTACGTATCGAGAGCGGAAAAGTAGCAATTACGTATCGTTCTCAGCTAAAAGCATGTCTACAAACTATCGCTCTTGTTCTTGGTATGTTGACGATTTGGTTTTTCGAAGCGCACGTTTATCTGCAACGGAGCGAAGACAGTCCAACTTCTAAGTTCCGTAAGGCTCAAACTTAAACCACTGCTTGACTTAAATAATTACCACTTTATCTCCAACACAGCATTTAAAACTAATTGAAACTAGTCCTGAGGAAGCAGGTAGAGGAACGCTTACCAAGAAACTTATTGAATGATGAACAGCAAAAGAAGCTATTTATGTTTAACATGCAGTACACTCAAAATGTTGTCTCGTCCTTGTATCATTTCTACGTCGGAGTACTCGAAGACATTTCGATCAAGATGTTTGACAATTGGGTAAAACTGCTAAAACGCTTGATAGCTGTACAATCTCTTCCACGTATAGTTTATCCTTGCTAATAGAACCGAATTTGAAGGAATCTTTCTGCAATAGTGAGTTGATTGCTACTTCGAAGGCTTTTGGGATGATAGTTTGCTAAGAATTGATACTTTTCACTGTCACATCTAGCGGTGATCTAGACAACTTAAATTGAAGGAAGAGTTTTGAAGACAACTATGAATAACTATATGCACTATCACACATAAATAAGCAATTATTTGTAGTGGAATCCGACGAAACGCTTAGTTCGAAAAAATAAAGTAGTCCTTTCATATTTACAAAAGAATCGATTATTGAAAATTTGTTAGTAGATTTGCGTAGTTTGATGGTTTTTGCAGGCATCAGGTTTGATAGAATTTGACTTTTATTATGCAGTTCTTTGGGGGAAGGACGCAATCTGCGCAGTGCAACAAAATGATATGTGTGCTCTCACATCGGTTTTTGGTCCAATATCTAGCTTGAGAGCAACTTCGAAACGGATGATTAGGTTCCAAGGAGCACAAGCACAATTTCTGTTCGACTGCAGACTTTGCACGCTGTCGTGCGTTTTTCTCCTTAAATACTTTGCAATTCCAAATTCTGTGCTAGCCTTTGCAAAGCTTACAAAAAGGATGATGCGACGATTGCTTCTTAACCAACGTCGATGTGTAGTTGTTTGAAGCTAAAATTTTCGTGGTTGCCTTTTTTCTTTAGCCTCGATGATAATCATCGGATTTGGGGTTTTAGAAGCCTTCGTAAGCAAGCAACCGTGGGCGTCTGTTTTTTCGCTCAAACTTTTGTTGGACTATAGTAAAGTAGGGTTATACATTTTCTTTTGACAGAAATTATCATCCAAGACTCCTTCCTTTTCGGTGGCAGTTTAAAGACAGCCTAGTTTAACAGAGATACACCTCTAAGATAGGCAGAGTAATCAAATGATTTGAAAGCATTCTTAAGCATTCAAACTGTTGATGCAAAAATGATGTATTTTTGGGAGGAAATTTACTGAGTTTGTCAAGATGTGCAGTGACAACCGTCTCATGTTAACTGAGCTTACGTTTCAAAGTATTCAGTGCATCTTTGTACACCTTATTATATCTTTGTGCACCCTTTCTGCCTGTTACTAGTGTCTTTAGATACGTTAGCTTAACGTCATCATTTGAAGCGGCCAAATCTACAGAGCGCACATTATTGGGAAGGGGGTCATTATGGCAAAACGATAGTTTCGACTTTAGTTGAAGGTTCGTACAATTGAATTTCAGCAGCTCACTTAAGTCTCGGATGGTTATACTTTTATCTCCAAGTGATTGTTCACTGTGCGAAAATGGAGCACCGGAGAGCGGAATTGGAGGGACAGGTATTTAACACAATGGTGAGCTGGGATAAGCTTCATCACTGTCTTGATGAGTTTAGTGAATGACTTTCTACATGAGACGGAGTGGAAGCGATGGATGGCAGTTGACCTTTCTGATAGCTGTTACGGGTGCGGGTAAATAGGAAATCATAAAAAAACACGAATTCGAGTATCGGTACTGACTTTTTTTCGGTGATTTAGTTGACCCAAGTCTCGGTTCGCAGGCAGCAAATGTCTTTTTCTTCAACTGTAAGATTGACTGGCTTCTGGGACATTTACTTCGATATCGCTTTGTAACCCATTTTTTATTAAGAGTAGCTTCGGCTAACTTCAATCTTTTCTCTTCTGCTAACGTTTCCAAATCTAGTTGTTGCTTTTGAAGCATTTACCGAAACTCTGGTTGCTTTAGACAAAATTTGACTTCAATCTGCCATTCGATGACATTTCGACAGAGCTTAGCAACTTCGAGGTCTCGAATCTTCTAACTCGATAAAATCAAAGCCGTTTCGTGTCGACAGAGTTCATGCTAACTGCAACGAGTTGATTTACTTTGCAACGGATATTCAAGCGCACAAAGTTTGTATCAGTTCTGCCATCGCTTTCATCAAGGTCAAAAACACATTAGAGAAAACTTTTTCTTTTGTCGCTGTAATTTTTTGAAGAAGGCAAACGGAAAGAGTCGGGAAGTGAACGTTTCAAACTGGCATTTTGAAGACCCTCCTTGCAATCTTGTATCCACTTGCACTTGGTTCGTTGCAACAAAAAGATCGCCATAGACGGGTGGGTTGAGCCCTTTGATTCGAGTGTCAGACAGTCATTCGATGAATTCCCGAGGCAAGATATCAACTCAAACCAGAGAACTAAACTAAACAACGAAAACGTGTTACTACTTCGTAAGAAACACGCTTGCTATAAAGAAACCGTAATTCGGAAAACGAAACCGAGAAAGACCGTGTTCGGTGAAATTTTCTGAGCTTCAGACAACCCTGAGAGAGCTATCGAGGTTGGAAATCCATTTAAATAAATTAACTGTTAGTAGTTTTTGGGTAAAATATATCAAGTTCTGGGTCGATCTTTTTGAGAGTTTTAAGACTTTTTTTTTCTAAATACTCTTTGTGAAAAATATTTTGCTCTTTGTAAAAAAGGTTAACAAAGATTTAAAGACTAGGGTTGGTTTTGGTTCAATTTATACTCAAATTTCTGGAAGAAAAGTTTACTGTAACAAAATTGTTCAAAAATTAACATTCTTAGAATTTTGAAGTGTTTTCTACCGTCAAAGTTCTGACTCTTTGATGCCAGTCAACATCTATATGCGAGAGCTTTGTGCAGATCCACACTCTCTTCTCCTGACAATCACCTCTTGTTCGACACTCTTGTTGACTTTGAAGAAGCCCGATGTTTTGAGGTCGCTCAAACTTGTGCTCGGAATCTCAGTGGGCCAAAAGATTGGTATGGCACCTAAGCCTGAAGCGGTAATGAGTGTAGTTTTCCTCATTGCCGTTTTGAACAAAGAAAGCCGATCATTTACTGGTTATTGGACGAAATTGGAACCTTTTCTCCCAGAACGCTTTTTTTTCGAAGTACAAAAATGCTTTAAACAGAACTTGATCAAATGTCGCTATCATTCCTTGGAGACAGTGTTCAAATTCGAAAAGATCCGGAAAGTGATGTTGATCTTCATGTTTGAAGATTTCCTCAATTATCTAGATGGCATTTTGAAGACCTTCCTTGCATTCTTGTGTCCTGTTGTCATATTTCACATGACATTTTTTTCTCGATGACTTCGAGGATGCATTCATGGAATATGAAGAGTTCTTTCTCGCGTTTGCATCTCGCTATTAATTTACGCCTTAATTTTCTGTACTATGTTTTGTTATTTATAGCTTGGAAGGAACACTTTGGCATCTTTGAAAAGATCGGAATCCATACTGAAACAAACAAAGAAACTGATATCAACAGAGATAATTTTGACTAAGTTTGATGTTTTGAAACAATAGGGAAGAAGATTCCTGATTAAAAGACCCTGGCAGGGAAAATCGGTGTCAAAACCTTACGGGTCTTATCTAAACTAACTGATTGAAAAGTTTTGAGCAGAAAACGGGGAGTGAAAATAGGGTAATGAATTTAACATGAATGATTTATTTGAGTTAGGTGAGAAAAATCAGGAAGCTTAAGCTCACTGCTGGAACAAACTAACAGCATCAAAACGAACGTTTTGTTTCATCTTGGGTGTATCTTTTTCTCACAATATTTTTTTGTTTTGAAAATATTTGTGTTACTTTTTTTCTGTAAGTTTTGTTTCTTCTTGTTAGCTTTATTCATTTATTGAGGTGAT
>NC_087062.1:38641329-38654329 GCF_963678635.1 Symsagittifera roscoffensis
AAATGGATAACCAAGGGTTGATCTAAGGGTTTTTCGAGGGGGACGAGAGTGAGTTTTCAAAAAAGTTTGAAAATTTTGCGCTTAATTTCCGGTCGATCTTTTTAATTTTTTTAGCTATTTTGTTTTCTGAGCTTTCTCCATCGCGTAATTTGCTCGTTCTCTAATTTGATCTTTGTTTCAGATCAACACTGTCATTGCCAAATTTCAAATTGTCTTGAGTGCTGATTGCTGATTTTAAACTGTGTTGATTGGTTTCTAAATTTAGGCTAGCTCTTTGTTCTTAATTAGACGTTACAATGATTAAAATAAATCACTTTGGAATTGTCTCTATTGAAAACTTTAGTGTTTTTTTATAGAACAAACCACTTTTCCATATGAATGAAAAGGCATTAAAAATACAGAGAGTCTCCTTGGTTCGAGCAGTCCTGTGGCTGTTTCAAATTCTTTATAATTTATCAACTTTTTACCATAACCACTCAACTTCGTGGCCTTATTATTAAAGTTTTGGTCGATCATATTGATTTTTTAGCTCTCTCAAAACACAAAAAAGACTCAAAACTGTCATTGTTGCGATTGTCTTGAGAGCTATTTTCATCGGTGTCGATTGGTTGATTTCTGCTTTGGTCACTTTTTAAGAGATTTAAGGTGGGCATATACTTAACCATGAAAAACAAGCATAAGACTTTTGATTTATTTGTTATGTGGACAAGATTTATTACTAAATTTGTTTAAATTATGTTGTCTTTGCGGATTGTTTTTCTCATTTTTTCCGTCTAGGTCGGACCACTCAGCATTAGCTAACAAAAATTTGTTTCCACCTGTAGGATTTTGGACTAACCATGTGATTGCTTGCGTTGTTCAAAGTACTTAGTTGGGCTCCGGAATCAATTTAAATATCTTTTTTTCAGATCTTGGGGTTTAATGTTTGTTTTTTGAATGTTTTGATTTTTCATCAAAATTGATTTCATCAATGTTTTTGTTGGTCTTTCTTTATTTTGTTAGTGAGACTTTTTTCTTTTCTTGTTGATTTTTTATTTCTAGAAATTTCCGTTTTGTGTGATATATTATCGTTATCCATTAATTGTTTGATTTCTTTTTTGATCTTTTTATGTAACGTTTTTTGAATGGTTGTTTCCAAAATTGCTTGAAGATATGATGAATTGAAATAGCTTGTTTTTTAGATTTAACTATTTTTTATGTATCTGTGATAATTTTGTTCTCGTGATAATTTTTGTGCTACTACTGTGTAGGCAGAGATTTATTCCGTCTTAATGGTTCCAAATTGGACTGAGGCATGCTTATTGGTATTCTAAAAACCACTATACACTACCACTAAAATATATAAACTTCTACTTGAAATAGAGCGTGTTTTTTCTGCAGAGAAATATTGAGGTTTTTTAGCCAATTTTGAAGATTTTTTTATATTAATTAAATGCGATTGATACTCTGAGCTCAGATTTATAAAGTGATTATTACCTTGCAATTTTTTTGTTAAGTTTTGAGGGGAGAAAAATGGCCAGGATGATCGTTTGGGATATTTAACAAGCAAAGTACTCCATTTAATTAATATATGAGCGGCGATATAGTCCGGCTTCAAAACTGTTTCAAACTAAATTGAGACTAGCTAGTTGTTCTCATTTGTACGTTGCCATTATCAAAACATATCACTTTTTTCCATGTTTTTTTTTGCAAAAGTCGTTAAATTTTTAGAATCAAATGCTTCTCACACTATCTTCAAAGGCAGTCCAAACATTTGGAGCGGCTCCTTCCCGGGTTGACCTCCATACACCAAAAATGCTTGTCATACAATTCCATACATCTTGTGTGTGGGAAAATGCTTGTCATACAATTTTCATACAATTTCTAAAAATGGTTGAAAACTGGTATAAAATCATTTCTGTGGCTGTTTGATTGTAATAAAACAATCTGGTGATAAAAAACTGAGGTTTTCGTTTTTTGAAAAAAATGCTTATCATACAACTCCCATATATGGAAATTGTATGACTGGCATTTTTTGATATCGACACAAAATAATTTTCAAGTAAATTTGAAAATTTGGCCCGAAATTTTTTTTGTTTTTTCAACCGCAAATCGATTTTCGTACGCAAACAAACATTTTTCAAAAAAAATTTTTTGCATGCAAAAGTTAATATTTTGTGTGCATAACGTAGTCCTGGATACGATAAAATTGGCTTTTATTTTCTTTTCACTTGATTTTTTTTTCAAAAACGCTAAAAATTCCTCTTTCTTTTGTATGGTGTGATAATGTACGCCTTGATCAATTCAATTCTGATAATTTGAAATTTCAAAAATTTAAAATAATCATCATTAAAAAAATTTTGCCAAAAAATAAAAGTTGGTTACTTTTGTTATATGAATTGTGAAAGACAACCAAATTCAGGTCGTTTTCTATGCATTGTAAATGCAAAACCGTCCAACCTGTGGTGTTTTGAGTAACCAAGGTCTTTGTCACTTGTGTTCGGTTGCAACTACAACCGGAAATTTTTCAGAGACTACATTTAGAAGGAAAAAATCAAATCTTTTGGTTTATGGGAAAACACCTATCATACAATTTTCATATACGGAAAAATGCTTATCATAGAGTTTTCATACAATTTTCTGTACGTATGGAATTGTATGAAATTGTATGACAAGAAGTTTCTCATATATGGAAATTGTATGATAAGAAGTTTTGGTCAACCCGGGTTGATTTTAGCAGGCATGTCACTCTTTCGAAGTCTTCACAAATTTTTGCAAACTGATACAAGCTGTTAACCCTAATTAATTTGGATGGTACAATTCATCCGAAATTCTAAAAGATTTCGAAAAACTTGCCGCAAGGGGTGAAATTAGTTGGCTCAAAACTGTAAACGTACAACCAGGAGTTGATCTAGCGATTTTTCTGGAGTGGCAGGAGTGCGGATTTTGAAAAAAAAACTAAAGCTTTCACCGTATTTTAGGTCGAGCATTTTGATTTTCTCAGTTCTTTTAAAATCCAATAAGGACTAAATTTTGACGCGTATAGCGTCTATCTATTTTGTCACTCCCCATCGCATATTTCACCCGTTAATCTCTACTTCAAAGTTTTCTCTCTTTTGATCTTCATTTCAATTCAACTCTGTCATTGTCCTAATTGTTTGGAGTGCTATTTTCAATTGTGTTGATTGATTTCTGCTATCACTAGTTCTTCTCGCTCAATTTTGCCGCACATTCAACAAGGATAATTTGAGAAGAACCGACTTTGTTTTTTTTTTTTTTGCCACTGAGCCCAGTTTTTTGTTTTTGTATTTTTTGTCCTGTGTAATTGTTTTTAGAGTGTAACTGTTAAAACATTTTATCAAATAACTTTTGTGGGCATATATGAAACTATGAAAAGCAGGCATAAACGTCATTTGAAATATTTTTTATTTTGTTAAAGTTTATAAAAGTCATTTGATATATTTGTTGTATTGTTCAGGTTCAAAAAATGTGATTTAATTTCTGTTATTTTTCTCAGTTATTCTTTCTATGTTAGACCACTCGGCCTTAGCTTAGCTAAGTGTAAATCAGTACCCACCAGGAGGATTTTGGATTAAATATTTGAATTTTTGCTATTTTACAAAAAATCCATAGTTGGAATCCTCAATCAGTTTTAAAAACTTTTTTTTTAAATCTCGGGATTGAATACTTATGTTTTTTGATTTGGTTTTCAACAATATTAGATTCATACTTTTGTTTTTTGTATTTTGTTTTCCTTGATTGATTGTTGAGATTTATCTCTTTCCTTGTTTATTTGTTCATAACTAACTATTTCCGAGTGTTGTGGTATATGATGTTTATCCATTAATTGTTTGACTTATTTTGTTTGTTCTTTTTATCTGACGTTTTAATTTGACCCGCATCCAGTTTCAAGCGTAAATAATTGTTCAAGATGTCTCTTTTTTAGAGATTTTCTGTTAGACACAAAATTAATAACCCACAAGATTTACTTCAATTATAGTTTTTAATTGACGAAATTTTGGCAATTTAAGAGATTATGATCGATTATAATCGATTATCATTGATTTTAAGGGTTTTTTGTAAGAACTAAAATCAATTAAAATTAATTATTAGATATTATATTCTCTTGGAAAATTTCACAGTTATAATTATTTATAAACCCTTTAAGCAACTAATGTTTGGCTATTTATGACATTTTCATTTGGCGTTTTAATTTTTAGAACTGGGTGGTGCGGAAGAAACCACTCGCGATCGGTTCGCGAACGTGGATCATGCATGCGGCTCAACGGTAACGACTTGACATTTCTTTATGTCCTCCCTTTTTGTATCTGCCTATCTATAGCGCAGCTCTGGGTCTTTACTTAACCTTCGCTCCAAAGTTTCAAATTGAGCAAGTGATGAATGATAAAAAGTAGGTAGGCTGGCATTGTTATCAGCCCAAAGTATAGGCACAATGTATCTTTTAAAATCATGGAATGTTCCGGAGTTTAGGATGGATGAAGCGCGTGTATCCGTGGCAGAACGGGCATCGACTGGTTTAAAGGCTCGATGAGATTATAATTCATACCAAGACTTTATTTGGGCAGTTAAAGAAGAATCTTCAACAACACACATACACTCTGAAACCACAGATGACGAAAAAGACACAGAAAAGAACATTAGAAAACACATTTTTTTAAACAAGCTGAAAATAGAAAATGAAAATGAAACGCCAATTGAATCGAATTAGTACATAAAAGATATTTTTAGTTCTAATCCTCAAGAACCAGATAATAGTCACGAAACAACAAATTACACTCCACGTGTAAATTACACGAGCTCCAGTATGAACATTATATACCAAAAAATAACAAAAAAAAATCAACACCAAATGAAAAAACGTGGAAAATCCCACATTCTCTTCGATACCCTGAAAAACATAATCCTTAAAAAAACATCCTTACATATAATGAGATTCAAGTTCTACATCCAAAACTTCCCCCTTCAAAACTTTCCCTTTTTAATTAAACTAGCCACTGCACAAAACACAAGTCCAACAAACTAGAAAAGATTGAATTGTTTTTTATCCCATTTCAAACAATGGAACAAAACAAGCTTTTACACAAAACCCTCAAGAAGATATTCCACATAACAGACATAAAACACGATGTAGTTGGAGTCCCATTTATACTAATTATATCCCAGCTATAAACAACTTAAGTAGTAAATTACATATCAAAAACACAAATGTACAAAACAAATAATGAATCTCTAACATTCTTGCGAAGAATAAGTAAACAACTCCATTTTTCTCGAAACGTTCTCGAAAACCATTTTTCTCGAAACTTTACCCTATATATAAACAACCAAGAAAACAGCTGAAACCACTAACAGGACATGTATATGACTTTTCTATAAATCAAGTATATCAATATAAGTCTGATCAAAATACACAAAAACTATATATGTCTGATTTTGATTTCAAACCAGATCATAAATTTTTTAGAGTAACGATTTTATCTGTCAATTACTCTAAAAGTACCAACACAGATGTAATGTCCGTAAATGTATAAAATGAATCACCATACAAAATTACACTTTCATTAGGATTTTTATGCTATCGCGAAACAACGGCAACCTTCCACCCAACACAATAAAGAGAATTATATAGAGAAAACAAAAATTTTAAAATTACTACATGTTTGTAAATCAACATTTATTAATGAATAAATGTCTACTAATAACATTACTAATGATCCCTAATTTAAACCAACATTTCACATCTCAAAATACACAAATGAACAACAATGTTCACTTTTCAACTTCTCAAATCAATCGGAAAGAATTTTAAAAACTATCAGAATTATTTTTAAATTATCACATGGTTTATGCCACATCTAAATTTGATGTCGGAAAAAAACATTCACCACCACATCTTCCAATTGAACCCGACGCATTTTTCAAAGAATAACGAGCAATTATAGTACCACTACATTTACAAGAAAAAGTAGTTAGACTTTTAAATATCCTCGAACAATATGAAATTATCTCACCGGTAAAAAAAAAACAACAACCCAAAGAATACATATTCATCATCCCCAAAATTTTTCTCGCTAAAGGAGATTGATTTAAAATTGTTCTAGACGCTCGATATGTATATTCTCTAATCGATGAATCAAAATGCATCTGGCCCACAGAACCGATACAAGTATAACTTACAAAAATAAACGGACAATACAATATAACTTTGGAATTGCCGCAGCAATCACGTAAAAGAACAGATAAAATCAATCTCATATCAGCAAATTCAAGACTTTTTATGCGAGCAGAATTTAGACTCTCTACTCTTATGAGAGAAAGTACAGCCCTAATATATACAATAACAGAATATGACTTCTTAATCCTTGCATCAAAACATCCAACACTTTTGTTCACAGTTCACAAACCATTAGTTTTTTATATTTACACAAAAATCAAATCCGAACCATAGAGTTTAAGTATTTCGACTTATTTTAATCAAATTTCCAAACCTACATATAATCGAACAGCAGGCAAAAACCTTGCTTTACTAGATACACTTAGTCGAAACACACCACCTGAAGTGAAAACGCGAACAAAAACTTTAGAAAAACCTCAAAATTTGAAATTTTTCTGTGCAAAAAGCCAAACATCACCACGACTAGAATTTAAATATGCAGTAAAAGCTGACTCTGACGATAAACAAATAAACACCTTAGAACATTTCCAATTATATCTTGATTGTCAAAACAACCAGTATGAAGTATATTTACTAGGAACAATACATTTAAATTAATACCATACTCATCATGGATAGAAAACAAAACCAACAAAAGGCATCTAAAGAAAAATCACAGCAAAATGACTCATTCCCATTAATTGAAAAGAAAAACTAACAGAAGCCATAAAATTGCAGGCCCCCCAATTAAACCAAAATATACAATCTAAAAGTATTCAATTTACAAGACCCCCTGGATAATATACCTCTCTCAAGAAATGAAATTCAAAGTATTTTGCTCCCAAACACAGAAACATTGACACTTCAATTTTTACAAAAAAAAACCAAAGTCTTGACCCTGTTATCGGACAACTTAAATATTGGCACAATTATAAAACAAAACCAGTAAAAGCCGATATCACAATCCTAGGAATTTAAACCTTACTTCGATATGTCCGAAAAATTAATAGTATGACGATAAACGAAAACACTGAAATCTTAGAATATCGCAGTCTTGAAACAAAAGTATCTTTTCTCCCATTCAGCTTATTTTAAATTGCGTTTCACATTTCCCATTATTACATACAAAAGGACATGCAGGATCAGAAAAAAAAACATTTTCAAATTTCACTCAAAATTTTTATTTTTTTTCCAAATGCACCAAGTTGGATAAAAAAAATCATGCAACGATTGCATAACATGTCAATTAAACAAAAATTTTCCACACTAAAAGCAAAAAGCCGAAAAACAATCATTCAAAGGACAAAGTCTTTATTTTAATCACAGAATAACTTTTGATACCAAAGGTCCTATATCACCAGCCTCAAAAAAAATCATTTACAATGGTAATAGTAGATGCATTTATACACTACATAGTATTTAACCCTGTACCTCACTGCAACGCTTATAAGCTTAAACGACACTTTAGGAACACCAGATAGCAAAGTTTGGACTACCAGAAATCCATGTCAAAGACAATGGAACAGAATTTTTAAACAATAAAATCATAACATCATGTCACCTCTGTAATGAAAAACAGAAACCTAGAACATCCCATGCCCCATGGACATTGGACTAGTTGAAGGCATGAACCGTTCACCACAAGAATACCAGCGATGTATTATAAAAAAGACTTGATAAAAAAACACCGAATGGTCATCAGACGTAAAATTATTCCCATTAGCATATAATTCTCAAATCATAATAACTTTTCTTACAATAACTATATGAAATGGTTTTTGACCAAAAACCTCGTAAATTGATGATGAATACAGCAAATTCCTCAAAAAACGCGCAAGGTTACTGTCAATCCATCAAAGATTCATCTTGTTACAATCTACAACTTCACTCCCACGACGAAAATCATTTTCATCAACGACAAATTTTGAATATAGCCTCTGGAACCCATACAGAATGAATATTAAACCAAGATAAAACCAAGAAATTTATCAAAAAATTGCTTAGAAATTGTTACAAAGACAAAATATTTCGTCTCAAATAAATTCATGTTTTACACCAGCATCAAACCTAAGAGTAGAATCATTTGTTTCAATCCCAAATTTTAAAATTCAAAAGTGAATTTCAAAAAAAGTTCAACCTATCCGGAAAGGACCATTTCAAATTATAGAAAAACCTACATTTAAAAAAACTGCAACATAGGAACAATCTTTTACCATATTACCCGATGGAATACGCCCTTCGGTAATTAACACAATTCTACTCCCTCACAGGACTACGTATCACTAAAAACCACAGAAAAAAAACATACAACAAAAAACAACAAACTCTGATCATCTACACCAATCGTCAAATGTATTTCCAGAAGATAGATCAGACAATCCTCAAAAACAAATAGTTCAGAAACAAAGACTCAATTGTAAACTACAAGAAAAAATCCTCATACCCGAAAACAAAAAACACAACAACGTAAATCATCTCGCCTTAGAAATTAACCAAGAAAAAATTATAAAACCTGTACTCCACAATCATAAATATTTGTTTATAAATCAAAAGAGTGGAGTTTCAGAAACCACCACGATTAATCGGAAAACATTAATAACATTTTTAGTGGTGCCTTAAAAATTTTTTCATATTTACAACCATTCATTCTTCTCGTGAAAACTAGTTCAAAATCAGCCAATCAAACTGGTTTGAAATCATCGTTTTTCTCTCATAACACCACCACTGTTATAATTGATATATCTCCAACTTGAACTAGATCTGAAACCAAAAAACACCTATAACAAACCCACCTGTCAAAAAAAAATAAACAACTCTACCACACTTGGCTTCAACTCCAAAAAAAACACTTCGACGGAGCAAATCTTTTTTCAAAGAGTATTATGAAGAACACAAACGTAAATAAACCAAGCATATAGACATTTCAAAATTGTTAATCCACATCCTATTAAAGATTCCCCACCAACCACTACATCTCTGACCCCCCGACACCACCGCCAAACAAACCAATCCAATCAACTCCACAAATCTCGTTTGTAGAAAGTTCTTATATATCTGAAAAAAAACACGCATCACTAGCCGAAACATTAAAACCAGCCATTCGTCAAGGCCCCCTGAGAGAACCGCAATTCGAGCCATTATATAACATCTAACCCTCACTTCAACAAGACCTTAAAAGAACCAGACATCCAAGCCAAAACCAAAGTTTAATAACTACACAAGATAGACAAATTTTTCAACCACCATGCATTCAAAACCTTACAACACCAAGAGTTCATTAAAACATACCCTCATCACCATCATCGACCTCCTAGATTTTTCTGGTAAAACTTTACAGAGCACCCCTCCATCACTTCAGACAAACTGCCACAAAAAATTCCAAATATTCTATCAGATTGTTCAGGTTTAACATCAACTTCTGAAAAATTTTGTGAAAATCCCTATAAACCCCCTACTTCATCACAAAGACTTCCACTTTGGATCACGCAAACATTTTCTCAAAGTGAACTAAACTTAGATAATGATCCAATAGACATTTCATCGGATACTTCTTTATCACTACCAGAAATTCTGTTACTTTCATTAACGCCTTCAGTCACATGTCAAACCCAATCAATTACCTTCCCTACAAATGCTCAAAGCCAAACAACCGATACATATCGTGAACTACAAACTACAAACACACCCCTAACCCCTAAGCTTTGATTTGAACTCCTTTGTAGCACCCCCTCCCATTTTTGGCCAACATCTCGATAGCAATCGACTACATAATTGGGCACTCAATAGACTACAATTTAGACACGATATTCACAAGGACATACAAGAAGATATTTTCCTAATTGTTGCCCAACCTAATTTAACCCTCAAATTCGAAATATCAGCAAAATTAAATAATTTAGTGCATCATCTAATACTACTATCCTCAACGAATATAAACACTCAATCTTTGCCCCCTCCATTTATTACAACATAATTTATCTACAAATACGACAGATATACAAAAAAGACAAGAGGATACGTAACATTCTATAATCCATTTTCAGGACTATCATACACATGTATCTTTTAATAGCTTTTCTAATCAAAAACCTTTCCCCTTTGGTGCTTCTAGAACCTATACTTCATCCAAACCCTTCCCCCCGAACAGGACCACAAGACCTCCTCATTACACGTTATGATTGTGAAGATAACCAACAAGCAACACTACATAATTACGCAAATAATCAAGTAACACAATGCAAAACTGAACCACAAGACATTGAATCAACAACTATAGTAGCTAAACTTCGCTGAAAATTCCGAGCTACAACTCTAACAAGACATAAAATTAAAGCAAAGTTCTCAGAAAAGAAAGTACATAGTTCACAAGGTTCAAACAGCAAAAAAACAGACTCAATCTTGAATCCTTTTATCAAATAAATATCATAAGACTTTTAAACTCTAACCCCAAAGATTGCAAAACCGAACTACAAGGTTTGAAAAAAATCACAAATGAAAGCACAAATTGCAAATTTTCAAGTCTTTCCAGACTCTGCACATCAATCACAACTTGAACGGCATCAATTTCATATACAACTAGACGATAACTTCTTCTATCACGGCGCACACGGTCGCTCAACCTACGGTATCCACGATAGAAAATGGATACCACACATTGGAATAAAAACTCTATCAAACTGTAAAGCAGACACGAAAACATCAGGCTACCAGGAAAAAATAATTTTTGATTGCAAAATTCAATTAGAAAAAGTACAATTAACACGAGATTTAAAGAACGATACCATATTATCTCAAGGAGTTTGTTTAGCATGTAAAAACGATCAAAGATATTGCAAACCCACAACACGAACACAGGCAACCTTAGTTTGGTTCCCTGATGACATATGAACCGCATTTCAATTCGCTAAAATTTACGCAAGAATAATGAAGTTTTACAAAAAAATGTACTTTATAGAACCGATATCTTTCGAGACAAAATAAACCCTAATAAAATTAGATCAAACCCACAGAAATATAAAAAAATAGATGGTATAGAAAATAAAATAACACTTTTTTAACATTACTCTGAAACGGAAGTAGCATGTAAACATCCTAAACCACTTTTCAAAACATAATGCGACAAAGAGTTCGACATGAAAACTGGCAAAACAAAAAATGATGCAACACATTCATACAAAATAGAGAAGATGAAAAATCCTAATTTCTAGTTACATTTTACAAAAAAAAACAGGAATTACTGGCGGAAAATTTCATCCATAAAATAAAGATAGTACACGATTACAAGAAATTTCCACTAAAGAATAACACCTTATTTGGCGCAATCAACTACGATATTCATCTTGACATGAACTTAGATTATACAATTTTTCAAGAGTTCTGCACTTTAACCCCAAAGATTGCAAAAACGAACTACAAGGTTTGAAAAAAGTCACAAATGAAAGCACAAATTGCAAATTTTCAAGTCTTTCCAGACTCTGCACATCAATCACAACTTGAACGGCATCAAGTTCATATACAATTAGACGATAACTTCTTCTATCACGGCGCACACGGTCGCTCAACCTACGGCATCCACGATAGAAAATGGATACCACACATTGGAATAAAAACTCTATCAAACTGTAAAGCAGACACGAAAAATTCAGGCTACCAGGAAAAAATAATTTTTGATTGCAAAATTCAATTAGAAAAAGTACAATTAACACGAGATTTAAAGAACGATACCATATTATCTCAAGGAGTTTGTTTACCATGTAAAAACAATCAAAGATATTGCAAACCCACAACACGAACACAGGCAACCTTAGTTTGGTTCCCTGATGACATATGAACCACATTTCAAGTCGCTAAAATTTACGCAAGAATGATGAAGTTTTACAAAAAAAAGTACTTTATAGAACCGATATCTTTCGAGACAAAATAAACCCTAATAAAATTAGATCAAACCCACAGAAATATAAAAAAATAGATGGTATAGAAAATAAAATAACACTTTTTTAACATTACTCTGAAACGGAAGTAGCATGTAAACATCCCAAACCTCTTTTCAAAACATAATACGACAAAGAGTTCGACATGAAAACTGGCAAAACAAAAAAAGATGCAACACATTCATACAAAATAGAGAAGACGAAAAATCCTAATTTCTAGTAACATTTTACAAAAATACAGGAATTACTGGCGGAAAATTTCATCCATAAAATAAAGATAGTACACGGTTACACGAAATTTCCACTAAAGAATAACACCTTATTTGGCGCAATCAACTACGATATTCATCTTGACATGAACTTAGATTATACAATTTTTCAAGAAAATGTCACTCTCCGATTTAGAAACACTGCATCAATTATGTGAATTAGAACGAACACAAATGATACAATCTTTCGCCCTTGCAGTACTCAGAATACCGTACGCAGGAGACCATTTTTCCCGTAACCGCTCTAACTTCATTGACTATGCACCAAGAAAGTTTCACCCTTTTAGCTTTTTGAAGATAAGAAATGCTACCATACCAGACTTATTTTTTATATAAACAAATTCAATTTGTTGATAGACTATCACACCGAACCTTCTTTTGGGATATATCTGTTCCATGTGGATTCAAAAACAGCCACAATGTAGTACAGCTTAGTCAAAACGAATATCATTTTTATCTTCTAACTCCAGACCCTACATTAATAGCACCTCAAAAGATTCACCTGAAAGCATACGCGCAATCGCTTAAAATCCAAACATAAATTTACAATCATTAGGATTTTATTTAAAATCCGAATTACCACATCACATTAGAACGCAACAGTTTCAAGAACTCCTTACTAAAATGGAAACAAAACAAAAGCAATC
>NC_087062.1:38654529-38718249 GCF_963678635.1 Symsagittifera roscoffensis
GGCAAGCACCCTAATACTACACCTCAATTCCTTATTAATTGCCCACGATCATCTCGACTGTATTGCCATTATCCACAACACACTAATACTCCAGATTGTCTGTTTCGAAAATCTGCTTTTTCCCTCAATTTACCTACTACAATTCTGCAAATAAAAACTCACATTCACCATACGTCGATGAATATACCCTGCTCCCTACACTATCCTAAATCGCCTATTACAACTTCACTTACCCACTAAAAGTGCCCTTAAAAAACAACACCGCCGACAACGAATTGTGTGATAACATCATTCACCACCTAACAACCGCACTGCATGAAAATCAATTCATCACTATAGATTTAAGCCAAACACTAAACAGATTCATAGCACCCAAAGCAAACAGACTTTCCATTAACCCTTATGATCACGCTGTCATCAGGTATATGGAAGATTCCCTGCTTGACGATGATCCAAACGTTAACCCTCAACTAACCGAAAAAATTTACATAAAATCAGAATTACAACTTGATAGCACTAAGAAAAAATTCGACCATTTTATAGATCATGCACTAAAAACACTGAAGCTTATGAACCGTTCTTTCATAAATTTAAACATTTGATACTAACATATAGTTTCGTCACACCAACGGAAAGAGATATTTACTGTTCACACAAAATCATGTTAAAAACAGCACCAAACCACACGTACACATATCATAAGTTTGTACAAAGACACTACATACACAGCTCACAATCCCGTAATCCATCAAATCATTTTATGTTCTGAAACTTCACATATTGCATCGATTCAAATATTTTGCATGGCATTCTCAGAAGTTATGGTCCTATTCGACAGATGTACATATTTTGCCCCCTAATCAACACTTTCCCACTAAAAGACGCTCGACCCATCATCTTTCCCCAAGAATATACACAGCCAATTGAAGTAGCCCTACTAGAAAATATCCACCGCACTAAATTTAATCACAAACTTTATACCCTTTTTCAAAATACTAACCATGAGTTTTCAGCTACCATCGAAGAAGTAGATATCATCAGAGCGCTAGAACTTCTTTGGCTTGCTATGATTTTAGTAACACCGACACCATAAAACTAACTTCCCCCATGGATTTTTACCTGAACCAGACCCCTCGTAAGAGTAAAAATCATTATTATCACTAACACAAGTCATTGAGATACCCACCATTCCGACTTGTGTGTTTCACATTTCCTTTTAAGATTTCACCAGGCACTCATCTAAAGATAAAACAAAAACAAAAAACCTTAACTTCAAATTTTTTTAAATTTTGTCTTAATCACGTCAATAAACAATTTTAGCGAAATAAATTTGATACAAATTCCATAAATTGATAATTCTGTAGTAAATTTCAAATATGAAGTAGTGAATTGATAATGCTAATTACATTAAAGATAAATAACAGTTTTATGTGTGCTTTTCTTGTAAACTTCGAATATTTTTCTTTACTGGCCCTCATTTCACACATTTTTTCCTCCAAAATTAAGTAACTCGCCTACGTAGAATTGCTTAATAAATGAATTTTAGTTTCAGCAACTAACTGATAACAACTCTAACTTGTTTTTGCACGAATAAACTTTTCCTTTAACCCGGTTTGATAAAAGGACACAATAAAAAAAACACCTGATAAAATAAAACAAAAAGTTGAACACGAAAAGAAACCCCGCTCAACATTAAAACTCAAAACTCTCTGGGCCCGGATAGTTGGAACCAGTTTAAAACTAGTATTTATATTCAATTATATTATTGATAAAACTGTCTTTATAAAATATTTCTAACTAACCAATCATGATCCATAACTAACAGTTACAATTTTTTGCAACGCTGAAACTATTCATAGTTTCAGCGACAGAACAAAATAATTATAACTTAGAAGACAATTTTTCTCCTTCAAGATAGTTCCTGATATCTAATTTCCAAATACCAGTATACACTAGATCTATTGAGACTAGGAGATATAAGAGTAAGATTAAGATTGGTATTAGACTTAGCACGAATCTCTCCGGCAGAAAAAAGATGGCGTGACGAACAGACGGTGTACCTTATCTGAAATTTTTTTATATGTGAGCCACCCCTGACTTAAACTCATAATTATGTTGCTTCGGTCTGTTTTTCTGTTTCTTTTCATAATGTTTCGGAACGTTTTCAATGGAATTGTTTTGCGCAGACAAAGTTTTGGTGCGTCTAACCTTTTTCGCTGTTAAATCTGCCCCAAATCCGGGCAATGTCAAATACAAATTAATTTTTTTCACATCTGGTATGATTTATTTGGAACACTTTTTTGCCTCAGTTGATTAAGGATTTTTATATTTGCCACACAAGCTACAAGTTATCGGGTACAAAAAATGGTTGCAGGCAAAAAATGGTTGCAGGCGAAAAATGGTTGCAGGCGAAAAACGGTCGCAGGGGAAATGGTTGCAGGCGAAAAACGGTCGCAGGGGAAATGGCTGCAGGCGAAAAATGGTTATGCAGTCAAAAAATGGCTGTAGGCGAAATATTATGATATTTTAAATTTGGAGCTGGGGGCACGACATTAATTTGAAACACCAATCATAAATATTCCATAGCATTCTTCAAAAGTCATAACAATTCGTATTAATTAACTTAAGCTTGTGTTGAGGGAGAATATAATCTTTCAAACAAACAAAAACCAATTGAGTTTAAATTCATGCGATTCCTTTTTTTGGCTGATTTTCCAGTTAGTTTGAATTGTCAAATGCAATTTCAGTTTTTTTCTCATATACTTTTCACTCTTGACTTTTTTAGGGAAATTTGACCAAAAAAATATATGTTTTGAGGTGATGTTGTTTCCTCATAGGAGGCCAGGTCATTCTTTGCAACTGATATGCCCTGAGTCACCTAGCAATGCTATCTGATTAATCACAAAAAAAGAAAAAAAGTTTGTGAGGGTTTGGAAATGATATTTCAATGTACGATTTTTTTCCTATTGTTTTTGAGGTGACGTTTTATGTTTTCACCCTACGTTCAACTAATTTTCATTGTTTTCGAAAGCCAAAAAAAAATAGAATACTTTTAAATACAAACTGCAGCTGCTGCTGAAACGACAAAGGTTTTGGGACCACATTCATCTTTGCAGAATCACAAAAAAAAACTTAAACAAAAGCACTGGCAAAAAGTTTCGAAAAATTACCTTCAAAGAAATTTTTTCTATGCCTGTTCCGTTTCGGTCGAATGCTCGACTAGTTTGTTTTTGTCACAATTTGAAGATTTCTAAATCATGATTTTTCGCACTTTGAGTTTGACATCTTTTCTCTCAAACTTTTGAATATCTTTTCATGTAAATTGCTGCTTTTGTTTTTTTTTTCAACAAAATGACACCCAGTCTTTCGAAAGGCTTTCTCTGAAACGTTTGTTTGGTGATGAAACTCTGTAGCAAGATGAACCTGAAAGTAGCAAGATATCTTTCATGAAGAGAGTTTTATTTGGTAGCCATTTGGTCATGGAAAAACATTACAAAGTTTATTTTTATCTGCTATCGTTAAATTCCTTTCTGTTCATCACATCTATCGAGTGACGCTGTTCCAACCATGCATCTAGCTGACATTCAGTCAACTCTTTCGTTCAATTCATAACTCGGACACATAACTCCTTACTCTTGATTTTTTTTGGCATAACAAATCGATCTAGCAGTTTCAATTTTTGTTTCGTGCCATTTTTTTTGCTTTGAGCCACTATTTTTGGGTTTCTGATTAAGCACATAATTTGATTATTTCTTGTTCTTTTTATCAGGAAATGAAGTAACTGGAGTTGGAAGACCACGCTGAAAGTTCTTATGTAGAACTAAACTTCCTGTCGACTAACAAAAAGTAAATATTTCTATTAACTGCTAAAAGCCCAAGAGAAAAGCCCAAGAGAAAATAACACCCTTGGAGAAGGAAAATTTACTTGATTACCTACTGACAAAAAAGGCAAGACAAAAAATAGAATTGCTGAAAAATAGTCCAAAAGTTACTGCGCAGACTGCTCCTGTATAAGCCTCTTTATTTCCCAAAAATTTGATAAGCCTCACAAATTGAAATTAAATTCTCCCTGCACATTTCATTCAGTCAGCCAGCTGTTTATTGCTTCAGCGGTAAATTTGAATGTGTTCAAAATTTTGTTTAACAAACCGACAAACTTCAATTCTGAATGTTATTTGCGAGTCTATGCCTAAAGGTAAAGTTTGAACTTCAATTCCCTTAATAATTCCCAATAAATGAGAAAAGTTTAAAAAAATCATCTGAAGTAGCAAAGTTTTTCAATAGTGTAAGTTCAACACAAATCAAAATTAATGTAGAAAATGGTTCTTTTGTCAATTGTCAAAAATTATTTTTAAAAAGTCATTGTTCAAGCACAATAGCGCGCCGCTACTATGCAAAATGTATAACTACCGTTATTGCTGAACAATATGACAGATAAACAAGGCATTCGTGGCTTATTAAGGGGACCTTTGCAGCAACCGTACCTTCCATTTGGTACTATTTTACGGCATTCACTGTTGGTTGAGAAACCCTACAAGTTCTCTAAAGAAGCATTTGACGCCAATACACACTAAACTTGAAGAGGAGCGCGATCAGTAAAATTACGACCGAAAAAAGATACCTTAATCAAAAGCAAAATAAGGCCTCATGGATTGCACAGAAAACGACTTACTAAAATCGATGGGGCTGCCGTGCCTGTATGAGTCAATTAATCAAATTGCGGTCTTGATCGTTTGGCAACTCATTCATCTTTTTAGCATTTATTAATGATTTTATAATTGAGGCACTATGACTGAAAAAAAATCTTAAAAACAATCTACAGTGTATCAGGAGCGAGTTTAGGGAATCAACCCCTGGCAACCCAAAAAATCCCTTTCCCTTCAAAACTATTTTAAACATCCATTTCATTTTGATCAACCCCAAATTTTTTTCTGAAGACACCTGTCGCCATGATATGCGTATTTTGAGCGGTGGGAGATTCCAAATTTACAGAAGTTGCTCCAAACAATATGGAGCAGAACCTTTTTCCAAAACTTTTTTTCGAGAGATCTTAGAATATCCTAAACTCTGTAAAACAGCAAAAAAAAGTTTTTAAATGAAGAATTGTCGTTAAGGAAAATTTTGACCGAGTTATAGTTAATTTCAATGGAGCTAATTCAAAAATGAAATAACGATTGTCTAGGGATTTCTTGATTTAATGATTTTTTTTTCACGTGATATACAAAACATTGTTAACAATTATTTCTAATCCTCAAAAACTTTAGGAAAATTTTTTTTCACTTGTTTCAACTGATTAAAAAGTAAATTGCGGCCATGTGTATATGCTTTATATCAAAGAGAACGAGTAAGTCGACCCGGAAAAAGTTAGAATCGATTTTGATTTTAGTTAGACATTCTTCCTTCAACTGTAATTACTACGAGATAACTTTTTCATTGAAAAACGTTCTATTTTTTAAATCGAATATAACTCAATTCAGGTTAAAAGATTTAAACGATTTCAAATTGAACTGATGCAAATCAATTGAAGCAAGTAATGCGGTGATTTTTTTAGAAAACTATCAACTTTAATCTGTTGTTTTACTATTATGAGGAACCTTTGTCTAAGCAAAATCAGAAATATATTTGAATTTTTTGGTAAAATTAAACATTTTTTAGCAGAGGCTAATTTCACTGTTCCAAGTGAGTGGCAACATGGTTTTTACAAATTAACGTGATGGGTGCGCAATCTGAAAAACATTCAAAAATTTGACGAGAAAAGTAACTTTAAGCTTCAAAATATAAATTTGCGTCCACTCGAATGCCTAAACGCTTGGTAGAAATGCTTTTCTAAATTCATTATTCCTTATTTCTCTTACCTACTCTTACATTTGTTTTTCTCATACAATTAAAGGCTACAATTTTTCAATATTCAAATTTTGCGTTTTGTTTCTCAACCAATCTTCTTTTTTTGTAAACTTCTCATTGTATTGAGTTAAAATTTATTGTTTTGCTCGACTGCTGTATCAATATGCGTCTAAATATACGTGAACTGCACTTCCAACCATTGTGCGTCATTGATCATTAATATGAGCGGTAGCCGCCCGAGGAAAGTATGAAAATTTTTTGGTTTACTGACCCTACATTTTCTAAAGGCGCCTTTGCTGCCAGACTAAACTAATTTTGAGGTGAATGAGCACGCCGAGCAAGCTCAGTTTTTGGTGAAAGTTTTTTTTTCTAACAAAGTGCCAAAAAATTTTTTTTCCTTGTTTCATAAATTTGCTTGCAGCTTTGCTTATTTAGATTTCAGATATGAATAAGTGATGTTGTATTGATGATTAGGCAATTCATATTGCTTAAAAAATTTGTATATTATTCCGAATTTTGTAACGAATATTTGTGCTCGGGGTGATTTTTTTTTCTTCAGACAAATTTCGACTTTTTAACTACGTTATTCTTGACGGAAATTTTAAATACCATTCAAAAGGTATTTTTGTCTTGTACTCAAATTGAAAAATATATATATTTTATCTGTGATCTTTTTTTGTAAGGTTATGGGGGTTTAAATACTGCCATTTCGGCCAATTTGGGAAAATTACCGAGCGATATATTTCGTGCTAACAACGCGTAAACGGAGATTCAATCCGTCTTAGAAATCGTTCCAAATGGGTTGAAGGAAACTTTTTGCCATAATTGATTTGTTACCAGGAGTAAAATTAATCATTTTGTATTTTACATGGCGTGTGGTTAGATGATTTTCACCTAAAATCTGTTGTAAAAAAAATCATTTTATTTTATTAGTGATCCATAGACTTTAAAAAGCAGTCGGAACATTCAGGTCTTTGCCCTGATACGAGCAGTTTTGTTTAATTTGTAACCTTTATGTTGAGTCCGTATTTTGGAATATTTGGCTCTTCCCTTTTTCGACCACCTTTCAGTTTCAGTATTTAAAAACTGCTAAAGGATGTCATTTTTCAATGAAATTTGACACGATGAACGAACTTACAACAGTGAGCTGATTTAATCTGCATACCTTACATCGTAGTATCACGCGTTAGGCCATAATAACACGTAAAACAATCATACACAAAAAAATGAAAGTTGAAGGAGTGGAACAGAGTCAGATATTCTTAAATTTTACTAATTTCTGACCCAAACATGCTTTTCGACCGCGTAGTTTTTAGTCGCTTAGGGCTTTTTCTCAATTGTGAACAGCGAAAAAAAACTGAGAGAGCGTCAACTCGGGAATAGGACCTTCAATGCAATGATTTTGATAAGTGTTTATAATTTGACACTAATTAAGACATTGTTTAACAGTTTTGCCGATTAAGCAGTAAGGTAAAAGATTCAAAGCCCCGCTTCAAGATAAGTTTAGATGTTCTTCAAATACGCGATAAATTCAAAACACGTGCTTCTTTCAACATTTTAATGTTTCTACTATGTGTAAAAAGAAGAAGCAACCAGTTATAATTTTAGGTATAAATTATAATGAAGTCGGGATTATTATAAAGTATATTGTTTGGTGTTTTCAACCGCGTCCAGACAATTCAGCCAAAAGTATGCACACAATTCAGCCAATAATAGTGACCGCCGCTGTCGCGCCAACGTGTTGCGAGCAGGCCAACAGAGGGTAGGACTCTATACAAAATTTAGAGCCGGTTATCGCCGTGAAGCGGCGACACGTGCTTAGCGCGCCCACCAGCGACCTTAAACCGAGAAATAACTCCATTTCCGATTTTTTCTTTCGAATCTACGTTATGAAAAACTGGCTGAATTGTCTCTGGTTGAATTGAGTGTATACTTTGGCTGAATTGTCTGAGTTTCATATCGGCTGAAGTGTCTTTGGCCGAATTGTATGTGTGCCGTTTACATGGATTGATCGCTGTATAGCCTTCCTGATCAAGAATACCTGTTTCGTCTTATTATTTTTGAGATTCAACTGTTATTAGTTTTTGATAAATTTATGATGGCGATGGTCCAATTAAACCTTGCCGATTAACTGCCATCACCAAGACTTTTCACGAAAAGAAAGGCCTTGAAAAAACTAATTTTTGTTCGACATGTTTAAAATTAGGCTAAAAATTGTCGGCACTTTTTCCAACTGCTTTCCTTCTAATCGTGTATTTGTTTTATGGTTGCTGGAAACAGAAGGGCAAACTTCAAAGAAAAAATGTATGAATGAGATTTGGCGCGGTAACATTTGGCTACCGTTTTTTTGTCTGATGAAAAAACGGCAGAGCTTTAACTATAGCATGGAGTAATAACTATTGATTATTTTGTTATAAAATTTCTCATTAAATTATCAAACAAAACGGCTGAAACTAGACGCAAAACGGAAATAACAAGTTTAATGAAAAATTATTTATCGTAACTTCCAGTAGCGCTTCTTCGTTTTTTCGTGGCACTCAGTTATTCTGCACCTGCTTTGCTAACAGCGATTCCATCAATTTCATCAGGAGACAAAATGCCACAATTTAGCTGGTAGACTTTTACTTTTCGCCTCATACTTTTTGCTCTTAGATAATTTCTTATATTAGTTTTTATCATCATATGCTCTGAAATCGTCTGAGCTACAACGCAATGTTCTCTTCGTCGACAATTCTAAGGTGAGCTACGTTTTTAGTACGAGTGAATAAGAGGCATATTGAGGCTTGGGGAAAGCGAAGTGGATGCCCCCCCCCCCCCCCTCCTCCCCCCCCCCCCCCCTCCTCCTCCCTCAGTTTTTTTTTGCCTCCCAACTCTTCCCCTTATTCGCCACCTTTTCACACCCGGGTTGAAGTCACAGAGGTTATAAGTCCTGTTCAAGTAAAACACCAGTTGTACAACAAAATTCAGTTCTCTATCAAAGTAAAATCAATATTTTACTCTGGTTTTCACCTGACCAAGAGATTAAATAGGAAAAAAATTGCTGGCACTGTTCTAGAACTGTAACATTACTGTTACAGTACTGTTTTATTCAGTTTTTATTCTGAACCATAACTGGAAAAATTTATACGAAAATTCTATTTGATTTTTGATTTCAAAGTTTTTTGACGTGTCGTTATAATCAAATATACGATTAAAATAGACATAAATTGTACAAACTGTGCTAGAAACCACGTAAAATGCAGATTTACAGGGCGGTCCTTTTTTCTTCTCCCCCACCTGCAAAATTTTAGTAGTGAAATTTTGTTCACACCAACTGAATGTTTTGGAAGTTGGCATGCGAACTGATTATGCCATGACAAACTATTTGGTCCTCATGTTTAACCTTGTAAAACCCCTCGTTACACCATAAAAAGGATGCTTATGTGAGGTGGGGAAAAGGAAAAAGAGCCTACAGGGTTAAGGTTTGGAGTAACAGGGCTTAAGTAACTGAATTTGTCTGCAAACACGTCAATTTTTGGTTAAAAAATATATTTTTTAAATTGATGCATCCCCCCAGAGCTAAAATCTGCTCAAATCAACCTATAAACGCAATTTTGTTGTTCGCAAAAAGGCAGAAATGTGTTGGCGTTGGTAGTAAGAAGACTTGAGCAACTAAATTTGCCTGGAAGTACTGTATATATGTATGTATGTTTTTCTGTTTGCATGCATGCATGTATGTATGTATGTATGTATGTATGTATGTATGTATGTATGTATGTATGTGTTTATGTTAGCATGCATGCATGCATGAATGTATTTATGTATGTATGTATCTATGTATGTATGTATCTTTATATGTTTGTATGCATGAATGCATGCATGTATGTATGTAGGTATGTTTTATATATGATTGTATGAATGAATGTATGTTTTTATGGGTTTATGTATGTTTGTATGTAAAAATGTGTGTATGGAAGTACTGCGGTTTTTTCTCTGATTTATTTTTGATCAGAGAAAAAATACCACTTGCAAGAATCTGATCCAGAACTGATATTTTACTGATACGGCCCAATTTGTTTTAAGTCTAGCTAAATTAAATGGTCGTATTAATTTCGGAACTTGAATTTTTACACTTGATCTTTGATACGGTCCAAAATGGATAGTATTGCGATAAATTCTTTTCCCGGAAAAAACTAACCGATATGAATTAAGGGGCAGTCGGAATATTCAAGGCTTTGCCCTGATGCACGAGCAGTCTTGTTTTGCTTATACTTTGACTGCTTCAATACAAAATGGGGTACTTAACGCGCAAAGTATTTTATCGTCTGAAAGAGTAATCGACTACTTGAATTATTCTAAACTGAATTGAGAAGAACACCTCGTGCTTATAAAAACGTTAGCTGACCCAAAAGTATCACTTATTATATATTTTACTACTATAACATACTTTACATAGCGTGCGGAAAAAATCAAAAAGAAATGAACAGGGAAAATAAAAAATATTTCAAATTGTTTTGAACATTTTGTAACTGTTTTCGAAAGCAAAATTTTCGACGACCTTAAAGTGCAGTCATCTTGTTATGAGTGGTCTTATTGTTCCGACTTTCGATACGAAAGTAAGGGAATATTTGTGCTCGGGTGGGTTTTTTTTCTTCAGACAAATTTCGACTTTTTAATTAGCCATTTATGGCGGAATTCTTTTATACCATTCAAAAGGTATTGCTGTGCTGAGCTTAAACTTGAAAAGATAATTCACCTGTGATCTTTTTTCGTAAAGAAATGGGGGTTTAAAGATTGCCCTTTTAGTCAATTTGGGACAATTAACGCGCGATATATTTCGCGGTATTAACGCGTAAGCGGAGATTTAATCCGTCTTAGAAATTGTTCCAAATTGGTTAAAAGACGCTCATTTGCGATAATTTATTCGTTACAATAAGCGTAATCTATTCTTTTGTACTTTATATGGCGTGTGGGGGTGTCTTTGTGAAAAATCTTAAAAGTTTTGATTTTTTTTTTTTTTTTTTTTTTTTTTTTTCATTTCATTTTATTACATTTAATTTTTTTTATGTTACTACTGCTCCATAAACCTTTAAAGGCAGTCGAAACAATCAGGGCTTCGCCCTGATACGAGCAGTCTTTTTTAAAATTACTATTTAATATGAACAAAGCAGCTCGTGTATCAGGGCAGAGCTCTGAGATTTCAGGAAGCCCTGTGAATAGTCACAAAAAATTTGATAGAGAAATTTTTTTATATTTATTTCGAAATGTTTGTTATTTGTCCTCCATCAGCCAATAAAAAATGCCAAATACCTAAGTGTCCAAAAAGTGATCTAACAGAGAACAAGACTAATCGTTTACCAGAGCAAAAGACAGGATGTTCCCACTAATGGATTTTATTGGGATAAAAAATATTAGGATTATAATCCATTTTTAATGGATTATAATCAATTATTTTGTCATTTTATAGGTGCTGACCATATTATGACAATATAATCGATTATGATCCATGGGTGCTCGGTGCGGGTACCCTTTTACTTGCCTGATGATGCAAAACAGATGCAAAAACACAAAGCAAACAAAAAGTCGCCAGATAATAGATAATAATCGGAGAAACTTCGGTGCGGGGTGGCCAATTAATTTGCTTCAGTTCAGATTGGAATGATTAATGAGTGCAGGATTTTTTGTACTGAATTTACGAACTGAAATGAAATAAAAATGAGTAGGAGAACTTCAGCGCAGTTAGGCTTGTTGAAGCCAATTCGCCTGGGAACCCGACTGTTTACGAGTCGATCCCATCACGCTGGAAACTTTTGTTGGTCTAAATGAACAACAATCCCAGCAAATATATTCCTATGTTTCTTTGAAAGTCAACACAACATCTATGACATCATTGAGGTAACTCAATTCTTAAAACCGTTTTCAAGAACTTCCTTTTGAAGCTTGAACACAACATTTCTTCAAAAATCTTTCAAAGTTTTTTTTCTAAATCTGAAGTTTTCTGTTGATTTTTTTTGTCTTGAGGGAGCTGATTGTTTCCTCTAAGCTTAATGTTAACTGTATCTATTTTATAAAAATGCCGAGAGCGTAGTGCGATTTATCTTTGTATCTTTGCGCGGCAACTTATCTTTCTGAGACAATCGGTAAGAGCATGGTCCAAAAACTGACTGAAATTCTGTCACAACCTTCAAAAAGCTTGGCTACGAATTGGAGAAGCATGGTAAAGAGCCAGATAACTAGAGAATTTTTGGTCTGGTTAAGGAACAAAATTCAATATGAGCTAACTAGATTACAAAACCCACCTATGCCCATCACCATTTACCCAAACTAAAGCCTTAATTGTCACCAATAGATTGTTTAAAGTTACGCGTTTTGGGCTCACCGGCTATTTCAGAAATTTTTTTTCAAAGTTTTCCGGCTCTGCTTTTTGGCTGACCTTGAAACAAAAAAATTTTCGAAAGTTTATTCTGCCAAATTCCGAAGATCCAAATTTTGTGACAATCAGAAAAGTCAAAATTTGCATTCATCTAGAAAATAATGATTTTCGGCTAAACTTACTTGATTTTGTGATGTCTGTGAAAAATGAAGCCAGAATTTGGGCTAGACCTTGTCAGTGAGAACAGAAAACCGCGCGGTTCACCAAACGCCGAAAAAACAGGAGCAAAGTTTTTCTCTCGGGCACAAGGCGTATTTCAGGCGGACAAGTTTTTTTTGAACTTCAAGAAATGATGTCAACTAATCAAGAACGCCCTCAGGAGTTCCATAGATAACAATTAGTTAAATTTGAGCTTCTATAAAAGTGAAAAAAAATGGTTATAATCAATTGAAAATTTAGTTTAATGCTATAATTCAATGAAGCAATAATATCCATTCCAAATCAATTAAAGTCGATAATTTTCACCTTATTAGATTAAAAACAATGAAAAATCATAATATAGATTTTTTCCATTTTGTATGCATGTATATGCTGGGCGGATCTAGGATTTTCTCGAGGGGGGAGGAGTTCCAAAAAAGTTTCAAAAATTTTGTCTACTTTTTTGTAGGTTGACTAAATTGATTTTCTGAGCTCTCTCTCAAACCACTATAAAGACCTCAATTTGACCAAATTTTCTGCACTGCAGCCAAATTTTTGAAAAAATGGGCCGGAAAAGGCGTTTCTAGGCACTTTTTGGAAAAATTTGAACGAAAAACAAAAAACCACGTTTTTTCGGCACGATCTCTCCTCTCTCAAAATTGGAATATATTAGCGCCAAAGGCGTCTTTGGAAAAATTTTAGGGTCAGTCAGGCAACAATGGATATCTCAGAATAGTACATACGAGGGACCTTTTAGGTCGGCAGGGCGTTGACAATCTGAGGGGGATGCATATAATGATTATCAGAAATTAGCTGAAAATTGCAGTTTTCAGTCAAAACGTTGTAGAAAATGCTCAAAATTGAACTAATAATTGTTTTTAAAATGTTTTTTGTGGAGGGTGTAAAGTTTTATGTATATTTGTTTGTTTTTGTAGATTGCAATACTACTTTTGACAGGGATCGCATGCCAAAAAAGCAAGTTTTTGGCCAGATTTTTTCGGCCATCGGGGCGTGGTGTGTTGAGGGCGTTTTGTGGGTATGGGGTGGCGTTTGTAAGGCACAAAGGGGCAAACAATGATACGAGGGGAGGTAAGGGAGGGTCAAAAGCGTAAATGGGGTGATAGTTGGAGTTTTTTTTCATTTTGAGAAAGTTAAGGTTTAGAAATCGAGTAGGCAGTACACTCGTTTTGCCAAGTTTTTGCATTACTCTTTTAAGAAATTAGAATTTTTTGCAACACTATGTATGCTCGACGCGAAACAAAAATAAAAAGCAAAAACAAAACAAGATTGCTCGTATCAGGGCAAAGCCCTGAATGTTCCGACTGCCTTTTCAGGTTTATCGAGCAGTAGTAACATAAAAAAAAATTAAATATAATAAAAAAAAAATTAAAAAAAAAATTTCTAAGATTTGAAAAATTTTTATGAAATCAATCATCCCCCCACACGCCATATAAAGTTTAAAAGAATAGATTTTGCTCATTGCAACAAAAAAATTATGGCAAATAAGCTTCTTTCTACCAAATTGGAACGATTTAAAAGACGGATTAAATCTCCACTTACGCGTTAATAGCGCGAAATATATCGCGCGTTAATTGTCCCAAATTGACCAAAATGGCAATCTTTTAACCCTCATAACTTTACGAAAAAAGATCACAGGTGAAATATTTTTTCAAATTTAAGCTCAGGACAACAATACCTTTTGAATGATATAAAAAAATTCTGTCAAAAATGGCTAGTTAAAAAGTCGAAATTTGTCTGAAGAAAAAAAAACCCTCCCGAGCACAAAAATTCCGTCACTTTCGTATCGAAAGTCGGAGCAACAACATTTTGATTGATTTTAAATAGGTTATAATCATTTTCGATTTGTTGCAGGGGCGGATCTAGGATTTTCTCGAAAGGGGGGGGGGCGGATTTTCTAAAAAATTTTGACGACCTTTTTTTTTAGATCGACCAAATTGATTTTTCGAGCTCTCCCAAAGCACGGTTTTGTCCCTATTTTGGCCAAATTTTTTGCGCCGCAGGCAAAATTTTGAAAAAACAGGTCAAAAAAGGTGTTTTTAGGCACTTTTTGGAAAATTTTGACCGAAAAATTGCGTTTTTTCGGCGCGCGCTCCCCCCTCAAAATTAGTATATATTGGCGCCAAAGGCGCCTTTAGAAAATTTTTAGGGTCGGTCGGCCAAAAATGGATTTCTTAAAAAGTATCAAAAGGGGGACCCTTTGGGTCGGCAGGGGGTCGAATCCCTGAAGGGAAATCGTCCGCAGCCCCCCCCCCCCCTAAATCCAGCCCTGATTTGATGAAACAAAAGCTTATAATTGATTTTTTGTTCTATTTCGTTGTCTGTAGGCAACATGGAAATCGATTATATTTTTCACGTGTTAGACAACAAACCTTTTTTATAATTGATTTTGTTCCCTTCTCAACAGATGAAAATTTTTCATTTAGACAAAACGCTATCCTTAAAAGGTTTGTATTAACCATTTTAATAACTTTTTTTGTATTTTGATAAAACTTGTTTTTATTTGTTTGGGCAAAAAACCCGCCTGTTGATCTTGCTGTGGTAGGGTACACGTCTATGTTGCTTAAGACTATTTGAAGCCCAAAAAAAATTTTGTTATTTGAATTGCATGTTAATAATATTTTTATGTGTTGGTTCAACAAAAAGTTTGCTCGCTTTTAGCGCAGCCCTCAGTGTAGATGTTTGGTTGTAGAGTAATTCATTAAAAACAAGTTTAAACTTTTTAATCTTCTTCCAACCAAAGCTAGTTTTCTTCCAACAAAGTACTTTTTGCTCGACTTTCCTTACAAGCTCGGTTGTAGATGAAGTTTTTTTTTTAAATGCAAGTGAACTCAATTTAAAAACAGTTAGCGGGCGTTTCGTTTCTTCATTTTTAATGTTGTATCATCTATTTTGATCTGCAAGCTGAGATGTTTTATATGTTTGGTCCACTCACAAAATTTCGATTTTTTTTCAGCAGCAAGCATTCATAAATATAACAGATTCAAAAGGATTCAACATGGTGATTTTTTGGAGTGCGACTGCTTAGATTTCCGATGGGAGAAACTTTGTTTAGGAAATTTTCATTTCATATATCTACAACCTTTTTTTCGATAAATCAGAGCTAGATGTACTTAAAAAATTGTTTTTAAAAAGAGCGGTATGTATGTTTTTTTTAAATTTGCTTTGTACTCCATTAAAAACCTTGAGGTACACAAAATTGATGTCCTTGAATTTTTGTTTAAAAATTCAAACAGGAAATTTTGTTACGTTTTTTTTAGTAATTTTGAGGTAGGAAATGCGTAGCGCTTAATCATCTCGTCTTTTTACATTGCTGAACAGTTTCATTCCTCGCAAAAAAGTTGCCTTGTATCATAAGACCCCAGCTAAATATTTATAGGCAAAAACGGTTCTCGGCGTTTAAAAAAAATCATTTAATCATTGTTTGTATGAAATCTATGCTTTTTTAATTATTTAGTCAAGACTTAAGTCTCGTTTTTGGGCAGCATAAATTATCTGACTTTCGAACAATGTGAGGGAAATATATGCTCGGGTTGTTTTTTTTATTTCTCAAACCTCTTCGGTTCCTCGTAGGAAGAGTCCCTGGATTTGCACGGGCGCAGCTGATTCTGCACATCATCATAGTATCCTGTCACGAGATTGTCAAAATAATATCCTGCCACGAGTGGTCTTATTCATTCTATGCACGACTAATATTTTAACACAAGAAATTTGATAGTTTTAGCCTAAAATTCTTTGATATTTGATTTGCAAAAAACTTTTCGCGACCAATTAAAAGGCAGTTGAAACATTCAGGGCTTGGCAGTCTTTTTTTATCTTTCCGATAGAAATTTTTTTTTGGACTTTGAAATGGCTACTTGGTATTTTATCATTATGAATGATTTGTGACTCACAAAGGAAAAAATCAATATCAAAACCAAGCTCAAAATTCAAATTGATATTGATTAGGTATATTAAGCTGAATAGATATTTTAAGATCATCGGATTTGAGTCTTTCCGCATAGAAAACTAGTTATCACAAATCAATTTCAGAGGATATAAAGTGACAGATGTTTTATCTAAAAATATTCAGTGTGGTTGCACTGCGTAAAAATTTTATAAAGAGAACATCAGCAAAAAAAATTTATTCCGGCTTTTGAAAAAAACTACGGAAAAATTGTCTGTGCTTGGGTTATTTTTACTTTTTTGGCTTGTTTTATTTTGAATATTTTATCAATTAAGGTTTTTTTCAACAATTTAAATGGCAATCGGAACCTTCAGAGCGCCGCCTTGATGTGGTCAGCCTTGTTTTTTTTTTACATTACAGTGATCGAGATTTCATTTTGCTTCTGACCGACCTCGGTGAACAACATTTTTTAAAATTAATTTTTTTTTCTACGACTTTTCTGCTGCTACAATTTTTGCAGGCACAAATTTGGTTTATTTTATCTTATTTGTTTTGGTTGATTGCATGTGTTTGATGAAACATGGTTCTGGTCACTTGATTTGTTAGTGTAACCGAGTGTAGTTTTAACGTAAATCGACCTTCTCTGGATTCTGAATCCATTGAGGTCCATTTCTCATCAATTGTTGAGATTTGTTCCAATTTTGTTTCTATTTCCAGTGAGGTGAATTCTCCCTCTCTCTATCTTTCTCTCTCCTCTCTCTCTCTCTCTCTCTCACTCTCTCACTCTCTCCCTCTCTCTCTCTCTCTCTCTCTCTCACTCTTTCTTCTTTCTCTCTCTCTCTCTCTCTCTCTTTCTTTTCTCTCTCTCTCTCTCTCTCACACACACACACACTCCCAGAGCCGACTTTTGAACTGGATTAAAAATTTTCTAGTTATTCTGACCAAATCTTTTCTGTTTCCTGCTAGGTAATTATCTATTTATATCTGACTCTAAGAATAAACATTATCTAGTCGAACCTAAATTATTTACAATTGCTATAGTTTTGAATCAGAAAAATGCTTATTTGCACTATATTAATTCAAATGTAGCCCAAACTCTGATCATGTAGCTTAGAGTTAAAGGCTCGTGTGTCAATGATTTGATGTTTCTGCTTCCAAGCCCGCCTGATTTGTAGTCTGGCTACAACTTATCTGGACTTTGAAAATTGGGTAAGAACTTTGAAAACTGGAAACAGGGCTAAAAATAGCGCACGCTGAACTCAGGCTTTTTATTAAACTATCGATTGATTTCCCAAACTCAAAATCAAATTTTTACTCTAATGACCGTTTCTTTTTAAATCATGAGGATCGGATTGGAGAAAACTATGACCACTACAGTTAAAGTATGTGTACAAAACCTATCTCACCCTAATGAAGCAAATACACAATAAAAAATCCAAACTTAATAAAGGCAAACAAGTTTTGTTTTTATTTTTTACATTAGTTTATCATGTTGTTTTTTTCAGAATGAGTGGAGACATTATGTTACAAAATCGAAAATTAAACAAAAATTCAATTTTTTCCATTAGCAACTGCGCTTTTTTAACAATTTTCTCTGGAGAAAAAACTTGATTTAAAGAAATTAGAGAACAATAAGAACGTTCAAGACTTCAATTGATACTGACAATTTTATTTTTTCAGGAAACACGTTAAAACTTGTTGTTTTTTGAATGAGTGCAAAAAATTTGAATGAATTTTTATTTAAGACTTTAATTATCAGAATCCTCTGAGAAATGCCATTTCATCCTGTTTTTTTTCTAATTGGGTTATCTTTATGAAAAGAAATTATGAGCAAGCCATTTTTCTTCAAAAGAAATGAAATTGAAAAAGAAGCGAGAAAAAGGTGAAAATTTTTTTAAAGTTCTTGAATTGGTTGTCACTTTTCATATCGAATATTGGTTGTGTTTTTGCTTTAAGATCAATTTTGAATTTTTGATCAAATTTTTTTTTATATAACATCTGAAAGATATAGATACCCTGAGCTCAATTTTACAAACTTTACCAGAGTTTTTTTTCGGGAAGCTAGAATGATTTAAGCCAGGGACATTTTGGTGGGCAAAAATCTAATTTTCTTTGAGCGTGTTACAGATTGCGCAATCAAATCAAGCTCAGAAGCCAATTCAAACTCATTTGAGCTTAGATAATTGATTCAAAAACCGTGCTAGTAGATGCGAAATATATCATTTTGTGCCTGGCAGTAGGTGTGTGCGTGGGAGGGCGTTGATTTGGTAGAATTTTCCCAGCAACAAAAAACTTTGACCGAAAATTTACTTCAGGGAACCCATAGGTCGCACTGATACGGGCAGTCTTGTATAATTTTTTGATAGTCAACTAAATTGCATTTTGTCTGAGTGAACATCAAATTAAAGTCATTTTCGTTTTCGCTGGCCAATTAGCACACATACTTATCTTCGTACCTCCTCTTAAGCTGAGATCTGAATTTGCTTAAATCAAGTCAAGTAACCTTTTTTCAAATTACCACAAAAACACTCCTAATTATTTGCTGAACATAAAAACGAGAAAATATGTGTTTTTGGAAACAATTCTCATGAAAATGATCATTAAGTAGGCTCGTGAAGCCTATTTTACAGCCTTTCAAAGGTAATCAAAAACAGATAAGGAGCGAGTTCTTACCCACATTCAAAATTGTTTCCAATTAAAAACTCGTTGAAATGCTTTTAAATGTTCCGTTTCGTCTTGAGGAGAAAATTGTGGAAAGCTTAAGCCTGGAAGGATTTTTATTCAGACCAGCTTTGGGGTTTAATAGAGCTGTAAGATAATAATCCTGCTCGCAAACCACTCCAAATTGAATTGAGGTTAACTAATTGGGGCAATCAAGTAATGAGTTGCTAGACGTCAAAAATGTCTTCTCTGCTAAACGCTGCTTGCAGGAAAAAATTTCAGAAGAGTTTTTTTTTAAAGTTCAATTTTTTTTCACTTGAAAGTAATATTGATAACTCGAAGGTAGTCAAAAAGTACACGTCTTCGCCCGGGTACGATCAGTTTCTTAAATAGTTTTTTTTAGATATTTGTGGCTCTATGAATTGAAGATCTGTGGTAATTGAACAATTCATATGTTCAAAACTGTACTAATTGAACACAGGATTGTATTTGGCTGCTAATGATGCGGATGTCAGATCATTATCACCAGCAGCTTAAGAAGTTTAAACAGAAACATTGCTTTTGCTACTACAATTCTATAAATGAATATAAAATTTAAACAAGACTGCTCGTATCAGGGCGAGGCCCTGAATGTTCCGACTGCCTTTTAAGGTTTATGGAGCAGTAATAAAATTAAAAAATTAAATAAAATTTAAAAAAAATGAAAAAAAAATTTTCTGAAATTATTTATGATAACCACCCCCCCACACGCCATATACAGTACAAAGAATCAAATTCGTTCATTGTAACAAATCAATTATGGCAAATAAGCTTCGTTCAACCAATTTGGAACGATTTCTAAGACGGATTAACTCTCCGCTTACGCGTTAAAAGCGCGAAATATATCGCGCGTTAATTGTCCCAAATTGGCCAAAATGGCAACCTTTAAACCCCCGTAACTTCACGAAAAATGATCACAGGTGAAATATCTTTTCAAATTTGAGCTCAGGACAACAATACCTTTTGAATGATAAAAAAAATTCCGTCAAAAATGGCTAGTTAAAAAGTCGAAATTTGTCTGAAGAAAAAAAAAAACCCACCCCGAGCACAAATATTCCGTTACTTTCGTACCGAAAGTCGGAACAACAAGACTGCTCGTATCAGGGCGAAGCCCTGAATGTTCCGACTGCCTTTTAAGGTTTATGGAGCAGCAGTAAAAGCATTAAAAAATTAAATGAAAATTTTTTCTAAAATTTGAAATTTTTTGTGAAAATCATCCCCCCACACGCCGTATAAAGTACAAAAAGAGAGATTTCGTTCATTGTAACAAATCAATTATGGCAAATAAGCTTCGTTCAACCAATTTGGATTGATTTATAAGACGGATTAAATCTCCGCTTACGCGTTAATAACGCGAATTATATCGCGCGTTAATTGTCCCAAATTGGTCAAAATGGCCAAAATGGCAATCTTTAAACCCTCATAACTTTACAAAAATTGATCACAGGTAAAATATCTTTTCAAATTTAGGCTCGGGACAACAATAGCTTTCGAATGATATAAAAAAGTCCGTCAAAAGTGGCTAGTTAAAAAGTCGAAATTTGTCTGAAGAAAAAAAAACCCACCCGAGCACAAATATTCAGTTACTTTCGTATCGAAAGTCGGCACAAAAAAATTTCCAGCAAACTCAACCTTTTTTGCATATTTTGAATGATGCCACAGATCAAAGCTGCCTCTGAAATGACATTGAAAGCTTTTCAAATATCAGTTTGACAACTCTAAGCCAAACCTATTGTGCCCACCCAAATCACCTCATTTTTTCAAAAACCTTCAGTAGACTACAGCTGACGCATCTGCTATCAATGGTATTAAGCAACGGGGTCGGGCCTGCTCCTTATTCAGGGTATGTTAATGACTAAAGCTATTTGATAACCCTCTTTAATACCATGTTTCATACCGACGTACCGACGAGTATAATCGCGGATAAAATAGTAATTTGGGGGCACGAAATCCATTTTGAAAAAGGTATTACCATCCGCTACCTCTTCTAATTCATTTTCAGAGCTGCGGGTAGAATGAATTAACTATTCATTTAGTTGTATTCGTTTGCTTTAAGGTCCACCTTTCATATTTTTTATTTTATATATATATTCCTCTAAGTTGTCTTATTTTATAACCGAATATTTAAATATGCTTCCTTTCAAAAAAATATTCAATTCTACCCACTTATTGAAACTGGAGATTCCTTTAGCTATCGAATAATTGAGGAAAAACAAAAAACCTTTCCGGTGCAAAAGAGTTACTCGAAAATTATTTCCGGTGCAAAACTCAAAAGTTATTTCCGGTGCAGCATATTTCCGGTGCAACTTGAACGGTCAAGTTTTACGTAAGTATTTCGTATTTGTTAATAATCAGAGTTATACTTTTGAAAAGATGGCATGCATTTCACATCATCAACAGTCAATGAATTCAGAACCTGTATTTTCTATTTTGAATATTTTTTCATAATCTGTAAGATCAGACCCCAACGTTTTTGGGTTTTTTGAAGTATTTTCTTTTTAAAAATGGTTCTTTTTATTGTCTGTGCATAAAAAGAACACTCCTATAGCCAGATGACAACCGACTTGCCAGTTGCCCAATTTGTTGGTCTTTTTGTTGTCTGTACATAGAAAAAAAACTGCTCGTATTAGGGCAATCTAATGAACATTCATATTGCGTTTTGATTTATGTAATAAATTAAAGAAAAATCATTGAAAAAAATTAAAAAAACTGAAATTTCAAAAAAAAAACTGAAGTTTTAATTTTTTTTTGATATTTTGCTTTGAAAATTATCACTCTACACGCTATGTTGCGCACATGGCAAAAATTAAATAGACTAAAAAGTATGCATCAATTCAATTCGGAACAATTTCCAAGCCGGATTAAGTCTCCGCTTACGCGTTAATTGCACAAAATATATGGCATGTTAATTGTCCCAAGTTGGTCAAAATGGCAACATTTGAACCCCAACAAGAGTGCTCGTGTTTTGGATCAGAGCCCTGAAGTTTCTTAATGCCCTTTATTGTTCCGACTTTCGATACGAAAGTAACGGAATATTTGTGCTCGGGGTGGGTTTTTTTCAGACAAATTTCGACTTTTTAACTAGCCATTTTTGACGGAATATTTTTATATCATTCGAAAGCTATTGTTGTCCTGAGCTTAAATTTGAAAAGATATTTCACCTGTGATTATTTTTCGTAAAGTTATGAGGGTTTAAAGATTGCCATTTTGACCAATTTGGGACAATTAACGCGCGATATAATTCGCGCTATTAACGCGTAAGCGGAGATTTAATCCGTCTTAGAAATCGTTCCAAATTGGTTGAAAGAAGCTTATTTGCCATAATTAATTTGTTACAAGGAGCAAAATCTATTGTTTGGTACTTTATATGGCGTGTGGGGGGATGATTTTCATAGAAAAATTTTCAAATTTTAGAAAAGTTTTTCATTTTATTTTATTTCATTCAATTTTTTGGATCTACTTAACAATCTCTCCCCCCCCTCTTTCAAGAAAGGGGGTTTCTTTAATAGATACAATAGGGGGGGAGATTGTTAAGTAGATCCATTTTTTTAATGTTATTACTGCTCCATAAACGTTAAAAGGCAGTCGGAACTTTCAGGGCTTCGCCCTGATACGAGCAGTCTTGTTTGGTATAAAATAGATTTTGGTAGAAAAAAATATTGAAAACTTTAATTTTTGGTTAATGTCGATGTTGAAGATCAATTGGGAAAATAATGGTCGTACGAAAATAAAACGATCTATCAGTTAGCATCAATTCAATTTGGGACGATTTGTTGAGCGGGATAATTCGCCACGCATAAACAACTCGCGTTATGCTTCATGATTACAAGACTGCTCGTATCAGGGCAAAGCATATATATTCCTTACTTTCTTCAAAAGTCGGAACGAAAACCTTCAAACGTGCGCTTAAATTAGCCGAGAGCATTGGCTATTTTCAAATTCCAGAACTTTGCAAAAAACGATTGGAGGTTAAAATATATTTTTCCGAATCGATATCTTCAATGGGGTAGATTGTTTTTGTTAAAAACTATTACTTTAATTTTTTTTGTTAAAAACTATTACTTCGATCGCCGAAAATTGACTGAATAAAGAAGCACACTAAGCATAATTAATCCGTTTTCTTCGAAAGTCGGATCAGTACAACAATAACTTTACAAAATTTATCACAGGTGAATTAGCTTTTTAAATTTGAGCTCAGGACAACAATATCTATAAATGATTTATAAAAATCCGTCAGGAACTTGTTTTAGTTAACAAGTAAAAAATTAAACGGAGAAAAAAACCATCCCGAGCACAATTATTTCATCACTTTTTTTCGGAAATTTGAACAAAAACACCCTTAAAGCCAGAGGTCAACCCAGGGGCGGATCTAGGATTTTCTCGAGGGGAGCGGATTTTCAACAAATCTTCGAAAATTTTGTCGACTTTTTTATGTCGACCAAATTGATTTTTTGAGCTCCCCCAAAGCACAAAGGGGTCCCTTTGAGTCGGCAGGGGGTCGAAACCCTGAGAAGGGAGCGTCCGCCACAAACCCCCCCCCCCAAATCCGCCCCTGGGTCAACTGACTTGCCGTCTAGATAAGCTGAGTGCATTTGAAGAGAAACATTTCTTAAAAGCTCTTTGATAATTTTCTCATTTGTTAAAAACTAGTGTGCATTATTTTTAAGTCAAATTAAACTTACAAAGTCTGTGGACATTTAATCCCCAATTAATCATTTTGACCGCTGACTAGTACTACGTCGCTACAGTTATTGTGAGCTTACATGAGCACGCCATGCAATTTGATTCGGTAAAAGCTTGTCTAGTCACCAAAATCACTTTATTTAATGACCAAATAATTCGAACGAAGATTAAATTCGTTAAGTATCCACCCAGTGCCAGCATTTTATTTAATGACCAAATAATTCGAACGAAGATTAAATTCGTTAAGTATCCACCCAGCGCCAGCATTTAAATTGGTCCTCAGCTAGTGCCCATGTCGTCCTTCTAATAACTATTTGCGCAAACTCTTCCAATTAACTTTTCTAAGAATGATCGAGTCCCTTCTTCGAATTGTTCAAGAACTTTTTCACGGTTTGTGAATTGGTGCTTCGTGGAATTACTTGATGAAAAAACACTTCCAGTTAACTATATTTGCAATTTATTTACAAGTGCTTCTTCCTACAAAGTACAGGCAAATATTCGATCATTATCAAGACCAGATGAAAAATCATTTTTCACGAAGTAAAGAATATAAAATTAACATCAGTTTCGGGTTTTTTTTCTGCAAACGCAGATCACCACCAAGTCTCTACCCACAGTAGATATTTTTACCAGTCATATTGTTGATATTTATCTACTGAGCAAGGGCGGATCTAGGATTTTCTCGAGAAAGGCGGATTTTCAGAGAGGCGGACTTTTTTTAGGTCGACCAAAATTAGTATGGTTTGGCGCCGAATGCGCCTATAGAAAAATAAAAATTTAGTACAAAGGGGGACCCTTTGGGTTGGCAAGGGGTTGAATCACCGAGGAAGGACGTCTGCCCCCCCCCCCCTATATCCGCTGGTGCTACTGGTCGAAAAAGCCATTTTTGAAAAAAAAAACAGGTAAAAAAAGTTGTTTTAGCGCACTTTTTGGAAAACTTAGACAAAAAAAGCGTTTTTATGGCGCGCGCTTCTCCTCAAAATTTAGAAAAAATTTAGGGTCGGTCGGCCAAAAATGGATTTCTTAAAAAGTACCTTTGGGTCTGCAGGGGGTCAAGTAATCCCTGAGGGGGGGGGGGTTGAGAGGAGGGAAGCGACCGCGCCTCCGCCCCTCTAAATCCGCCCCCATGTATATCCCCCCTAAATGCGCCCCATGTATATCCGCCCCCATGTAAATCCGCCCCCATGTATATCTTTTTCTGTAGACAAAATTCGACTTTTTGAATAGAATTTGTCGCAATTTTTTCTACATCAGATTTCACCTGTGAGTTTTTTTGTAGAATTATGGTGGTTTACAGATTGCTAATTTTGCCATTTTGGGACACTTAACGCGCAATATATTTTGTGCTATCAACGCGTAAGCGGAAATTTGACCCGTATTATAAATTGATCCAAATTGGATGGAAGCATACACTTTGGCCTATTCAATACTTTGCTATATGCAATTTAAGTCATTTTATTTTTACATAGCGTGTAGGGGGATCATCAAAAGAAATGTGTGAAAATTTTTCATATTTTTCCAAAAATTTTACTAGTTTTTTTGTTTCAAAATACTCCATATTAAAGACTCCATAGAAAAATCAAGATTTTGCCCTGATTCGAGTAGTCTTGATTCTTTTTTGCCTTCAATTTTCTCTACTTGTCGCTTTTTTCTCGACTTTTCTAAATTACAAAGAAACTAGGGCAAACTGCGTGAGAAAGCTGCAGTTTAATAATTAGTACAAACATTTTGCAAAAAACCTGTTAGATGTTTATATCTGTTCAAATGCAGTTAAAAAATCAAAGTTCCGCTGCGGTTCAATCAGTTTTGAGTTTTCTAGATTGAAAAAAAAAACAGAAAAAATTTACATAAAAGAACAAAAAAAGTATTTACAGAAAAGGAAATTTTACATAAAAGAACAAGAAAAGTATTTACAGAAAAGGACAAGTATTTTTTTGTTCTCTCCCCATAAAAGTTGATTTTAAGTTTTGTATTTTTGTTATGTTTCAGAACTGCTCTTTTTGTTATTGGAACTTAGATTACTAAACTGAAACACATAAAAAAACTTGGGAAAACAGAGCGAGAAAGCTGCGGTTTACTTTTTAGTACTTTTTATTCCGACTTTCGAAGAGTGTTCTTGCTCGGGTGTATCATTTTCAGTAGACAAAAATCGACTATTTGATTAGCAATTTGTCACAATTTTTCTACATCATTTTTCCCCGGTAAGTTTTTTTTGTAAAATTATGGTGGTTTACAGATTGCTAATTTTGCCAATTTGGGACACTTAACGCGCAATATAATTTGTGCTATCAACGCGTAAGCGGAAATTTGACCCGTATTGACCTAATCAATACTTTGCTATATGCAATTTAAGTCATTTTATTTTTACATAGCGTGTAGGGGGATGATTTTCAAAAAAAACATCAAAATTAATCTTTAAAATTTTTCATTTTTTTCCAAAAAACTTTGAGTTTTTTGTTGCAACTTACTCCATAGAAATAACTTCATAGAAAGTTCAAGATTTTGCCCTTATGCGAGCAGTCTTGATTTCGATTTCGCTTTCCTCTACTTGTCACTTTTCTGTCGACTGTTCTAAATTACAAAGCAACTAGGGCAAACTGCGTGCGAAAGCTGTAGTTTACTAATTAGTACAAATATTATGCAAGTACCTGTTAGATGTTTATATCTGTTCAATTTGCCAAAATGCGAGATTCATTTATGCGCGTTTTTACCTTTTACATGAGATTCATAAACCGCAAGCGCTAATTATCTGACGTTGGAAAGTTTCTAAATTTCCTTTTCTGAAATTTTAATGAAGCAAAAGAATTAGCCCTAATCAAACCTTATGCAACCTTATTTTGATTTTTTGAATTTTTGAATTTTTGAATTTTTTGAAGAAAGTGACAGAATCTTTGTAATTGGGATGGTTTTTCAACTGACAATATTCAAAATTTTAAGAAGCCATGCTTTGCCAATTTTTTATACAATCTACTAAAATAAAATTGCTGTTCTGAGCTCAATTTTTTTCCAAGTGTAACCTTTTTCGATGAAATTATAGTGGTTTGAAAATTGGCAGTTAAGCTGATTTACGAGCGATATAACTCGTTCTATAATTGGTAAGGAGAGGAATAATCTGGCGTAAAAATAGTTTGAAATTGAATTGAGGCAGACTTTTAAGCCTAATTATTACAATGTTATCAAAAAAAGTTGTACTTATATAGCCTATGGTTGATGGTTCCAGAAAATCAGAAAAAAAAACCTTTTTTTGTAAAATTTTTTTAAAATTTTTGTTATTGAACTTCTCAATAGACGTTAAAAAGCATTAAGATAAATCAGTGTGCTGCATGATGAGTGGATTTTTGTTACTGTTTAAAACAGATTAGTTTTTTTTTCGATAGGGCATGACGAAAACGCAATTGAAAGGCCAAAAATTTTTATGTTGACAATAATGTTTTTTTTTTTGCTAATTAGGTTTTGAGACAAATAAATTGCAGTTAAATAATCAAAGCTCCACTGCGGTTCAATCAATTTTGAGTTGTTAGGTTGAATCTTTGCTAAAAAAAACACAAAAAGTTTTCACAAAGAACAAAAAAGTATTTACCCAAAAGGACAAATATTTTTTGTTCTCTCCCAATAACAGTTCATTTTTAGTTCTGTATTTTGTTATGTTTTAGAACTTCTCTATTTGTTATTGAAACTTAGATTACTAAACTAAAACACAAAAAAACTTGAGGAAACTGAGCGAGAAAGCTGCGGTTGACTTTTTAGTACTTTTTATTCCGACTTTCGAAGAGTATTTGTGCTCGGGTGTATTTTTATTGTATTTTTATTCAAGTTTTTTTTCTCAAATTCTTAAAAAAGCATTAAGCATTAAGTTAGAAAGTTTTGGAAATTTAAAAGGGCGTTGATTCGTAGAGAATTTTCGCTCATTCGGGTCTTCGTGAATGAGAATAGCTGCCTTTATTGCTTGACGGAAAAACTGAAAGTCTGATAAGTTGCTCTGAACCTCTTAATTTTTTTTAATCTTGCCCTTAAACATGTTGAATTTTTATTTTTAATCTGCTGTGATGAAAACAAAGTAAGCGATCAAAAAAACAGTTCTGAACAGTTCTTGTAACATGTCAACTATATGGTAATTTTTTTATATGCAAAGTAGTTTCTTTTAAGGAAATTTATCTTAAATTATTGGTTATACCGCGAAGTGGGCGTGGAAATTTACCGCAGTTAACTTCGAGAAAATGTTGACCATTAAGTGGTTTTTTGAGCTCTCTTAACAACTGTAAGGTACTTTTTGCCAAAATTATCGGCGCCAAAAAAAACAAAAATGATGTGTTGAATGTTTTGACCAAAAAGCAGCGTTTTTTGCTCATGATCCATTTCACATTTAGTGGTTATTGGCGCTTACGGGCGCCCCTATATTAAAATTAGATTTCGCTGACCGGAAGTAGATGCCATAAAATCTTACCAGAGGGCCCATTGGGTGGTCAGTTGGTGAAATTCCTGAGGAAGGGGCGTCCGCCCATTGCCCCTTACACTAAATCCACCCCTCATTAGATGTACCATCGCCGTTGCATTTTCATAATTTTGCAATATTTTTGCAAAAGCAAATTACTCTTGTATAATTAAGTAGCATATATCAAAGGTAAACTATTTTCACTTCCAGGAGCGCCAAATCATATTTATCGGTTATATCTTCTGTCCATGAACCCACTACTCGCTATTCACTTCAGAGGCACCCACGGTCACTTAGCTGTCAGTTTGACACGCCGGAAGGAATTCCTAATAAGGGCACTTTACCTTTCAGCAGAATGACAATATAATTTAAACTCCGCAGACCATAAATGAAAAGTAAAGACATCCAAATGGGAAACTTTTCTTGGCTGCTAATTCAGCTGTGTTGAAGCGGATAATTCAAAGTAGCAGTTCGCATCCATGTTCGCTCGTCTGTAGTTGATTCTAGGAGGCAGTTTCGATTCGTGTAACCTGACATATCCGGCTCGGTGGTTCTGCTGCCAAGTGAAGAAAAAGAAATAGAACATGACTTAATAGGAAGCATCATGACAATGTCTCTATTTGGCCTTAGGATCTGTATTAGACTAAGAAGTTGCACGAATCCATCAGGCCGAAAATAAGATGGTGTACCTTATCCGAAAATACTCTTTGAGAAAGCCACACCGGACTAAACTCAGTTGGTCTACATATAATGAATCTGGAAAATCCTTCAATGATTGTTTTCTCATTTGAGTATAAGTTTAGTTTTGGGATTCTGATTTTTTCATATTGCAGCTGCTATTTACATAATCGGGTTTGAGAGGGCGTTAAGGCAGATGCTCCCTCCCACCTTCAGATATCCGACGCTCTGACCTAGCCCAAACGGTCACTCCTTATTATTTTAGGACATCCGTTTTTGCCCGATTGACGCTAAGGCGTCTACCTAATAATTTTTTGAAATAATTTTTAACGGGTGCCACTTAACCTAATATTTTTAACGGGAGTCACGTGCCAAAAAAACAATTCTCGTTAAAACTTTTTGATGTGTCCACAAAAGCCTTTTCAATTAAAATGTCTGTGGGTGTTAGCTTTGTATGTGTTGTTCTCGCGAATGTCAAAAGAAGACCAAATCAGCTTTACTTAGATTCTCGCGGAGTTTCAAACGAAGTTCATCAGATTTTGTTTTTGCCAAAGAAGTTCTCAGCTAACAAAATTTCTTTAATGGAGTGCTTCGGGTTGACGAAATATCATCATTGTCCAGCAAAAATTGATGTCTTCCTTAGATTTGAAGGTGACTAATCTCGTTTGCAACACTTTCTTTGCTGAGTCCTTGATCAGCAACTATATTGATCCAGTTGCATCTCAACCAAAATTGATTCAACCAGTGTCAGCATAAGGCCAGTCAACTTCCGCTTTCTTATCATGGTTGGATTTGCCAGGGCATAACGAGAGGGGTGATTATGCTCTTGATCGCTTACATTCGCAAGTGGCAGATCAGCTCTCTGATTTGAGACATGAATGAGAAATGAGCTGCAACTTTAGTTTTCTTGTTGTTAGGGACAAAGTTAATGATTGGCATTTGAATTTATTTCTTCAACAATTGGACACCTAAACAGGCCAAATAATTTGATGAATAAGTACAATGCACGCCAAGTCTCCTGAGAAACGACTCTTTGACACAACTCGGTTGCAACTGCAAGCATTTGTGCATCAATACATGACAAATTAATATTGACCGCCATCATTAGACATCAAAGTCCAACAATTTGCTTTTTTGTAAAATTGTATTGCACTGATACCTCGAGGCAGGGGCGGGTCTAGGATTTTCTCGAGGGGGGGGGGCGGATTTTCAAAAATTTTCGAAATTTTTGTCGACCTTTTTTAGGTCGACCCGAATTGATTTTCCGAGCTCTCCCAAAGCACTAAAAAGACCCTGTTTTGGTCAAATTTTCTACGCCAAGGGCAAAATTTTGAAAAACAGGCCAAAAAAGGCGTTTTTAGTCACTTTTTAAAAAATTTTGACCAAATAAATGCGTTGGGTCGGCAGGGGGTCGAATCCCTGAAAGGGGGAAGCGTCCGCCCCCCCCCTAAATCCGCCCTTGCCTCGAGGTGTTTTTCACAATCTGCTCACATTCAGCGCAAACCAGAAATGCAGTTCTCATCTATTCGAGTTTGATTGACGCTTGCTATGAAGCAGGCGTCAATCAAGAAAAAATGGTCCCGTCTCTCAAAATAAAAAAAATTATGCCGTTTTCCACTCTGCGTCCAATTAAGAGCATTTGGGAAGCACTTGAGTGTTTTTTTTACTCGTTGCACGCAAAATTACACAGAAAACACAATAACCATTGGCTTCTATCAGCTTTGACATTACGTCTCATTAACCTGTTTGAATTGTCGGCGGTTTATGAGAAGTTGTTGATGGTTTCCACTGCCTTGAGTTCTTTCGCTCGTGCACACACCAACCACTAGAATTATAACGTTCTTTTCAGCTCTTCTTCAGGTTTGTGGTGTTGCATAGAAAATGGTTGATTAAAATTCAAAATTTCATGTGAATCATTTAATTAGCATGTACGTTTTCACTTTTTTTGTTCCGACTTTCGACTACCAACTCCGAAGGTATTGTTGTCCTGAGCTCAAGTTTGAAAAGATATTTCACCTGTGATTATTTTTCGTCAAGTTATGGGGATTTAAAGATTGCCATTTTGGACAATTTGGGAAATTAACGCGCGATATATTTCGCACTATTAATGCGTAAGCGGAGAGTTAATCCGTCTTAAAACCGTTCCAAATTGGTTGAAAGAAGCTTTTTTACCATATATTATTTGTTACAGGAGCAAAATCTACCCTTTTGTTCTTTATATGGCGTGTGGGGGGATGATTTTCATTAAAAAATTTCAAATTTTAGAAGAAAAAGTGTCATTTTGTTTTATTACATTAAATTTTGTAATGTTATTACTGCTCCATAAAACCTTCAAAGGCAGTCGGAACATTCAGGGCTTCGTCCTGATACGAGCAGCCTTGTTTAAATTGAAAATGTTTTCGGCTGTGAAATTTTGACTCTTCTTGGTTTAATTTCAGTTTTGCTTACTAAGTTTACCTGCATATGACGATAAAATGGACATTGATCTTAAGAATCGTTGGACTTAAACCAACTATGGAATAATTACAAGCTATAAGTTTTTAGAACTGAGTGAGTCCGTCTGCATTGCAATTTGGGCCTTAGTAATCCATTATAGCGAAATATTGTCCCGACTGTTTAAGAAACGTGGAGAATTTTGTCTTTCGGTGTTTTTTTTCTTTTATTATTGTTTTCCACACAAAATCAGGTATAACAAATAATCATTAGAATCGATTGAGTGATATTCCAAATTGAAGCATTTTCAGTCAAAATTTGAATGACCTTTAAAAATTTTCCAAACGGTTGCTCAACTATCGAGAAAAACTGTTTTTAAATTTTTTAATTTTTATTTTAACTTCGAGTGAGTGAAGCGAGCAAGCAGGCTAACAACAGCTTATTTATGCTCAATTTAAGCCCGGAAAACTTAGTTTACAGCAAGTAAAATTAGTTTTTGGAGTTTGCAGCACCGTTTTGGGAGCCTTAAACTTCAAACAAAATCACAAATTTTCTGCAAAAGTTTGAAAGTTTCAAAAATTTTTTAAATTTTTTTTGATATTTTTGTTTTTATAGTAACTTTTTGCCACCTTTTTTGCAATTTCCTTTAATTACTATCCAATATGCATATTCGAATTCAATTATCACTTACGACTGTCGAATAAGCCCAGATTTTAGTTTTATGTCAAATCCTTTTATCACTACACGAAGAAAAAACTTCGCTAAGTTTTTTGTAGGTTTTTAGAGACTATGGTTGGAACATACTGTGCTACTGCACAGTAACCGGCTATGCTAGTCTTTTTTATTTAGTTTTTTTGTTGGCCAACGCGTCAGGCTATTGTTTTTTCAAATCGTGTATTGAAACATAGGTTCGCTTCTAATTGGCGTTGTCCATTACTTGCAATTATTCGGAAACACTCTGCATATTGCTCGATTACTGAATTTTTCGAGTTTTGAAATTAATTGAAGTTTGAAAAAATCTTTTGTGTTTTAAAATTGACTTGCTTTCGGTCAAAATCAAGTAGTCAAGTTTTCATAGATTTTTTACGATTTCCTTCGCAGCTCAGAGACCTCATAGGCAATAAAACTATAAATATCATAAAATATAGCGTACTAAAACACCTCCGTATGAAATTTGCAATTTTTTCTAGATGAACATAGCTTGAAATGTAATTTAAAATTAGTAGCAGTAAAAATATAATTGTCTATTTAACATTTGATAGTCAAAATTTTAGCTGCTGAAGATTTTGTGATTTAATGTTTTCCTTCTGGAATTGACTTTTTTCAATCCGACCAATTTATTTTTTCAATTAAAAAATTGCTCCTAAAATCAGCATGATCAAGAAAAAATAATGGCAATTGAGAATATTAGAAATTATTATTATGCTTAATGACATAATTATCAAAACGACCTCAGCTTTAAGCTTCTCAGATGTTTTGGCTTTATTGGCACTCAGGCTTCTTCGTAGGTAAGGACCAATTTCAGATCTTTTTATCACACTATGCAGTTTTGTATTTTTTGAAGACCATGATTGGACAATTCTAAGCTTTTTGCACAGTAGCCGGCTATCGTAATCCTTATGTAGAGTTTGTGAAATTTTTAACTGATTGAAATTATCACATTTTAAAAGAATTTAATTCTTCTAAGATTGTGTGACATGACATTGCTGTTTTGTTACATTTAAAATATCACAATTTTTGTAAAACATGGGATTGCTTGATAGAAAAACTTAACCGGGTATTATTTTTCGGGTAGTTTAATTCTTCTTTCAAAATAATTTTAAGAAAACTAACAAACATGTGTCTGAGAGAAACTTTTTTAAACACGCCACAACAAATTTATTCTAGTTTTAAATAAAAAACGGATAATAAAAAGCATAAAATATGCACGAAAAACCAATTTATGTAGTTTGAGGCCATGATCGTTCAGTTAAGAAAAACATATAATATTAGTTGTTGGCCTGAAGCTAGCTAACAATTTTTGCATTTCAAATTGAAGTCGCGTTGGCTTGATGCCAGGTGCATTGATGGTAAGAAATGGTAATATCAAAAACTCGAAATTGGCAAACCCCTACACACATGGTTGATGACAACGTTTTGAAACACGCTGGTTTTATTTTGATTCATTTTTGCTTTCATTTTTTACCATGATTTGTCCAATCAAAGTAACTATAAGCCCAGTTTCGTCTTCTAAACTTCTGAAGATTTGTTGTCATTATATGTATTTTTTTTGTGTTCATTGAAAAGACGATGTCATTTTCAAAAATTAAAATTAACCTTTCTGGTGATTATTCCTGACTTTCAAAAATCACGGAATATTTGTGCTCACTTTGGTTATTTTCTTTCCAGACCAAACTCGACTGAACAATTAGCAGGGTTTTTGAAAGGATTTAAAAAATCTTTTGAATGGTATTAACGTCATCTTGAAATTTGCCAATTAGAATTAATTGACGCGCGATAAATGTCCTGCTTTTAATGCTTAAGAAGCGATTCAATCAGCCTCAGAAATCGTTCCAAAAATCTCCGAGGTAAGCTGAGTGATAAATTGAAATGCTAAATTAGTACGCTACTGAGCGATTTTATCAATACGTTACTACACGCTGAAGGCATCATTTATACGTTAGATAGCGTTTGAAACGAAAAATTTCAAAAAATAATATTGAAAAATATTTTGTCACTTTGTTTTATTTTTTCTTTCGAAAACTTCATTAGCTTAAAAGACTGAAAAATTTACATTTCGTAGAATTTGAAAGGCAATCAGAACCTTCCGAGTTCCGCACCTCTTTAGTTTCTCTTTAGTTTTCGAAATAAACATGAGCATTCAAATTTTCAAAAATAGATTTAAATTTTCGATTCTCAGTGCAATTATTAATTTGCCTATGGAAGAATCTTTAAAATTCAGTAAAAATTTGAAAAAAGCACCAAAAAGTTATAATTATTAATACAATTCTTTAATACTATTTTTGACTACATGAAAACTGAAACGCTTTCTGAAATTAGAGCCTTTTCTGTCATCTTTAAAGGCTAAATTCTTTTTTTTCTGTCTATTATTCTGAAAGTATTCCTTTATCTTACAGTTTTAGTGAAGCTCTTTCTATTTTTGTACGAAAAACAGTTGTTTTTGAAACAATAAAATCGAATTACCCATTGTGTGTGCAAATTTTTGAATTTTCTTAATAAAAGGAAACAGATTAGTTATTAGCTGAAAAATCGGCTCGATGAAATAGTGGGCGTGGATGAATTGGCAATAGCTTACTGAAATCAGTGAAGGATGAACTAAATGAGGCGATGAGACGCCATTAGTAAAAATATAATTTTTACAAAAAATTTATGATTTCAAGTTGTAGTATTTTAGCCTTTCGGAGCAAAATTTTGATGTTAAAAGAAAGGTCAGTTGAATTTTATCTAAAATTTCTTCGCTTTGGCTTCGCTGAACAAATTATTTTGTGTTTTTTTTGCAGAACAGACCTTAAATTATCTAAGTGAAAATTTTTTTGGTTAGAAAAATGATATTTGCTTTTTATTTTCTTTTCATAAGTTTTTCCCTGTTTTCTTTGGTAATTTTTTAATTTGTTAAATTTTGCTGACCCTTTTTCACCATTACTAATTTAAGTCTCTCTTCCATATCTTGCTCTCAGGAATTCGACCTGAAATTAGAATTTTTTGATCAAAATGTAATAAAAAATGCGTAAAAGTGAATATTTTTGCCTGCTTTTTCAATGCTCAGAAAACTGTTGAATTATTCAACATACCAAAAGTGTAATCGGGGTGGGGTGAAATAGGTAGAAAATTTGGGAAAACGTTAAATCAAAAAAGCTTAATAAGCTGATTTTTCTTTATTTCATGGTCGCAGGGCTCATTTTTTTTGTTGCTCTCGATTTTGACTTCCACTGTTTCTACTGCCTCAACTTATTGTCACATAAACTAGTTTGGATCTACAAAGCATCACAAAATCAAAAAGGTTTCTTGCAAAATTGAACTTTTTTTCGGATGAATTTATAGTTGATTCGTGTTAGCAATGCTTTGGAATGCAATGAAAAGTATAAAACATTTTTGATTATAATGGCTATAATTTTAGCAGGATTTTCTCGATGATATCTTTTTTAGTGAGCGAATTCTAGTGAGCGAATTCTTTCCGATAATACTTTTCAAATTAATATTAATTATGGCATAATAATCAAAAATGATCTGAACTTGCGTTAACGCGCTGGTAATTTCGACTCCCCCGCAATCAAACCACGCATACAAACACACCTAAAAAACAAAAAACTATTTTTTTTGTGGAAGATGCAGAAGAAGACATACCTGTTTGTTTTCTAGAAGACACTGAAGAGACAGAAGAAGACGTCCTAAGGCGCTTTTTGGATGATTTTTGACAAAAAAAAACACGTTTATTCGGCAGGCGTTCCCCCTCATTGATTGGTATAGTTTTACAGATAGTAAAAACAGGTGCTGCATTTATTGCGACATTAATTTTTTCAGATTAAGTATGAGCTGTTTTCGGGAATTTCTGACCTTGATTGAGCCAAAACCCTCCGGCCTAAATGGTAATTAAATGATCAATTTTTAAATTTAGTCAACTTTCCGATTAGTTTTATGAAAAATAAACGATTTTGTTGAATTAGTTTGAATAAACTAAAGCAAAACTTGCCAGGCGCCCTTTTCAAATGAGCTTGAAATTTTTTCAAATTGAACAATAATTGAATTCTTCATTCAGTTTAACAAATTAAGAAAAATATGAATTGCTTTTAAAAAGTAGCAGAAAAAACTTCATCGTATGCGCTCCAAAAAATATGGAATCAAAGAGATTGTTTTTATACATGATGGATTGATTCATGATTGTTTGATTCGGTTGTTTTTGTTGTATTTTAAATGATTCTGTTTATAGAAAAGACATTTATTTTATTAATTCTCTAATTCCGCACTTTTGTATTTCTTTCCTGATAATGGGAAGCAAAAAAGAAATAAATTCATCCTCATTGCTTTTCCTTTACTTTTATGAAAGTATAAATCAAAAGACGCTTTTGCGATCGACTCAAGTACGTACGAATTTTTTAAAAAAAGTTTACGGAGTTGAAACTTTCAAACTTTTCAAAAGCGCCCAACTTATGTTCGTACAAAATTTGGAACATAATTTTTTGTGAAGTATTTACTTCAGACTTATGATAACTTTCGTTAAGTTTCAAAATAGTGCTCCTGATTAAGATCTACAAGCCTTATTTGAATTTTTGTCTATTTTTTTCGCCGTATATTCCCAAATTTTTTTCTTCATAAATTTATGTATACAAGCACCCAATCAATAGAGTATGGAGTAAAAACCTTATTCGTTAATTTTTTTTTTCAACATTTTTTTCTGCAGATCAAACGTTGATTTTTATACAATACAAATGATTATGATTAAATCAATTATTAATTATGCACCATTTTTTTCTGTAAGTAGTTTTTCAATTTTTCATAGGATCAAAAATGGTCGATAAAATTTTGACGAAAAGATTGAAGCTTGTGAACTTTAGCTGGAAGCCAAGGGTACTAAAATCAGATATTCTCATAAAGGTGTTTTTAATGTTCAGCATGCGGGTTATTCTTTCAGTCGTATTTATATCTCTTTTCAGGATTTTATTGAAGCTAATACCCAAGTGATCAGTTGAGAGTTGAGAACTCTAGAAAAAAGTTACCTTGAGATTTGTAAAAGTTTGCCTCTAAACCATTTATATTTTGGCACTTTTGCTTTATCGTTTTGCATGGTAAAAATTACAACCCCGTCAATAGCAGTTTTGACCCAGACACTTTCGACAAAAATTGTCATTGGAAAACATGTTCAAAAACACAAGGCCAAACTTAGCAATGGATTTGCGCACTTTTTGGTGTGCGTATACCACTGGAATCCAGAGAAAATTTTTTTGAGCATTTTCCAAAAGTTGAAGGATTCCATTTAAAAAATTTCCGTGGATTCGGCGCACATACCTCTAAATTAAATTTTGTCACCATATAAGTGTTTTGTCGCGAATTGCGTAACGAAGTAAAAAAAGCTAAAGAAATCCACTGATGTTCGCAAAATTAGAAGAACCAATACTAGCTGGTTCTTCTAGCTATAAAAGAAAAGACTTAACCATGGTCAGTGAAAACCAATAACAAATCTTCAATCATTGGGTAAATAAAACCGCGGATGTACCTCAGCAAGAATTTTTTGTCTATTTTCTAGGATTTGAAAACGAAGTTTGCACCAATAGAAATGACTTTTGCTTATCTTCTTTATATCTTTTCAATTGTCCAATTGTCAAGTTTTTCTTGTTGAGTTTTTGATCAGCGATCAATCAGAGATGCTTCTTGTTACCACCAAGTCACCCATTTATAAAAATTATTGCACATGTTGGGTATTCGACTACTTCATAAAAATATCGTAATTGTCAAATATTTAATCAACTATTGTGGTTTTGAATCAGAAAAAAAACAAAAAATACTATTCTGTTAAGAAAAACTTGTCTGAAATTTTACATTTTTAGACAAAAAACAGAGAAGATTATGTAACACTGCGCTCCTAATATGAACTCTTTAGAAAATTGTAGCACATATTAACCCAATTTTGCGGTTTTCTACCTGAAAAGTTCCCTATTATGGACAAAAAAAAACAGACAAAAAATATAATAGAGTTGACAAAACAAAAAAAATCGTCTTTTTTTCCAAATTTGAGTTAGAACATTCCTTGTTCTTTGCACAAAAACCGATGACTCATGTTTGCGCCCATGCATCTACTGATGCTCGTAATGTTAGAGATCAAAGCAACTGCTTTGCTTTTTTTAAATATACCTTTAGAAGTTTTTTCAAAGATTTGCCTCACATAAAACAATTTTCAAAAATCTTAGAACAAATTATAAAACTTGTATAAACTAGGCGATAAAAATTGTTGCTTATCGCTATCTTAGTTGCACTCTAGCGTGTTTTTGCGGAGCGTTCCAACTTTTTTATACCGGGTAAACGAAAATAATTGTCTCAAAACGAAACATTATTGCAGTTTTTGTGTTATTCTTGAACAATTTTAGTATTTATTGTTCCGACTTTCGATACGAAAGTAACGGGTTTTTTTTTTTCTTCAGACAAAATTCGACTTTTTAACTAGCCATTTTTGACGGAATTTTCTTATATCATTCGAAAGGTATTGTTGTCATGAGCTCAAATTTGAAAAGATATTTCACCTGTGATCATTTTTCGTAGAGTTATGAGGGTTTAAAGATTGCCATTTTGGCCATTTTGACCAATTTGGGACAATTAACGCGCGATATAATTCGCGCTATCAACGCGTAAGCGGAGATTTAATCCGTCTTATAAATCGTTCCAAATTGGTTGAACGAAACTTATTTGCCATATTTGATTTGTTACAATGAACGAAAATTCTCTTTTTGTACTTTATATTGCGTGTGGGGGGATGATTTTCACAAAAAATTTCAAATTTTAGAAAAAATTTTCATTTAATTTTTTTATGCTTTTACTGCTGCTCCATAAACCTTAAAAGGCAGTCGGAACATTCAGGGCTTCGCCCTGATACGAGCAGTCTTGTTTTGTTAGCATCGAAAATCGTCAATTCAAACAGTACTTAATTTCTGAAGTCTTAACTTCAAATTTGGATTAGAATATGTATCTCTATTATATCTGGCTAAAAACCTTAGAAAATTAAGCTCGAATTAAATTGAAATGAAATTTCATTATAGCTAAGCATTTTGTCCATAAATTAGTTTGCTTCAGTTTGTTTTCATCGAACTGTTTTTCTTTAACAGTAATTGAGATTGAACTGCCAACAAATTTGGCAGTTTTTAAAATTGAGTTAATGAAATGCCTAGCTGGTGGCTTAGTTTGATTCTAGAAACATTAAAACAGAATTATGGTATGCTTAGAGAACGAAACCTGAAAGAAAGAATTAATAAAACTTAGAAAAAAATCTTTTCAAAAACCTTTTTATCTAGGTAAAAGATTTTGAAAGCACCAGCCCTCACACGAGAGTACAATATGTTTTTAAATAGCCTGATGAATAGCCTGCCATAAAATGCATCCTGTCATTATAATTTATGCATTTTGAACAAAATTTTCTGAAAATAGATAACTTGGTCTACCTGGTGAAAACCTGAAATGTTGAGGAAAAACTGAAAAAATAGAGTTCTTCTGCTTCTGGGAAAATTGTTGTACAAGCAAAAATGACAAAACAATGTACAGTTTTCCCTCATCGGTATAAATTTTTACGGATTTGAGGAAAAGTGATCAAAGTAGAAAGGGCATCTCTGTAGTCATTTTCCCAAAGTTATCTCTCATTCGTATTTGGTAACTGAATTTGCTGAACAATAGAAAACTTTTTATAAGTATGCAATAGCTTTTACGCCAGTTAAACTTTTTCAAAACTCTGGTTTTTGATGTCAAAAAATTTTTTTTTTAACTTTTTCATTAAAACAACCTTCTCTGATTCTGTGTTTTTTGATAACGATAAAGTTAGTGTTCCATTACTTAAACAATTTGAAAGCAAAGAACTCATGTTTTAAAACGTTTCCGGTTGTTGAAAACTTTTTCTGGATTTTTGTTAAGAATTCAAAAGAGGGTGATGGATTTTTTTTTCGATCAGCCGCAATATTTAGTTGTACTGAGCTCAAATAAAAAAACCTGTGATCTTTTATCATAAGGATAAAGGGGTTGAAAAGTTGCTTATTCGGGGGTAATTAACGATAACTTTAAAAAAAATTATCAAGATTTCTACAACGAACTCTACTTTATAAACCTTAAAAGTCAATCGGAACATTCAGGGGCTCATCATGACGGGAGCAGTATTATTGATGCTATGGATACAGAGGTATTTGCATGATTGTGGGTGAAACAAACTGGAACGTTTTGTGTATGCAGCGCGCTAAGTGAGTGCAGAATAAACCAATGAGATGTTTAATTATTTTTCAAAATTTGATTCTGTTTGCTTGATTTTTGTTTGCAAAGTGTTAGTCATTGTTTTTTTCTCAGATAAATTTAGCGGATGTTTTTGTGGTTATATAGTTGTTTCCAAAATCAAGTCGACTATTTTATCCTTTATTATCGATGCAACCATTTATAACGAGAAAAAATTTAAACAAACTCACAAAATTTTGTTCTTTTTGAAAAGGAGAGAGGGTCAAATATTGTAGGAGACATTTTGAACTGCTGAAAATAAAAAAAGACATTCCGACTGCATTTTAAGTTCTATGGAGCGATTTCAATTAAAATAAATACTGAAACTTTTCATTTTTTTAAAAAAAAAATACGTGTTTTTAGCACGAATTAAATCGCGCGTTAATTGTCCCAAACTGGCCAAACTGGCAAACTGTTTACACCCATAACTTTACAGAAAAAGCTCACAGATGAAATATCTTTCAAAATTTGAGCTCAGGACAACATTATATTCGATTGATAGAACAAACTCAGAAACTATTAGCTACAAATTCGAAATTTGTCTGGAGAAAAAAATACCCGCCCGAGCTCAAATATTCCGGCATGTTTTTTTATTGTCGAAAAAAAAACGGTCGTATATTAATAACTTTTGTCAATCACTTTAGCCGTTCTTCAAATTAGTGTTAAATTGAAGAAAGACAAACTCTGAAGACATTATAGTTTCTAGAAAAGGAAGAAAGCACAAACTTCAAACTGGTGTTTAGCGCTACTGCGGCTTTGAAAAAATGAACCTTTTGAAATGGTGTTTTCAATGACTTCTTTTACCTTTCTTGATAGCTCATTTAGTCGCCATATTAATTTTGTCAAAAAACATTCATTCATCCGTTTGTCTGAAGATAGCAACTTTCGAGACAAAAGCAATGGTAGTTCGCATTTGGTTCATAGTGTCCGGAACACTTTGTCATAGTACCTAAAATCTAACTTAAATCATAAAATTCACTCAAGCACTGATAGTTTTTCAAGCATGGCTAGTGTTAGTTTTTAGTTGAGCAAGGCCTATCCTCTACCCCGTAGCCAAGAGAAACGATTCATTAAAGCTCCACGGCCACTTGTTAGTTACAATCATTATAATTTAAATGGTGTTCTACAAATTAGAGGGGATTGGAATCATGGAAATGTTGGTCTAATGGGAAACATCCTAAACATAGTAGTAGAATAGCAAAAACAACTCCATCTTTTGAATTCAGTATTCAAATGAGTCGCTTCTGCCAGATAAAAAACAATCGGTATACAATAGGCACAAGAAACTAATTAAGACTCTAGGTGATTATTGGAGGTAGATGAGACCGACTTTGAAATTTGAACACCTGATATATCTGCCATGAAAACCATACCCACCACATGCGACTAACTGCATGGTAATTAAACGCGTCGATTTTCCTATTTTGCAGTTATGTTGTTAAATACTTTTCAATTTTTGTAAAATTTTAGAATTCGTCAATTTTAGTTTACTGAACTATTTTGCATCACATATTTGTCTCTGATCTAAAAATTTCATGAATAATTTTTGAAAATTGAACTGGGAGATTTTTGCAGAAAATTTTGAGAAGCCAACCATAATTCAATCCACGCTGATATTTTCTTTTAATTAGATTTTATTTTGACAATGAGATGCTTGAAAAAGTGCTGCGGCAAGAAAAAAAGCCGCAAACCATCATTTTGAAATCATCTATTGTTTTTTTTTCAGATTGAATATCAGATTAAATTTCAGATAAAAATATTAAAACGATATTTAAATCGCTATAAAAAAACCGTTTTGGAGTACTCGATGAAATCAGACAGCGTGTCCACCGTCCACGTGATAATGAATACCAATGGTTAGTGCTCTTTTTGTGATGGTATATTTGTTGCTATATTCATGTGTGTCGTCAATTAATAACATCTAACTTCTGATCGCTTCTTCGATGCATGGAATTGAATTTATGGGTACCCCTGTATTTCATTCGATAGTAATTATATTTCAATAGTGTTAATGAAATAAAACATTTTATAATGTTGAAATATTCGACTTCAGTTACATTGGCAGGTTAAATGTAATGCTTTTAACATTGAAGTTTGCTGCTTTCAGTGTCATTTTTTCATACTTTTTTGTGTACATTTTAATTGAACTTTGTCAGTAAAATGGGATGGTAAATGGGATATATACTCTCATTAAGATTGAACAAACTCAATTAGAGGTGAGCCATTTGGAAAAATCGTTCGCATCCTTTAAGGAGAACACAATCCGTGAAATTGGCGGGGGTCTCCAAACCTTAACAAAGTGTGCATTTAATTAAAGGTTTCTTTTGTTGAGCTTACTAGGCTCCCGCAAGGCTATTTTCCGCCGCAGTTGAGCCTGAAATTTCATTTTCTCTAGTTTTATCCATCTTTTTCTTCTGAATTAGCTCGGATTAAATCATACTTTTATTTGCAGGCGGACGAATAAGCTTGATGACGAAGATGATACAATCAATTCAACTCCTCTCCTTTACTCCTCTCACCAAATTAGACATCTTCTAGTTATGACTGATTATGATGAGCTACATACCGAGAACCTTTACCTTACAAACAAAAGACCCTAGAGCTTCTTTGACCGCGTGTGAAATCTTTATTACCAGTTTTTTTTAGTCCTTGCCAAGCTACTTTACCCATTAACTCTTTTCGTTCTCTGACGATGTAATTTTTCATTCATTGCATCCAATAAAAGAAGGGTAAATATACAGTTTGCCCTCATTGGCCCCTTGGTAACTTTCGAGCCTATTTTCTATACCAGTCAAGCGCTCACCACTCAATTTGAACACCCGTAAAATTCAAATTTGGGACTATAAATCCAAAAAATACACAATCTATAAAAATACAGGCGTCTTATATAAACTCTGGTTCTTTAAAAAATAAAAAATGGTTTGAACAATTTGTTAGCATTGTTTTTTATTATTCACAATTGCTGCTAAAAAGAAGAAACATCAAAACAAGGCATTGAAAATTAGAAAAAAAAGTTGTTTAGAAATTTAATAGCCATTTAGAAAACTAGTTATTCAATTACTGCTTGCGTTTCGTTCTTTTACTTCCCAGTTTTCAAATTTGCTATTCAATTTAGATCATATTGCTAATTGTATTTTACCCCTCAACGCTATTTATTGGGAGGACTTTTTTCCTGTTGGTTCGAGCAATTTTCTCATAACTTCCGATTTGTCAAACAATTTCGTTTTCCTTTTTATTTCATTGCTGATTTTTCTTGATTATTTATACACTTTGAAGTCATCAAAGCTTATTTAGTTCGCCTGCTTGTTTTCTATAACTTTCCCTTTTTGTTGACCATACAAATGGATGGCAATGATTTTGTCACCCAGAGCAGCAGCGGCGGCGGCATACCCAACGGCACCCTGTCCGCTCTGCTCCCCTCCCCGAATGACAGCTCTTCTGCCGTTCAGGGGGGTTCGGCTCCTGAAGTGGACGGGGTAGTGTCTGTGTTTGAAGTGATAGAGAGTGTTGTGAATGTGTCTGTGGGTATTGTGGGTCTGATTGGAGCAGTGGTGGTGGTATTGGTCTACACTTGGAGACACAATCCCACCCCCAGTGAACTCATCATCACGGCTTTGAGGTGAGCCCGCGATAGTGGTTTTTATCGCATCTGCATCTTTTCGACTATCGCTACTTTTTTCACCCACACCCCCCCCCCCTCTCTCTCTCTCTCCTCGCCCCCTACCTCCGCCTGCGCTTCTCCTATAATTAACGGTCCCCCTTCTGGCCAATCGACTCTGATATTGTCTAAGGGCACTATGCAGATAAATGATGAAGGGAGCGTGCGCGCCAAAAAATGCCATTCATGATCAAAACTTTCCAAAAATTCTTGTTTTCGCATGTTTTTTTTTCAAAAATTTGACTGTCAGTGCCAGAAATTACTATTTTGGCTGTTTACTTCAAAAATTTGCCAGCAGCACAAGATAAGGTTTTTATAGCGTGCTGGGAGCCCTCAAAAAAACCAATTTGCTTGAACTAAATGAACTGAGAACAATTTCAAAAAATCCGTCCTCTCAAAAAAGATGCGCCCCTGAAACTTAAAGGGTTATTAGCTTGAATTAAATCTGCAACATTTTGAACCGTTAAATTAGTTTTTTATAGATTTGCCTCTCATATGTGTGAAATATATCTCAAAAACTGCTCTAGAAACAGCTCAAACTCGTCAGGCAAAGATTTGGCGATTTTAGAGGTTCGAGTTCTGAAACACATGTAGAGCCGCTCACGAGCGCTGATTGGTGCCCTACCATCGCTCCATTTTTTCCCTTTGAGTTTTGCTATAGAAAAAAAAACTTTGGCCAGTGAAGGCCCACCACCACATACTACTAGATATTTATTTCTGAATTGACCGTTCCAAGGGACAGTTGATTTCAAACTATCTGCTTCATTGAAACTTATTTGCTCCACGCTCAAAGTTATGTTCTTAAAAACTATACAAAACTGCTCGTATCAAGGCGACCGTATTTAACGTCTATGGAGTAGTGTTCGATTTCAAAAAACGGACGCCATTTTCAAAAAATATAATGATTTTTTTTGAAAATCATCCCCTCAAACGTTATTTAAATGGAAAAGTTTTGTTTTTAGCATAAAGTGAGCATTATATAAAATAACTGAAATGCATCAGTTTGAAAAAATTTCTGAGCCGGGTTAAATTGCCGCTTACGACGCGTCAAAAGCACGAAATAAATTTTGCGTCAATTATCCCCAATTGACCGATTCGCAATTTTCATACCTTCATATTTTTGCAAAAAAATGATCACAGAAAGATTTGTTTCCAATTTCAGCTCGAGACCTCAATAGTTTTCATACGATAATTATAAATCCCGTCAAAAAGGCGAGGAGAAGATTTGAAACTGGTCTGGATAAAACAAACAACTCCAAGCGCAAACATCCCGTCACTATCGTCGAACGTCCAAGTATTTTTTGAAAGTCGGAACAAACAAGAGCGATTGTACTTTTTTCTTTGAGAAATTTTAGCCATTCGATGCATCAAAAGAATTAAGAAGTACGGAAGCGTCTTTGTACAGGCTGCCCACTATTTTACACATGTTAGGGTGGTGGGCTTCACCGAATTAGCATTTGTTGTACTAGCAATCCTAATTACGGCCGCATCTGACTGGTTCCAAAGGGAGGATGGGAGTAAGATTTCACAGTTTGGTATCAAGCTATTCATATAGGTAGAGCCAGAGTATAGACAAAACTCGTCTTTTTTTTCTTTTTTTCAGGGCTGTAAAACTCTTGTGGAAAACATTGTGAAAATTTTGAACGATTTTATCATAGGAATCGCCTTTTTTTTCTTTTTTTTCAAATGCAACGGAAGGCAGCTTTTTTAAGGCAAACACCTATTCTTGATTTGTTTCCTATTTCACTTTGAGACCCAGTTCATTGATTTTTCTCATGTAACTGTGAGAGATGGAAACAACCCGATAACTGCTCTCCGGGGATTTTTTATTGGAAGGACTGAAGAGCAGCTGGCTCAAAATCTAAGAAAAAGTTTTAGAGGCCGGCAGTTTGATGCTAAACCAATAAAACTATGAAAAAATCTAGTGTAGATTTTTTCGGTTTTGATAAGAAAGAAGGCGTATATGCAAGCTGGTGCAAAACCAGATATACTAACTTGAAAGCTATAAAGAACAGTTTGGGAATAATTTTAAATGTTCCATCGGCTCTATCGGCTAACCAGAAATATAATTTTTCTTACAATCTCAAGATATTGGGGTCACCGCACTTTCTGATTTTCTGTTGATCATTCAATCCACTGTCATACCGGATTTTCGAAAATATCCAGAAATCCTGAAATTTTGCGCACTCAGCAAGGGTTGCATTTTAACATCTAGCTGCTCATATGATGTGCGCGCAGCCATTCGAACTAGTTTGTCTTTATATGGGACAGCAAACCGAGAGGTCGAAACAATGGTTAGTGGTCAAAAATTACTGGCAATAGCGAGAATCGGTGTACATCTCTCGCTGAGCTCTCTCAAACTCTTTTTCAATTTTCGTGCATTAGATGTGTCATAATTGATATCTCGGCGCGTGTCGATTATTAGTGATCTGTAATGTCAGATGCTCGACGTTTAAGCGTTTGGTATGTTGAACATTTCCAGTTTTTGGTGTGTTTAAATTTTTGCTTGAAAAGTTCGTGGCGCAACGCTATAAGAATTCGCTGGCTTTGTTCTTAGAGGAAATTGTGACGTCGAAAATAAACTCAATGCTTTTTGTTTTTTGGTGGTTGCAAGTTTTTATACCTTGAAAAAAGAATTAACGGACTCTGAAATATTTATATTTGACAGGAAAGATACGCCAAAAAGTTTTTAATTAGCACAACAGGTTTTTTTTCTTCTAGTGTTAACGTTTAAGGAAACATTTAATGGAAAATAAACAAGACTGCTTGTATCAGGAATCGTCCCCCACATGCCATATAAAATTCAAAGTGATAATCTTTGCTCCTAGTAACAAATCATTTCCGGCAAATAAGCTCCCTTTAAACAATTTGAAACGATTTCTAAGTCGGATTAAATCTCCGCTTACGCGTTAATAGCACGAAAAATATCGCGCGTTAATTATCCCAAGTGGGCCAAATGAACCATCCTTTAACCCCATTAACTTTACGAAAAATGATCACGATACGAAAGTAACGGAATATTTGTGCTCGGGGTGGGTTTTTTTTTCTTCAGACAAATTTCGACTTTTTAACTAGCCATTTTTGATAGAATTTTTTTTATCAATCAAAAGCTATTGTTGTCCTGAGGTTAAATTTGAAAACATATTTCAGCTGTGATCATTTTTCGTAAAGTTATGAGGGTTTAAAGATTGCCATTTTAGCCATTTTGACTAATTTGGGACAATTAAAGCGCGATATAATTCGCGCCATTCACGCGTAAGCGGAGATTTAATCCGTCTTAGAAATGGTTCCAAATTGGTTGAAAGAAGACTATTTGCCATAATTGATTTGTTACAAGGAGCAAAATCTGTTGTTTTGTACTATGTATGGGGTGTGGGGGATGATTTTCATCGAAAAATTTTCAATTTTTAGAAAAAAAAATTTTTCATTTATTTTATTTCATTTAATTTTTTATGTTGTTTATGTTATTACTGCCCCATAAACGGTAAAAGGCAGTCAGAACTTTCAGGGCTTCGCCCTGATACGAGCAGTCTTGTTGAGTTTAAGCTCAGGACAACAATATCTTTTGTATTAAAAAACAACGTCAAAAACGGCTAGTGAAAAAAAACTAATATTGTCTGAAGAAAACAAAACCAACCCGAGCACAATTATTTTGTTACTTTCATTACAAAAGCCAGAACAATTAGGAACTTTACGATAACAGTCTTAGGTAATAAGTGAAGCCTCTTTTAAGCATCCATAGCTAAAATAAATTGAAAGTTTTTCAATGTGATGCGTGCGTGCATTGCAAGACTATATTTGTTGTGAAACGAATTATGACAAGGAGTTCTTACAGCATCAATTTTTTTGTTAAATTATGAAATAGAAATTCAGTTAATGTGGATTTAAGATGTTTAGTAGAAATGATGACTAGGTACTAAAAATTACGGTGTTAAATTGGCTCGTAATACATTGTAGGACACCATTTCAAAAATTGGTCTGTTTTTTAAATTTTTGTTCGAATATTTACATTTGTCCGAAATTGTCATTATTTTCAATATATTGGAAATTTTTATCACAAATTCCGTATTTTTGATGCGCTCTCCTCTCTAAATTTTAGTCAATTGTGGCGCCTTTTAAAACTATTTGGAGTGGTCAACCAAAAGTAGATGTCATAAGTAAATATAAAATTTCAAAGAAAGGACCCTTTGGGTGGGGAGGGTATGGAATCCCTACGGAATAGGCGTGAACCTCCCGCTCTCCGCCCCCCCCCCCCCGCTGAATCTGCTCATGCTATAAATACCAACAATTTTTGCCAGAAAACTCCTTTTACTAAACTACAAAGGTAATTGGCTTAATTGAGACGCTTTGTCAAAGAAAGACAAATTCCCTCGCGGTGCTAAAAGAAAAGAGAAGAAAGACTTTTAATCACACCAAAATTTCACCAGAAAACTTAAATAAAGGCTTCTTACTAATTTACTAAGAGAGTAGACTTAAGAAGGACGCTTATTTGGAGTGAAAGACAATTATCTCGTGGGGGTAAAAGAAATTTCTCTTTTTTGCTTAAGCAGAAAATCTAGTGGTAAATATTGGTTCACGCTCACTTTAAATCTTCTGAAATACTGCATCTTCTAAACTAAACACAACCGGTGGAAGCGGTGCGATTGTTTTTTGTTCAGACTTTCTAAAACAGTGACTACAAGATTTATGTTTTGTGCAGTTTTTCTGATCAGTCAGTTTTTGACTTTTCAACTAATTTTTGTTTTCGACTTTTTTAACACCATCCGAAAAAATATTGCTTTGATGAAGTTTGAAAAATAAATTTCACCTGTGATTATTAGTTTTGGAGATTTGAAATTTATTAAATTGGCCAATTTGGGATAATTAGCGCGCGATATTTTGTCTGTGAAACATGAGTTAGCGGTGGCTTAAAACGCTCCAAATTGAAGGAGGTAAATCTTTTGGTCTTTTTGTTCCTATGTTCAAAAAACGGTTTTTTTTGGTATGGCTTCTATTCAATCAACTTTTGGCGATCTAAGTAATGGTTTTTAGCAAAAAAAGTTTTAAACTCCATTGAAAAATCCATTTCTTGAATATAAAAGTAAAAAGATACTTTACCTCCGATCTTTTTTTTTAAGTTTCTGTGAGTATGGAAAAGCCAAATTTGTTCTGGTCTGGACACTTTTATGCATGCTTTAAAACTTTTTTCATAATGCTAAAGCGTGAAGCAAGTTTTTTATGCGTGGTGATTCGTCTTTTTTTCGGATGGTGTTAAAAAGGTCGAAAACAATAATTAAACGAAAAACCAAAAACTGACTGAACAGAAATACTGCGCAAAGCATAAATTTTTTAGTCACATTTTTAGAAGGTCTGAACAAAAAATAATGTTAGAAAATGAATTCAGCCTAGCTAATTAGCCAAGTGAACTTCTAACTGGCCAAATTAATTTTTCCTAAAATTAATTGAAACCAATTTAAGTGCACTCTGATTAATCAGGGCGTTTCCCTGATATACGAGCAGTCTTGTTATTAAAAAAGAGATGAAATGAGAAAAAAAGAATACATTTTTTTTTGTTCTTAAAATTATTTTTAGTTGGTTTTCAATTGACCTTTTAAAAAAAAAATTGCTTTCTAGTGCAGGTCAAAGGTGCAGTCAAAGGTATAAACGATCTAAATTCATTCCACAACTGTCATAAAACGCAGATTTTTGTCATTTTAATTGTTTGAGTCTCGTAACAAATTTGGGAAGTTCCGGGATATAACGCGTTAACCTCAGCAGATTTTTGTGATACGCGGTTAATCACAAACAGACGGGAACAACCTGCCAGATCAGGTCAGTCAAGGTCAATTATCTATATTTTGTTGTTAGTTTTAGTTGTTTGTTTTGATCTAATTTGGGGCGATCCCCAAATTTTTTTGGGGATTTGACCTTGTCTTGAAACGGTCTGCTCTATTTCAAGACTTTGTTCAAGACCACGTGGCCAATGGTTCATAGTTCCGTTCAATTTACTCGCTTTTATGTTTTCGTTTATTTGCATGGCAACAACATCTGCCCCTAAGGAGGCGAGGATGGGCGCGAGTTTTACTGCCGCACGCGTAAAGTTACTATTCAAAGTGTTTAGTACGGCGGGTTGGGCTTCTGCGTCTTTTCCGAATTTAAATGCTCTAATGCCGGCTGAAAAATAATAACCTCGAGGCCTATTGGACTTTTCTATCCACACTAAATCGTCTATCTTAAGTTCCCGTTCTGGAGAGAAGTACCAATAAGCTCGCTTATTGAGACCAGGCTCAGACTCGCCTAGCCTTCAGGATTATATTGCTTTTTCGTATGCCTGCGCACGCAAAAAGCTTTTATCACTGTTGAATTTTTCTTCGAAGCTCTAAGAAAGGAACGTCGCACTTGGTATACATTGATTCGTAATTATTTCCAAACTATACGAATCAATGTATACTGGAGTCAGTGGGCTCGCGCATTTAAAGATTGCTCGACCAAGCAGAACGCCGTATCGAGTACTTACGCGTTAATTTGCGGGTTCCAATCGTCGAGTAAAATGCACATTTGCATGACCCTACCATACGCTCCCATGAACCACAATGATGTGAAGGATTGAAGGGATTGTATTTCCACTTCATGCATTTGTCAACTAAGCGAATGAGAGCCTGCTTGTTCCAAGTTTCAAAGCACATCACCAGTTCCTTCTCGGTGCCCACAACTTTGTGCCGTTACCTCGGCACGCAAAGAACCTCTCATTACTTATGACAAACGAATTACTATCCATAGATAGCAAGGTTTCGATGTAGATCGCTCAAGTCGTCATGCAAAAAAAGAAAATCACAACGCTTCTGTGCACTCACACAGATAGAAAATAGGAAATGAGCTAAAATAGTCGACTCTGTTTTACCAAAAAGCAAGTTTTCGAAACGCTAAACTATCTAGAGGGAGATCCAACATCATGAGGTTGACAAGTTTAACTTCGCGCTTTTGACACGGAACGAATCTTTTTTTTTTGACTTCCCGAAGGGTTGATCTCAGTTTTAAGATGGCGAATTGAGATTGAATGACGGCGCGCATATAAGGAAACTACTGAAGGTGATAATTGAAATTAAGTTGGCGAACGAGAAGTTAAACCAGATGGTGACGACCATAACATATCACAATCAAATTTCCACCGAAACAAAACGGCAAATGCGACCAAATAAAGGAGACAAAAAATTTGGTCCTATGTATGGAGAATATACGGCTAATTGTCTCGTTTTCTATAGGGATTAGCTGCTGTTGGGCAGTTTGAATTCTGCCTAGAAAGAAACAAAATTAAGAGCAGAAGGAGCTTTCAGTCGGAGGGTGCTCAAATTCCTAAGCATCGGTTACACAACTTTTACTCAAACGGAAGTGCGCATACCTATGGATGAATCCTAAAATTTTGAAACTATGCGCAAAAATTTGAAAAAATAGCTAAAATTTTCCCAGTTAATGAAAGGTGTATCTCGAGTGTCTGATTTATTAACAAGAAAGAAGACTAAAAAATACTTCAGCATTTGACTTTTTTGAGGCATATATTACAAATAGCATCCAAACATGTTTTAAATGGCCGGACAGAAGTTTCTAAAAAAAGTCGGTCACATGACACGTACACGTGTCGGCTGGAGTTTCTCCGGTTGCTACGTGGTAACATTAATCAAAGATTGCTGATTCCAAGATCACACTAACTGCATTGGCAACGAAGACAGTTTTCTTATATTCAGTGCGCATACCTTGTAGAACATTGGTACTATCAGACCACATGCATGTAATAGATAACTAAAAATTCAAGACGTTTCGAAGATCTTCTTTAAGACGAGTAGAAAATAAGGCAGTTTGCGTTTCATTTTTGGGTACAGAAATGGCTTCAATGGCGCTACGTGGCCCTTTTTTATACGAAACTGACCTTTACTTCATATGATAATAACACACAACAGGAAACGTAACCGCCCAACAGATTTCATGCGACGTGCTGCCAAATATGTTTAGTCTTACCATATCTACGGGCGCACTGATATAAACGAGAGGGTTGGTCAATTGTCCTGACAGATGCAGAACTCACCCTCTGAGTTAGGCATATTTAGCGACCGGAAATGTATCCGTTCATCTAAAAGAGCGCGCACAAGTGTGTGAGGTTGACGGAATTTCCGCTGAAGAGTCCTAAGAGCGTTAAAATACAAATCCCCACAATCAGTGAACTCAGAATTTTCGATTCAGGCCTTACCGGTGACCAGGCTTTTCAAGTAAGTAGCTTCGCTGGTCAAATGTGCGGATTCCCAGTTCGTGCAATGGTAACGGATCTGCATCAGGCTGAGTTAATTTCCAATCAAACAAGGGGTTTTTCTGTTCACTAAAATTTCCAGATACATGTTTAGATGATGGAAGAGACGTGTCATAGGAAACTGCTAGAATTGTTTGTACGGGTGCGTGCACTGGAGTCTGAGCAGGCTGTTGCACGCCAGGCGAATGTTGTTGCCCATTTTTGGCCGCAGTATAGTATTCGGCGCCACCGTTTTGGCAAGGGTTTGAAAAAATTCATGTTTTCCTGTCCGGGCAATTTGAGTAAAATTTTCATAGTTATGCTTATAAGAAATTGACTAAAAGTAGGTACGCAGTGTAACAAATTAGGTTGGTTATTGAAACCAAAATAAGAAAGTTAAAAGCTTCAAAGAATGTGACAACAAAATCTATGGTGTTCAAACTATTATAAACTAATGCATCCGATTTATTTGCATAGTTCGAAGCAGCAGCTGCGTTAACAATCATCGATGCCCAAATTAAAGATGCACTTTGAGAAATGATGTTTTTTACCGCTTGTTAGGAGCTGGACGGATTGGAAAACAATGAAACGTTTTGTATATATGACGGCAGAAACGATGTAATATGAAGAGCTACCGACAAACTGCTTTGTATTGTAACAAAAAGCTAGGTGTCGCTGTTGGCAGTTGGCATTCCCAAAAAAAACGCTATCTTGAGATGCCGTGTAAGCCTTACCCTCGAAATTTGGACCAGCCGCACAGATGCAAAACTGATAACCATGAGTGCTGCCTTATAAGTTGGATCTATCAGAGTGACATTTACTATCTCCGCAGCTTAGTTGTGAGCGCAATCAGCAGTACGCTTGCTGCTTGTCACTAACAATCAACTGACAGCTGGTAATTCTGATTTTTCAGTGTCCTCGTCAGTTTTCAAGACGTCATCTTGAAATTCAGTTTCTGATATTTAAGCTTCAGCTTTTTTTTTCTGTTGTCTTCGGCTAATTCTTCGAGCTGAAAACAACCGTTTTCTCTACTGATACGATATTGCAGTATCTGTTTTTCCTTATTTTTGATGATTCTGCTACACTTCCAATTATATCTCTTGCTTATGGTACTTTATTTTGTTCTTCTTTGATTCAGATCTGTCTTCCTCTTCTCTTTGCTTCAAGCTGTCTCGTTGTGCCTTTCTATCTCCCCCAATTGCAGCTTTGCGAGCTAGGGTTTGCCCTTCTTTCACTCGGGGTCATTGTTTTTGCTTTAGATCTTACACTATGAAGAAGACTATTTCGGGGCATTTGTGGCTTGAGATACCAACTACTGGCTTGGAGTGAACCGGTTATGAAACTTTTTGAAGATACAAATTGTTTTGCCGCTAATTTTGAGATTTTGTGAAGTATTCAATTTTTGTCAGAATCGTTTTCCAAAAGCTTTCAAATTTTTTTTCCAAATAAGCGCTCGAGTACACGAATTTTGTCCGATCATAACCTCTGCATTCAAAGATATAAATGAATTCATTCTGGAACTGGCATAAATCGTAAAACTTATCCGATCCAAACGTACACATCTCTGAACAAAATCGGCACAACCACGGATAGAACTTGTTGACCTTAGCAGTTTTCTGTGAGTTTAATCATATAAAGAAGGCAAAAGCCATTTTCTTTTTATTTAGTGATGTATATAGCATGGCAAAACATTGTTTTTTTTTGTGAGGGGGGGGGGTCCGAACCGGTCTGAAAAAACAACTCATAGCACAAATATTCCGTCACTTTCATCAACAGTCGGAACAACAAAACTCTTGAAATTTACCATTACATCTAAAAATCTATAGATCAATGTTTATGCTACAAAAACTGAATAAATGCTCCGACAAAAATTTGAAAAATTGAAATATTTTTGTGATTCTTTTCTAAACCATCACCCCTAGCAAAAAATAATACAGACCAAATGCCATGCCTCAATTCAATTTGGACCGATTGTTTAAGTTGAAAATTATCGCTCACGTGTTATTAGCATCAAATGTAACGCGCGTTAACTTACTTAAATTGGCTAAATTGGCAATTTTTAAACTCCCATACGGAAAACGACCACAAGTTGAGTATTTTATACCATCCGCACAAACTCCTCGCCCCTTGAGCGACCTACCGTCGACTGTTTTTTTTTCATTGGATTCCTTCCTCGGTTAATATTTGGCCGTTTGCTGCTTAAGACTAATTTTTGTTTTCATTAGACTACAGTTTTGTGAAATGAAATTGTAAGATTCTAAATTGCCCACTGATTGAGAAGATATTCACCCAATTTTTCATAAATTATATTTCTGCAATTTATCATGTTAATTTAAATCACAACCATATAATTTGTCCAGGCTTTTGGCGAACTGATCACGGCAGGTTGAGCTTTCATTTTGGCTCACTATTTTCTTTTTAAAGTATAGTTTTACGAAAAAGTATAATCAACAAAACCACTACAATACAATGAAATTGGAAGACAAAACCACTACAATACAGAAATTTTAATTGTGAGTGTAATTACTCAAAGTAGTGTCAGTATATCATAACCACTACAGTACAGAGTCAAAGCGGTAACTGTTTTTCATAGTCATTTTTATTGTTCCGACTTTTGAAGAAAGTTTGAAAAATTTATTCTTGATGTGATCTTTTTTATTCAGTCATTTTCTTAATTTTATATAAAGCGCCGTTGAAAAAATTTGTTGATACAATCTGAAAAAAACCTGTCTCGAGCGCAAAAATAAAAATAATTTCAACTGTTAGGATTTTTTGAGTTTATGGCGGTTTGAATATTGCCAATTTTGTCAGCACAAAACAAATTATTACGCAATATATTTCGCATTTTTAACGCGTAGGCGGCGTTTTGATTTGTTTTATAAATTGTTCCAAATTGAATTGAGGCATGATGGTTGATCTATTTGTGCATTACTATATGTTACACATATCTGGTTGTTACTTTAAAATCGTGTAGGGTGATGATCTATAGAAAAAGCTAAATTTTCAAATAATTTTAATTCTTAAACTTTTTTAAAACCATTTTGTTTTTGAAAAACTATCGTTTTCTTTCAAAGTGAACATTTTTCTGGAGACTTTAGAAGCATAATTGCCCTAATATCAAAATGGAACAGAATCAAATGTGATCAATTTTTTGTATATTTATGACGGTTTTTAAGTTGCTATTTTAACCAATTTGGGCTAAGTAAAAAGAGAGAGAGAGACAAATAAATAAACACTGAAATGATAAAATGGTTAATACGTCAGAACAGATCCTATCCGTTTACAATAATGATCAGTGTAAAATAATGATTAAAACAATATTTTAATCCGACTTAACATTGAGCCGATAAGAGTAATTAAAATTTTAGTGAGCTAGCTGGTCTCAAGATGGTGAAAAACAAGGTGCAAAGGTAATCTAATTAATTAGCTGTAATCTTAATTTTACAACTTTTTCAAGTATTATCGAAATTTGGCAGGTCCTTGGAGTTACCATACACTTCTAAATAATGTTTGTTTGGTTGTTTTTTTGAACAGAACATAGAAGGTTTCATCTGTTAGCTTTTCAGGCCAGAAATTATCCCAATTCATCAGAGCATTTGAAGAGACATCGGTTTGAAGCCCAGTTTTGGTTTTTCCAAGGATTTATTTTCCCCAGATAATTTTTGAGAAAGCTTTCGATGCTTTGATTTTTCCGCTAATGTTTTAACCTCTAGATGAACTAATTTCATAAATTTTAGGATTTGTTTTAGTTTTTTTTTTGTTTCATTATGATTTAGAATGGGCCCAGGGTTGATATGAGTGTCGGATTTTAATAGTTTTTCACTCAAATAAGTGAAATTCTTATAAAATGTTTTCTCAGAACCTGCAAAAAGTAGGGCGAGAAACAAAATACTGCTGTAGTTTTTGTTTTTTGTTCAGCCAACGTGCTTTAACGGCGTTACACTGGGATTTAGCTAGTGGAAAATTAGATCGCCTAATATCATCAGGAATGATGTTGGTTGCTGCAAAACAAATCAAAATCACACCTTTTTTGGACAAACATATCATCAATAGTAGTTATACGATTTCAGCGGCATCTGACAATACATACCATGATGACGCTAGAAGTGAGTGTTTTAGATTTTTGCCTTTTTGAGCCTTTTTGAGCCTTCAGCAGAAGAGACCGACTGTTTCTGTCGGGGGTTTTGCATTTCCTTGGTGTTTTATTGGAAAACAGGGGAGTTTTTGAGAGCAACAATTTTTTTTAGGAAAGGAACGTCATTGTTGTTAATGAAATGGATATTGTCGAAATTGTAGTGATTGTAATCGCTGATATCTTTCATTTGCTCGTTTAATTTAATCATGTCCCACTCTTTGGTATCATAATAATCAACTAACACTGCATTATAACGCGCGACACTTTGCGTTCTTATAAACTCCGTGAGCGGCGGATTATTTTGATCCAAACTAAATTGAGGCAAGTGATTTAGTCCTTTTAATTAGAGTTAAAATCACTAAAGTCATCCATTTTTGGGGGGATCAAATGCAGGAAAAAAGGGAAACAAGTTTTTTTTTCAATTAATTTATCAATTTTCCGAGCAAAATTTTTCCAATTGGTCTCGAAGAGCAGTCGGAACATTCAGGACTTCGTCCTAAAACACTAGCTATTTTATTTGAACTTTAAATTCGACGAACGATTTAATTTTTCTTAAAAAAACGTCATCCATCAAATTTGATTGTGTATTTTAATTGAATTATTCAATCATGTATTTTTGGTCAATTTTGTTTTAAAATTGTAAAAAGTTTCAAAATAACCTTTCAAATTTTAATTACATCTAGTTAGAAGAATATAAATACATATTTACGTATTTTATTTTGTTCCCTGTATCAGAAAATTGTTCAAATTCGACGCTAATCATAGCAAAATCTAAATTTCAAAAACATAGTGCACTTGAAACTGTTCACTAATTTTTATCAAAAGTATATAATAAACATAGACCCCTGGGCTCATTTGCTGGGGTTTTAGGGTTCTAATAGCTTATAAGACGCTAAATACAAGTCTCTTTGTACTTATCATATCGCGCGGACAAAAACTTTTGAAAATATATGAATTTTATCATTTTTAATAGAAAATGTTCTCGCGCGGACAAAATTTTTGAGAGAATTTGAATTTTTTCATTTTTAATGGAAAATGTCACCATTTTTTCGAGAAAACTTTTTTTCATAACTTTGACTAAACACGGACAATTTTGCTTGCAGCATAGTTAAATTTTTGATTAGCCTGAGAAATTAACTCCCTAAGAAACTTCAGCCTAGCAATAGATTCAGTTAGACCAAAAAGCAAGGTCAATTCAGTTTAACACGTTTTCTAAGACAGAGTAAGCCTCCGCTTAAGCGATAATAGCTCGAAAGACGCGTTAATTATCCCAAATTGACATAACTGGCCATTTTAAACCCTCATAATCTTAAGTTTACAAAAAAACATCAGAATTACAACACCTTTTGAATTATATCAAAAAATTCTTTAAAAGTTTTTAATTGAAATTTAAAAATTGTTTGGAGACAAAAAAACCTCACCGAGTACAAATCTTTCGTAGCCTTTGTCGAAAGTCGGAACAACAACTAAATTCTGTAAAGTTAGGAGGGAAGGTTTTCACCACAAATAGATATCAATTTTAATCACAATTGGTACTGTTTTTTACAGAATAGGTTATATTTTTTGCGGGGTCAAATTTTTGTAGGGTTGAGAAGAGTAGAATAGCTACTGCTAGCAAAAAGATAGTTGCTGGATAGTTTTAGTTTAACTAAAATAAAAATGTTAATTTTAGCAACTGAAATGTCGAGTTGGTGACATTTTTCAAAAGTATGTCTGTGTAACAATGACCAACTTTTTGAGTTTTTTTGAAAACCAAAAAAAATGGTTTTTTGAGTTTTGTGGAAAATCAGCCCCCTCATACGCTATGCAAAGTGCGAAAAGTATATTTCGCCCACAGCCCAAATAAAGATGTCCAAATCTCAGTTCAATTTGGAACAATTAATAAGAGGGATTGAATATCTCGTTGAAAGCGCTAAGTACATCGCGCATTAATTGTCTCAAATTGGTCAAATTGGTCAAATTGGCAGTCCTCAAACCCCCGAAAACCTTAAGAACAAAGATCACAGTTAAAATATCTTTTTAAATTTGAGCTGAGAACAAAAATGTTTTAAAACAAAGCTCAGAGGATGTTTTAAAACAATTACGTCAAAAATGGCAAGTTAAAAAGTCAAAATTTGTCTGGAGAAAAAAAACAATTGAAACAATTTGTATGACTGAATAAATCTCCATTTACTCGTTATTAGCACGAAGTATACCGCGCGTTAATTGTCACAATTTGGCCAACTTGGCAGTCGTTAAAACCCCATAACTTTAACAACAAAGATCACAGTTAGGTTATATTTTTGAATTTGTGCTCAGGACAAAAACATTCTTCAGAGGATCTGTTAAACCATTTACGTGAAAAATGGCAAATTGAAAAGTCCAAACTTGTTTGGAGAAATGACTTGTATGACTGAATAAATCTCCATTTATGCGTTATTAGCAGGAAAAATATCGCTCATCAATTTTCCCAAATTGGCAAAACTGCCAATTTTTAAACTCCCATAACTTTACAAAAATAATCACAGGTTGAAAAAATGAATTTGAGCTCTGTACAACAAAAATCTTTAGAAGATTTTTATAAAGTTCCGTCAAAATTAGTTTGTTAAAAAGTCAAAGTTTTTTCTGGAGACAAAAATCATCCCGAGCACAAATATTCTACCCAGTTTTTAATTAGTGGTGCTACTCTTTTCGATGGAGGATGTTTGTTCGATTCCCCACTTTCTGTCGACAATATCAATTTTTTGAAGAAACTGAAGTGATCTTATTAAGGCAGAGGTTCCTATTCTCTAGACAAGTTTTTAGAAGATTTTGACGCGTGCTCCACCTCAAAGCTACTGTCAATTGGTTCAGAAGTGTTTTTATTATTTTTTAAGATTGGTTGGCCAGCATTAGATGTCGTAAAACAGCATCAAAGGGGGCTCTTTGGGTGAGTAGGAGTCAAATCCCTGATATGGGACGCCTACCGTCTCCCCCTTAATTCCACCCATGAAACAAATTTGACTCTCTTTTAAGGTTTTTGGCAATCGCAGCATCTTTCTTTCAGCAAAATTCTCTAATATGTGCTTAAACGACAAGTTTAAGATTTTTTGAATTCTTTTGAATTTATTTGAGTTGGAGATTTTTTGAACAAAAAAGCCGGTTACTGTGCAAACCATGGTCTTAGAAAATACCACAAAAGTTTCTTCACACCAGTGTCTCTTTATCTGCGTGCTGTGATGAAACATTGAGCTAAAAAAAAGCACTTAGTCATTTTTGACAACCATTGAGAAATTAGCCAATTGGAAAACAATTTTTGCAGAAAATGATTGGAAAAACAAAAAAAGTTAAAAGAAAACGTAAAATTTTTTTACTTTTGCAGAAATTTTTGATGTTTTCATAGCCCAAAAGGACATTAAAAAAGTAAAGAAAAAGCATTATTTGAGTAAAAGTTAGTTTTTAGAAATAAATTCATATTTAAATAAGCTATTGTAATCCTGCACGCTCGCAGTTTTTAGCTCGAAGTTAGACAAAAAATCAAAAATTTCAAGCCAATTTTTCTTGTTACTAAGAACAAATTTTTCAAGCATTTTAAGGTCATTTGAATCACGACTGAAAGTGCTCAATTATCATATATCACTCGTTCCATTCAAATAATTAGTTGCGGTACTTTATTTTGCATGAAAAACAAAAACAAAAAGAAAATACTAAAACAAACCCAAATACAGAGCTCCCCCCATTTTCAAGGGTCGGAAGGAAAAGTGGAGTGAAATAGGTTGTCGCATTGCACTTCGAAAATCATTTGAGACCATTTGATTTGTAACTTCAGCTGTAAGTCAAAATCTCAAACTGTTTCCCGTTGTGGAAAAATATCACCTCGAATTTTTCCATTTTGGAGGGTAGAAAAAAATAAATAGACTAAAAAAAATTTTGTGTTTCAAATCTTTGAGTGAATAATACTCTTTTCTGGAATATGAATTAACCTGGAAAATTTTTTTAAGTGAATTCAAAATCAAACAAATTTTTGTTCCGATTATTTTAAAAATGGGGACGAAATTTGTATTCGGGTGTGTTTTAAATTTTTTCTTTTTTTTTCACCCAAAATCAGGTGCCACAAACAATCATGGGCATGGATCGAGTGATATAACAAATTGAAAGTTTTTCAGTTTTAGTCAAAACAATTTTTTCAGCATCGAGAAAAGTTAATAAAAATCTTTCGATTTTTTTTTTTCAATTTTGAGCAAATAAAGAGAGCGAGCAGGCGTACAACATATTATTTATGCTTGATTTAAGCCCAGAAAACTCAATTTTAAGCAAGTAAAACTAGTTTTTGGTGTTTTTAGCGCCATTTTGAGAACCTTAAACTTCAAAATTATCACAGAGATTAGAAGAGTTTGAGATTTAATGTTTTCCTTCTGGCGTTTGTATTCTTTATTTGATTTTTTTTCAATCCGACCAATATATCATTTCATAAAAAATGCTCATAAAATTAGTATGATCAAGAAAGAGTACAGGTAGTTGCCAATATTAGAAATCATCATTATCAATTGCCTAATGACATAATTATCAAAACGACATCAGCTTTAAGCTTCTCAGATATTTTGACTTTATTGCCACTCAGGCTTTTTTATAATTAGGGGGAAAATTATATATTTCAAATCTACTGATAAACTCAAATTGTCTATATTTTTGCAAGTATCTTAAGAATCATATTGAGATAAAGTATAAATGGCCAATAAAAGGTTCACTAAATTGTTCTAGCTTTCGAAAAAAGAATGGAAAATTTGTGCTCGGTGTTTTTTCTTCAAATAATTTTTCATCTTTTCAACTAAGCTTTCTTGAACAAAATTTGTTATAGCAATTAAGAATTGTTAAAAAATGTTTTTCCAGCAATTTTTCATGAGCTCAAACATGAAAAGATTTTTTATGTGATCTTTTTTTTGAAAATTTATGGGGTTTGAAAATTGTCAGGTTGAGACAATTAACGCGTGAGATATTTCGTTCCATTAAATGTGAATGGCTATTTACTCCGCTGATAAGTAGCTTGAAATTGAATTAAGGCAAAGGTGTTACAACCATGCCACTAGTTTTTTTCATTCCCTCCACCAAAGAATTCTTCCTTCTAAATCATATGCTCACATTATCCGATTATTATTGAATTTGACTGGCGGGTTAATTAAGTCATGAAGATCAAATTTTGTATTTCTATTTCACCTTATAGAATCACTGGTTACACTATACATTAGATGTTCATGCGAGGTGGGGGAGAGAGTTCGTTACTAGACCCTAATTTTGTAGTTTACAAATCTAATGGAGGGAAAGCTTTCAGGAAAATCCAAAAAAAAATCAAATAGCGATCAACGCTGTTAATCAGACTTTCGAAGACAGCGACGGAGTATTAATGCTCGGTAAGGTTTTTATTTAGTCAAAATTCGAGTTTTTAACTGAACGCGATTTTGTCGGCTTCATGACGAAATTTTTTATATTATTCAAGTTTGAGGTCAGCAATATTATTGTTTTTTTTTCTAGGTCGGAAATTTGGTTTTACTTACACGATGCGAAACACTAAACACATTCATTTCATGTAGCGTGTGGGGCAGTCGTGGCTTTTTAGAGACAGGTGGGCGTACGCAAAACATTAGGCCAAATTAGGGTCTTTAACTGATTTGGAAGGGCTCACAAAATCAATTTGTTCCATCTAAAAAAAGTTTGACGGAGTTTTTGAAATTATTTTGAAAATTTCTTATATGAGAAAATTCTAGATCCGCCCCTGGCATGAATTTGAAATAAAATTATTCATTTTTTTAAATTTTTGTTTAAAACATCGATTTTTTGGAGCAAAACTTTTTCTCCAGCTTTAAGGGGCAGTCGGAACATTCAGGGCATATTACTGATATACGAGCAGTCTTGCTTGGTTCAAGATTGATTCATTTTGGCCTCAAAACGTAGCAACAGTTAATTTCAACTGATTCAAATTTCATTTATTTTGCGTACGCAACTTTTTGTGCCTGGGTTTTCAGCAGATTTTATTCACATTTAAGACAATTCAACCCTTCTTTATATCAAAGTTTTTATAACTACTTTAAGAAATGTAGCGTTGTTTATATTGATTTTTTCAAAAGAAGGGTGTTTCTCATGTAAAAATACGAAAACGAAGATAAACCTAACTCAGAGATTGTTCAAAATTGCGGAAAAAACAAGAACGCAATTTTTTCAGCGAGTCAATTAAAACGTACTAAAAATACTTAGAAACTCAAAGATATCAATGTATATATATATATATATGTACAATCTTCTCCTACGCAGTGGTTTAATTTTTGTAAGCTTGTTGGTCCATACATCGACAATTTAATTTGAATAATAGGAAATTGCCTCAGTTACCCTAGCTTTGAAAATTTTTATTACACAAACATAGCTCGTGTTATAGTATGAAATTTCTCTTTTTTCCAACCTAAGTGGCAAATATTGTTGCGATGCAATAGTTGCGACAGAATGTAATCATTTTGAAAGTGTTCATTTTGATCCAGCTATTAAGTACAGCCAATGCTAATGATATTAACACAGACAATTGTATTACAAATATCACTTTAGCTTCAAGGAATCTTGGATCTGTGGCGTAGAGGTAGGGAAGGAGACGAGCAGCAAAATAAGAAGGTTGGAACCTGGACAGGGTCGGATGTTTTTAATGAACTTTTTATTATACTAATTGAAATGCGTCAGCTCTATAAATTGAGGCATGTTAGTTGGTAAATTTCTTTTTTTTTTCAAATTGACTGGTACTGCTAATGCGTCATAATTGGCTTGCGTCACTTAGCAATTATGCAGACTCATAATTGGCGTGCGTCACTAATGAAATTTTGTAGACTCAAAGTTTTACTCATTCAGTTTTTCCCAGTAGCGTTAACGGTCATATTTTTGCTTGTGTATACGAAGTGCAACTTCGCCTCTGTGTGAAGCTTTTAGGACAAGCATTTTTCCATCAACGAGGTGCATAGAATTGCATAATTAGCAATTTCGGTCTATGGTGGTCGACCCGGGAGTGCAAAAAAATATTCTCATGGAGCATGGCATGATTTTTAGCATTAGAAGCCAGAAAAAAAATTAATATGAAAGGGCTTGAAATGTAAAAACAATTTTCTGGTTTTGCCGTCAAAAAAACTGCTGGTACCATTTGTACAAAAACTAACATTTAGATGTCAAAAATTAAGATTTATATGTAAGCTTTGGCGCTATAAGTTTTTTTGGGTCGCCAAGGTTGCGCAACTCTTATTGGCCGAGAACAAAAAACAAGCAGGACTTGCCCCATTTTCGTCGCAACGCGGAAAGTTTTAACAAGAAGCTTTGAAAGTTGAAATAATAGAGGTTTTTCTCTCGCTAGAAAATACCGAGAAACAGTTTTTGAAGTTAGCTTATTGTTACTAGTGTGGTGGACCTACTTTACAACGTGTTCAACAACATCAGCAACCTCCTGTTGGATAAGCTGACAGGACAGAGAGAACAGCTGTTCCTGATCGCATTCAGCTCCTGCACTTT